>NW_025335701.1:14771004-14844600 GCF_004798865.1 Varanus komodoensis | reverse complement strand
TCTCCCTGGTTTCCCCAGCCAGGGATGGGAAGCATCCTGGACTTCCAGGTTCTGTTGGACTGAGCCCCTGTTATTCCTAGCCAACACAGCCAGTGGTAAAGGATGATGCTTGTTGGATTTAGAGAGCCACAAATTCCCCGTACCTGACCTAAGAAGTTAGGGTGGTGTTGTGCTTATGAACATGGAACTGGACTCAGGTGATCTGGGTTCTAGTCCTCACAAGGCCCTGGAGCCAACTGGGTGATTTTGGACCAGTCACAGACTCTCAGCCCAGCCTCCCCCTTATGGTTGTTGTTGGGATAAGACTGAGAGCAGCAGGAGGAGAATGATGTAAGCCACTCTGAGTTATTTAAAAGAAAAAAGGTGGGATATGCATCTACTAGATACATAGGTAAGTCTACGTATAGATACATAGTGTTGCCATGCAGACGTAGCAGTGCCTGGTGGGCCGGGATTCACAGGACTCGTCCTCCCATGAAGCAGGCTCAGGTACCTGCATCAGGTGCTGGAGCTGGAAGAGCCATGGATTCTGTTGCTCTCCACCCTCATGTTCACCTGGAGGGCCCACCGTTGCCTCTGCTATCCTGTCCAGATGCTGTGGGGAACTCTGTCATATGCCACAGCATGAGAACAGCTGCTGGCATTTTCTGGAGCAACCTGCTCTTGTTTACCACAGTTTTTCCTAACTGCAGCTGAGCTCCCCTGCAAGCCCCACGGCTGGAAAGAAGCAGAAGCTGGGAGTGAAAGGATAGCAGCAAGAGTAGCCTCACCTGTGGCAGTAAGATATTTTGGGCTGTGCCGGTGAATTCTCATCCCTTTGGGACAAGTATCACCAAGAGGACAGCTCAGTGACACTGTCCATCCCTGGAGCATGCAGTAAATTTAACCTGAGTAAGCAGAGCTGTTATCCGCACATGCAGAAAGATTCTGATTTGCTTTCAAACCCCTTCAAATTTGTGTTTCATTCCCCCAAAACTGGTTATTTTGCTTTGGCTATTGGCAGTATAGAAATGTAATGTTGTTGATGATGATGATGAATGCATTTCCTTTGGTTCATAATTCTTCCAGTCAGTTTTCATTTACTATTTATTTCAAGGAATGTCCAGTCCCAGAGCTTTTCTGCTGCTTGTAACTTTGGTGTTTTCTATCCAATTGGTATTATGTCTACTACCCCCTTTCATAAAAGAAGGCAAGTACTGACTTACAGACATGTATTGTCTGTATAAAAGAGATTTTAGGCTGGAGTCTTATACAACTTTACTCAGGCATAAATCAAATTAAACTAAGTGAATAATAGTATTAGGGATAGATAAATAGCCTGCTTCTCATTTTTCTAATCTTACACTAATTTGTCCCAAACTATGAAATAATGTCCAGTCTTCCATTCATTTCATCCCAAGGATTGGGAATTTTATTTTAGCAGTGCTCACAAAAAAACAAGTTTCTGTGTATTTCTCCTAGTATGAGCATTTTTATATGTGATTTTTTTCTGATATACACATTTTGGAAAGCAAGCTTCAAAGCATAAAACAATGAATGCCATTTCCATAAATATGTGCAGATGTGTGTGCATCTTTCCCTCATATGTGCATCTTGTACACATCCTTTCATTGGAGAGCTCCAATGCAGAACTCAGAGAAGAGCCAATTTGTCAAGTGAACTTAGTTTCCATTTGTGTGTTGGTTCAAATGTGCAGAATTAGGTAAGTTCACGTAAATGTGCGTCAGTTGTTCATCCATGCACAGGATCAACTCCCACCCCAATCTTTTGTTTTTGTTTTCTGAAGGTGCTCTCATTCCTTCCATCTCGTACAAAGCTTAGGCCAAACTAATTTGGAATTACTTACAAACCCTACAAATAATACTGCTTGCATTATTTGCTCTACAAGATGAACGTTTGATCTTTTACGCATGTATCACAAGGTCTGTCTCACAACAATAGGTACATAAAAAGTAAAATCTGTAATCTGCTGGAACTCAAACATTCTGCTATGCTGATTAGATCTGCCATATTCCAGGAGAAGGCTGTGAGCCATTATGCAGGTGTAGAAAAATGACTTTACAGAATTACTCACAAGGATTCCTGGGAAAAAATGACGAGTACTAAAATGAAGCAGGATGTTCAATTCACGGTGAGATGCACTCAAGCAAACAAATATCTGTAACCTGTGACCTGGGATTGTGCTCTCAATGTCATCTGTAGCACAAAGCACAACAAGCCCAGCTTGAATTTTATATCTGGTTCGATCGAGAAGGTTGACCTGGATAAAATGGGCAGTGTATGACAAACTGAAAATGCAGGAACTGAAACAGTGTCATTCATTTTCCCTGGGTGAAGAGGAGGTGGCCATCAGCTGCAACCTCGCCCTGCCAGGAAACCATGCCATTCCATCTCAGGATGCCTTAGATTTTCCTGTCTGACAAAAAACGTGATACATTCCTTGGAAGGGAGCCCATCTGGTCACAACAGGTGGGGGGAACCTCATCCACACTAAATTCTGCAAAGGCTGCGGAGGACAAAGGGAAAAACAATGCAATTATTTATTTGCTTTATTTATGCATTGCTTAGGTATTTATCATGCTGATGTCTTTTAATGCTTCTTCCCAGACAATTTTTATCTCCCAGTATGTCTCAGAAGAGAGGCCCATCCATTAGGCTTACTCCCCCCCCCCCCCGCTTTTGCTTTCCAACTGAGTCACGTGAGTGAAGGAGCTTTGAAAGAGGAAGGAGATGGCTCAGTTCTTTGAGGCTTAGTTATAAGTAGGGGTTAATACCCAGTAAAGGCCCTGATCATCTTCCCTCAAGGGTGGTTCTTGTTTGAGTCACAGTGTGAGGTTCTTGTCCATTTGGCAGACCGGCGAGTATTCTTTTCCTTGGCATCTGCTGCGCCAGTCCTCAGTTGGTGCTGAGCATCTTTCTGCCTTGAAGGAAGAGGTGCATCTCCAGCACTTGCTGCTCTTCTGGTCAAGGAGTGGAGGCAGGTCAGTCTCCCCCATGCCTTGACGTGATTCCTGGATGCAGGTGGTGCTTCTAGGTCCCTGGATGACGTGGGTGTGCTGCTCTCCATACCCAGAAGTAGAGACAAGGGGAGCCCACTTTTTAGTTTATGGTGCCCTAAATGCTGGCCCTGGTTTGGCTGAATGCCTATATCGTCTGCACTGGCTGTCAATGGAAGTCTGGGCCCAATTCAAGGTGCTGGTCATGGCCTATAAGGCCCTAAACGGCTTGGGTCCTGGATACCTGAAGGAGCGCCTTCTTCCCTATGTGCCTGCCACCCCTTGAGATCTGAGGCAGAGGTCCTTCAAAGGGAGCCCTCTTTGAAGGAGATTAGGAGGGAGGGTACTGGGAAGAGGGCCTTTTCAGTGGTGGTGCCCTGACTTTGGAACATGTTCCCCAGGGAGGTTCGCCTGGTGCCATCGCTTTATTCTTTTCGGTGTCAGGTGAAAACCTTTTAATATTCCTAACATTTTAACAGTTAATTGGTTTTATCTTTGATTTTATCATTAATGGTCAGATGCAGTGTGTTGCGTGTTGTTTGTTGTATCTGGTTGTTTTGTTTTTTGTAAGCCATCCAGAGACTTTAGTATTGAACGGCATATAAAAACTTTGAATGAATGAATGAATGAATGAATGAATGAATGCTGAAATACCACAGAAGCATGGGCTGGGGCACTTGGTTCTTGCGATATTTCCCCAAGTATCAGCAGCCCTTTCCCTCTCCAGTCAAGGCTATGTGACCAGCACAGGAAGCTGTGTTTATGAGGACAGCCAACCAAACTGCCTGTTTAGGAGGTGTCACCTCTGTGGAACAAAAAGGCATGCACATACAGAAATTAATGTTTTCCATAGGCTCCTGGTATGGATCTATATGTGTATAGAATGATGCAGAAAACTATAGAGGCTACTGAGGATAAGCCATAAAAAGAATGGGTGTTTCCCCAAGGAAGAAAGGATTGGGTAGGGGCTATTTGTTCTCAAACCTCTTGCTCTGGCCCGGACAACAGAGGTGATAAGAGGGAAGATCAGCAGATGCTGCTGGTTGCCTGCTCCCTGATCTGGGCCTACAGCGAAGTGGGATCAGTGGCAGGAAGGAGGATGAAGAGATTTCTTGGATGGTGATTATGATGGTGAGGAAGTGGACCAGTTGCTGGGGGTGGGGGTGTGTGTGGGTCTTACTCAGGGGCCTTAAAAACCTGGAGCCAGCACTGATGCATGAACAAATATGTCAGCACCAGTGTGAGACCCAGCTCCGCTTCATTCCTTGTGCCCTCTCTGTTTAAGATAGCTTCACTGGAGTACAGGAGGGGTTAAATTTTAATTTGGTGTTCATCCCCAGTGGCTCTGGGAAAGGTCCTCAGCATTTCCTCTGTTTCTGCCACGGTTTCCGTGCTATTTGAAAGAGAGCTCTGCAGGTCACCAGCTGCCCATGGGCCACTGTTTACAAAGCAGTAGGGTATGTTTTGTGATCCCTCTTAAGTACTGTGAAGGAAAGCACAAGCTCCCATTGTTATGTCCAGGCTGAAATTATTAATATTTCCCTCCTTTAAATTATGGGAATTCGATTGATGCCTGCCAATTCTCAGCTGGGCAGAGACTCCCAACTGTTGAGGCCTGTGGTCGCGATAATAGCAGGGCTCTCGAAGGAAAGCTCGGCTAGGTCTTCATCTGGCGTTGGCCTGAATGGTCTGGCTGAAATAAAGGAGGCCTGTGAAAGATAGCTAATGGTTGTTTGTTGACATGGCCCCACAGGGAGCCACTGCCAAGCAAGCACTTTCTTTCCTTGCCAGCATCTTCATACTGGAATACAGGATGGGATTTCTGCATGTCATTATGGACTGGCAGCCCAGGGCTAGAGAAAGCGCTGCTCTTATTATGCTGCCATTCTTGCAAAGAGTGAGAGGCCTTTTTCAGAAGGCTGGACTGGCACAGTAGCCGCTGACTCCTGTGGGCTCTTAGAAGTCCTCCTTGGTTGGGCGATTCCCAGACGATGCCTGCATCATGTATCCAGTCCTGATCTGGATCTGGCTTTATTAGAATGTGGGAAACGTTCTCTGCTGTCTGGGATCTGCTGAAAGAAACAAGACAAAATGCCTCCAGAAAACAAAACAATGCCTGCAACCCCTCAAAATGTACGTTCATACTTTAGTCAAGAGGAGACAGTGTGCAATTTTGAAAAATGCACCCTGGAATGCACACATTTCCAGTCTGAACTAAGTAGAAAAACAGCAAAAGATTGCAAACAAAAATCTGTCCCTCTTGGGATCCCAGTCGGGCACCCAAAGAGCCGGACACCCTTTCCCTCTGGCTCCAGCTCCTTCGCAAGATTGCCAGTTTGTTGCTGTTTCCTGGCTTTTGCGCAGCCCCTCCGGTAGCCATCGCAAAATGCTGGAATGGCCGTCCCAGCTGTAAGAATGTCAAGCCCATTGCCTTTGGTTCTGAGCAACACTGGCATGTGGCCCCCAGCTCTCGCATGCAGGAGATCCTCTTCTACGGGTATCCAGCTTTCTGGAGGCAGTGGTGGGCAGGTGAATTACTTACCCAGGAAATGATTTAAAAGCCAGTTTTGTGCCTCTTTTGTTGCAGTCACATGGTGGGTGAAAACAAAAGTAATTTGCAACAGTGTAATTGTTTTGGTTGAATTAATATCTGTTTTCATTCTGTTGCACTCCTTTCTTTCCCTCTGCCCTAATGCCCTGACAGTTTTTTCTGATTTCTTTTATTTTTGTTTGAAAGGGAGGCAATTTCCAGGATGAATGTGAATAGCTCTCTGAAGACTAATAGAGGGCAGGGGGGAAAGGTCATCAATGCGCAGCTTAAATAGCTTTCCAATAATACTGTGTTTTCCAAGAGAGCCGAGCGATGTGGGAGGCATAATGAACAAATCAAATCAAGAACACAGCTCAGATCATCTATAAAATAGAAAACAATAGAAATGGAACCATGTTTAAACTGAAATCTGCAACTATTAATATAGATCAGTGATGTTGTCCTTTGCTTCATTTTTGTTTTTAACGTCGATCAGGGTTGACTTGGAACATGCAGGATTAAATTAGCCTTCACCAATCTCATGCTTTCTAGCTGTGTTTGATTATAAAGCCCATCATCCTTTGGTTGTGCTGCCTGTGGATGACAGGTTGCAATCCAACACATCTGAAATTCAAGGGGTTGGTCAAGGCAGGACATGCAGATCTGGCTAGAACCCAGCTCTCTTGTGCTCCTGTTAGGGTGGCTCAGTTTGAATTTGGAATTCAAACCAAGATCCTGTTTGAATTTTCCAGTTTTGTCAGTGCCATATTATAGTCCAAAAATCTTGGTATCCATGGTGAAAAGGAGAAGGACGACTGTGCTTGCAGCGAATCCATTGCATGCTCACCCTGATCCAAGAAATTCATTTCATTCTTGTTATGATTACATAAGTAAATAGGCATTCCCATGATATTCTGTCTGCAGACCCTTTAGGGCCTTTGCATTCATTCACTGGGTGTACATGGAGCGGGGATCACCTCTACATAAACTCTAAATGTGCCCAAAGGCTCTGAAGGGGCACCTATGCATGCAGCTGAGAACTAGACTGGCAGAGTGCTCAGAGTGTTGGAGAGCATGTTCTAGTCCTCACTCAGTCATGGAGCCCCCTGACTGACTTGAGGCCAGTCACGGATCCTCAGCCTAATCCACCACACAGGTTGTTGTTGCAAAGATAAACATGAAATGGAAGAGAACTGTATATGCCACCCTGGGCACCTTGCAAGAGGAAAAAAAGCAGGTTATTACTGTGATGACTGTGGTGGTGATGATGGAGCTCTTTCTGTACACACAGGGACCCAGCCAATGCCTGCAGGTACTCTGTGGTATCTACAGTACAGCCATACCTAGGTCAGATGTAGAAGTTAAAGTGTAGGTTTATAAAGGTCTACACAAAAATAAGTTCCATTCAGTTCAGTGGGCTTTCTCCCAGCTACATGAATATGGAGGAGCAACACCCTGGGCTTTAGCCTGAACTTTAATGGAGCTATCCATGGTCCAGAAATACACCTCTCCCTCTCTCCCCTGACTTGCCACCCACTGCTGGAGAAAGTCTAGCACCATGGATAGCTCCTGAAAAAGTTGAGGCCATGCCCTGGAGCGGATGCTGCCAGCCTGTGATGCCCCTTCCCTGCCTTTCAGTCATTTGGCAGGTTCCCAGTTTTTGCATTCTCCTGCTCCAATTCCAAAACATTAAGTGTCTCTCCTAAGGCTAAGGTACTTGCAGCAGCCCCTTCAAGCTAAAATGTGATGGTATCTCTTTTTCATCTATTTTTGTTCAGAATTTGCTGAAACAAAACAAAACAAATATAAATGAATACAAACAAACAGCAGCAGAATACAAAACAAAAGAAACAAGGAAAAAGCTCTGATATTAAGTAATACTGATATATAAATATCCAAATAACAGCATAAATTGAAAAGTATCCGTTATATTTCATCTTTAACGAAGACAGATCAAGCATGCATATACATATCTACCAGAGAGAGGCAACTGTATGTCATCTGTTCAAATATTGGAAGCAAACATTGACAACTGGTGCTGCAGATATTTTGGCCTTCCCACTTTCCCCTTTGCCTTAGCCCCGTCACTGCTGGAATGGAGCCTCCAAGAACTTCTCCAAAATCAAATGTGGCCCTCTAGTGGAAAGAGGCCGAACACCCCTGCTCTCTACAAGCAGGGCTTTGTCAAGTTAGGGAAGATGTGTACAGAAAGAGAGGGATGGACACTTGCTCTATAAGATCTTGCCCTTTTCACATTAGAACCATTTAAGCATCATGCCCCACCATAGGAATATTCCTCGTAGTTCATTTGAAAAGCAAGTGGGGTGAAAGAGATTCTTTAAACTTGAGGGTGGGAATGGCAGATGAGGGAGGAAAAGCTCTAAGTTTATGCATGGTGTGAAGCAAATAGGGAGAAGTTGTTCTCCTGCTCTCATCATACTAGAGCTCAGGATCATCCCATGAAACTGGATGGTAGGAGATTCAGGACAGGGACAGAGAAAGAGAAAGATTTCCTTGTCTCGTGTTTGGTTAACCAGTGGAATTTGCTTTCACAAGATGCAGTGATGACCACTAACCTGGACCGCATCAAAAGGGGAGTAGTCAAACTCAGAGAGGGAAAGTATCATGAGATAATAGTCACGGAGGCCCTCAGTGGCTTCCATATCAGTCCGAATGCCTCTCTAGGCCAGGTGCTGGGGGAGTAGAAGTGGGAGGGCACGGTTGCATTCACGTCTTGCTTGTGGGCTTCCCAGGCACGTCTAGCTGGTGCTGGAGGGGGCAGGTTGCAGGACTAGCTAAGCCTTTCATTTGATCCAGCAGGGCTCTTGTTACGTTGAAGCCAAAACCATTGCATATGTCCACCTTGCCACAGAACTGGAGAAAAAGGATACAGGATACAAAAGACAAAATGCTGTTGCATTTCTCTGTGCCATTAGCTGCATGTGAAGCAAAATGTAAAACTGTACAAAATCAATGCACAACTGCATATTAAAGATTCCAGAGGAATCCAAGGGAGTTCCTTGTTGACTGCCCTGTTCATTTTGCATCCAGTGACATGAATACAATTCATTGGGAAATCAATGCAGAACTCCCAGTGCCTGCCTGGACTTGGGGTTTCATGATCTATTTTCCAGGAAGGGGGAGGCATTGTCTGGTTTGCTGTATTGCCAATTCATTGTGAATTCATCAGTTTGAAGCCCTGACCTGAATGTTCATTGGGCATTTAATGGTGAAGGCAAAGGGCTAAAATTCCAGATAATGCAAACCTGACTTTGGAATAATAAAAAAAAATGAATTATCGAGGGCAGGGATGTATAAGAATCATACTTCAATTTGCAGATCATCAGAAGTTGGCCCATTTACAATCTCAAGCATGAATAAATACACACCTTTCCAGGAAAAATCCACTTATTCCTGAACTTGTCAATGCTTTAATCAGTGGAGGGGAACGCAAAGGTTTGAAAAATATACATGAAAAAGTGGATTTTTTCGTATTCACAAGATGCACCTTCCCCATTTGAACAAACAGAAACCCATTTACTCTTTGGGTAGGGGGAAGCTTTTGTGGTTGAGGGGAGGGGAGCAGAATTCCTGAAGGAGCGCTTATGTCCATATATGCCCGCCCACCCCCTGTGATCAGTGGGAGAGGCCCTTCTGCGGGAACCTTCCATGAAGGAAATTAGGAGGATAGGTACTTGGAGAAGGGCCTTCTCTGCGGTGGCGCCCAATCTATGGAATGCGCTCCCCAGGGAGGTCCGCCTGGCGCCGTCATTATTTGTTTTTCAGCGCCAGGCGAAGACCTTTTTATTCAAGTGTCATTTTAATTGTTAATGTTATTTTTATTTTAAATTTTTTTGGCCATGGCGACTTATTTTATACAGTAACGTGTATTTTATATTGCTATTTATGTATTTTAATTTGTTTATTTGTAAGCCGCCCCGAGGCTTCGGCGAATGGGGCGGCCTAGAAATTTTCTAAATAAATAAATACATTCCTGCATGGGTGTGCTAGCACCTTCCTGTGAACTAGGGAGAAGAACCCAAGGCCTCGAAATTGGCTCCCTCACCCTCAACTTGGCCTCTGTCCTTCCTGGTTTCCCAGTGCCTGCCCTGAGCAGTGCTGGACTAACTAGCAGTTCCCTAACCTGGCCATCGATGCGCTTTTTGTGGGGAAGGTTGAGAGGCAGGTCGCAAATAGGGGACTAGAAAGAAGGCCCTGTGAGGAGACACTGGAAGAAGCAGGACTTGAGAAGAGAAGGCTGAGACAGAGCCTAGCCAAAGGGGCAGGTTTCAGCACACCCTAACCTTGGGCTGAGTGGCTTACTCCCAAAACAAGCATGGTGGAGGCCTTGAAGTACATCCTTGCACATGCAGATCTTGGCTGGGATGAATTTCCTGGGTTAAATAAAGAGGGCCTAGTTTACTGAAGCTCTGGTGTCCCTGTTGCCGTTTCCTCCATTCCTTCTCCATCTGCAAAAGCATATTGCAAATGAAAAGGTGAGCGAGTCAAACAAGCTTTGAAGTAGACTTCAGAGCATCTTGCTGAGCTCAAGCAGTTCTGCTTCTCCCATTCTGTTTCAAAATCCTTGCGGAGATTCAGTTGGGAACACACAGAAAATGCCATTGGTGACCAGGGTGCTGATTTCAGCAGGCTGTATCAGAGGCCAACAATTATGCTAGTGAGACAACAAATATTTCTTTTAAATATACACTTTTAAAATCCTGTTCTTTGCCACTGTTTCCTGTATTAGTACCATATTTCTCATAATTCTAGCCAATTAAGCCCTTCTCAAGCTTTCCTTCCATGCAACTTTAATTCTGCAGATGGGGAGACATTTTCCATCCCCATCTTCTGGGCATTGTGTCAAGTGGACAGATCATTTAATTTCATAGCACTTTTGCATATGTTCAATCACAAGTTCATCTCAACCCGTTTTTGGCTTTTTTTTTTTTTTTTTTTTTGTGCAAAATGGTTTGAAAGCTTGGATGTAAATTGACACATCTTCACTATCAAAGATGCATCTTTGTGTGCCATAGTCACTCAAAGTACAAATTTGCATGCATTTCCCCAGCTCCTCCGCTCCAAAAACTGTGGATTTCAATGCATTTTAAAGGTGAGAACTGCCCTGCAGGAATCAGAGAAGAGCATGAAGCTGAGGATTAAGTGCTTTACTATCTATTTATTCATGCATAAAGTGTGAACTAGGTTGGTTTGCTAAAAAATGCAGATTGAGCATATCTTCCCACATCCCCAATCGGAAGAGACTTCTACAATGTGCACATGTTTTCCCCAAAATGCGGAAGAGTGGAAATAGAACTGAAGGACCTGGATGAGAGCCAACAAAGTGAAGTCCATCCAGACAAGACTGAGATGCTGCCCTTGAAAAGCAATGGGTCCTTCTGATTCACTCCCAAATCCCCAGTTTTGCAATGGTAATTGACCTTGAGAAACTTACTCGGAGTTGTTTAGTCACACCACTCCACCAGTAAAATGGGGATAAATAAGGTCTGGCTCTGTGGTCACGGCCAGGCTCATTTCTATAAAGGGTACTTGTTTGTTTTGCTTTGTGCTTCATATCTTCAAAATCAACGTCCGTGCTAATTTATGGAGACTTACAGATTTGCACAGATCCCAAGAAATGTGCATGTTTACATGCTCCCACCACCCCACTGATGCTTTGAATTGTTCCACATCAGGGTGAGAAGGTGAAAGAGACAGCTATTTTCAGGTGTAAAAACCTGCCGAAGGCAAACTGCAGAGGATGTATCATACACTTCAAACTTTCAGGTTCGCAGATGTGTCTACATACTTGCATGCACACATCCAAATCCATCTGTTGAAAGAGAAGAAGCTTCCTTCAAACTGGGGGTTCCATAGCTCCCAAGACATAATAAAAAGGCTAAGGGGTAAAGAAAAAAAAATCAAATTATCTTAATCGATGATTCAGTCAGGTGCAACCAAATTACTTAGCGACTGCCTAATCACTGAGAACCCATTAGGTCTTGCTTTCTGTTGTTAGTGCTATGCATTGTTGAACCTGGTTTCTTGTTACACACTTTGCACTGTTCAGAGTGCTATTTAAATTACCAACAATTATAACAACAGTGGGATTGGTTTTAATAATGGTAATTTTACACATCTGTAGGTGTTAGCATTGCAGCAGCTTATGCTTGCACTCGATGTTTTAAAATGTGGTAGTGTGGAAAATCTAATAGAATAGGAGTTATATTTGGTATTTGCTTGCTTACAATAGCTATTCTCTGGTTTCAAGGATGAGAACATTCAGGAAAATAGTGTAGGAAGAGGTGACTCAAAGATGAAAATTGAACAAAGAAGCCAGGGGCACCTATATGAATACAAGATGAAAGATCAGCCCCAATTTT
Organism: Varanus komodoensis; assembly: GCF_004798865.1. Taxonomy (NCBI): domain Eukaryota; kingdom Metazoa; phylum Chordata; class Lepidosauria; order Squamata; family Varanidae; genus Varanus; species Varanus komodoensis. Next base: position 14,832,691 of record NW_025335701.1, on the reverse strand, counting down.
TGCAGAGCTCTGTGTGGAGGAAGTAGGTGGCAATGAAAAGTAATTTGGGGTGACAAGTTGAGGGATCATATCAGCCAGACTCTCAGAGGCTCCGGCGTGCTCCCCTAGTGGGGTGTCAAAATATTGTATGCAGACGAGGCCGGTGGATGTCGGAAAGCTGTCAACAAAGAAATCACTTGGATATCAGAACTTCTTACTTGTTGGAGAAAGGTTCTGAAAGTTAGTGGCAAACAGCACAGCTTTCATGCACTGCTGTGGGTTCTGTCCCGGTGGCGTCCTTTCCTAAATGGAAGCACCAAGGAGGAATAGCACGGCAACATCTTACCTCTAAATATCACATGGTAATTTGGCATTTTGGATTCACATGCTCTTGCATAATAATCAAATGATCTGTGCTTATTATTCCTTTCAATATGGCAAATGAACAGAGAGGGATCGTTAACGTGACAAAAGGGTAGATTAAAAGGATGGGGCACTTTCAAGATTGCAATCTGCTGAACTCTGCAGGCCTTACTTCTGAGTAGTCATGCACAGAAATGCACGTGCATTTCAAATCATGGCTGTTATAAAGCAGAAAGAGAACTTTGGAGCATGTGCAGAAGGCCTTTGCTTCACCACTGGCACATGTTGTTAGTGCTGCTGTGCATGTAATGCTGGTATGAGCAAGAAGAATGTGACAGGGCCTTCTTAGCTGAGTATCTTAGGGACACTACTGAGATGCTGCTATTGATACCGAGTGCATTCTTCATTCAGTACACAACATGGGATAATTTATTTATCAATTATATCTTATATATAATAACATATTCATGAGATGTCATAGCAGTTCAGAGAATAAAATCCTAATAGTAAAACAATAAAAATTATAAAGAATAAAAGAATAACAAGACCAACACTAGAAGAAATGATGAATGATTAAATAAAACAATAATAATAAAAGAAACAATAATAAAGCTACAGAATAAGAGAATAATAACACCAAGAAAATAATGATAATGAAACAAATTAATAAAATGATCCTGGATAACACTAGGAAAATCAGTAAAATAGTGAGTGGGAAATGGGAGAGACAGAGATTGATTTCTGGCATAATAGTGCTGCCACAGAAAAGGCCCTGCTCAACATGTGATGCTTTCTGACGCTTGGCTGAATCCTTAGCTGAAGATAAGGAGATGCTGAAGATAAGAAGGCTCATATGGGAGAAGTTAATGGAAATCAGGGGTGCCTGGATTTTGTTAAATCCTTCCTATCGGTCTTTCACAGAGGCTTAGTTCTATCTTGTTTTGTTGTCCATCCACTGCCAGAACTGGGTTTTTAAAGGAAAGTACAATAATGTTGTTACTGCTTGTAAACATACCTTGTTCACTAGATCCTCCAATCCATGCAAGTGGAAAAAGCCAGTCCATGGCAGAATCTCCAAACTGGATTCATGGAGATCCAATTTCATTTGAATCCAGTGCAGATTTCACCAACATCCCTCACTGGAACACAGTGCAACTTCTCCAGAATTGGTGAAGTATGAGAAAATGGGTCCACGTGTAGTCACAGGCCAGCTGTATACTCTGTGGCACCTGAAATTTCCAACCAATTTGCAAAGTAGCTTAGATCGTGCAGCTGGCAGCTCCATTTCCAGTCTTGAATGATACCTGGATGGCTTGTTCCAGAAATGTCCATTGCATTCTCCACATTCTCCAGGTGCTTCTCCCACCCAGCAACAAGCTATAGGAGTTGCTGCTTCCAGGATTGGGCTAAGGCATTCTCCGTGAACCCCCTTCCTCCAGGTCACTGCAGCCCACTTGCTTGCTTCTCCTTCTGGGCCCAAATTCATGACTGCCACTGTGAATCCAGTGCTGCTCCATTGCCTGGCTTCTTGTGTTTGCTGGCCTGGTCAGAGAGAGGGAGCAGCAAGGAGGAAGAGCTGCAAGGTCTGGTGGCTCTGGAGAGAGACATGGTTCCCTCACAGGTCTGTGGGCCTTGGCAGGTGCCCAACAATGCCTGAAAATGGTGCTGGGTACAGGTGACTCTTCACTGAAGATTGCTGTACACAAGCTATTTTCTGCTTTAAAACTAAAATATCCAAGGCCTTCTAATAATGTAAACTTTGCCAAGAGATAGTCAAAATCAAAAGCTTTTTACTTTTAAAAATTTAGATCTGCTTGCTTTTCCATACGTTTGCCAAAAGAGATGCAGAAAAGAGAGGAAACTGGGAAACCAGGAGATAACGGCAGAAAAACTCAGGACAAATTCTTCCTAGGTATCCCTGCAGAGCTGCCATGCCTGTCTCAGTTCAGTACCACGGACAGCTCTTCATAATCTGCCTCCACTGCAGATACAGAGCAGGACTTAACATGGAAATAGTTAGGATGGCAGGAAAATACAAGAAGCTGCTGTATACCAAGTCGGGTTGTTGTTCTTTCTAGTCTAGCATGGTTTGCTTTGGTTGCAGCATTCCTAGGTCACAGGCAGAGCTCTTTCCCCACCACTTGCTAGCTCGTCCTTGTTGTCAATGAGAGATACCAAGGATTGAACGTGAGCACCGTCATGTGCAAGGGTGTGTTCCGCCACTGAGTCATGGCCCTGCCTGATGTTCTTGGTGGCTTTGCCAAGGCTCCAGAGCTTTTCTGGAGCTTTCCTGGAGCTTTCCTGGAGCTTTGGGACTCAATTTAACGGGTTGTAGCTAATAATAGTGCTCTCTATTTATCCCAATAGTTCTAAGTGTGACCGGTACCATCAGATGCAGCTCTTAGACTGAACTTTGCAAAGGAAATATCTTATTTCATAATCCATTTATTTCCATTTTGGAGAATGTTGATGTTTCACTAGTTGGTTTGTTCTACCTTTTTTTGGAAAATGCATCCCAGTGTTGCAGGAAGAGATCTTTCAACAGACCTAAGAGACTATTCCAAAAGTAAAAGTTACTGAGCAGAGGAGAGACCCTGAACAGACGAGTATGTGATACATGTTTGTGATGATCAATTTGATGACCTTTCTGAATCAGTAGGATTTCTGACCAGGAGAAAAATACATCCATTATGACAAAATAAGCATGGCAATCTCTTGCTGGGCCCATTCTTGGAATAACAAATAGATGCACCTTGCTTGCAGACTCTCTTTCTCTTCACACAGCTGGAATATTGAAGTAATGGCCACCTTACACTTGCAATTGTTTAGCTTTTAATGTCCCACTGCAAAGTTATCATTTCCTATCAGGGAAGCATAATCTAACTGATCAGACCTGCTCATTTGTCCGCTGTTCCACATGAGGAAGGGAAGGCACAATCCACCACTGAAGACAAAGCAAATCACTAAACAATCCACAGTGGGCTGATTTGCATGACTGCTAAGCCCCTCTCTCCCTGTGGCTTAATTACCCTGCAGTGGATTACAGGACATGCTGGTGACCATTGTGAATATTCAAGATGAGGTGGATGATAACCACAGCTTTATTGTGGCACCTAAACCCAGAGAAGGTGGGTCTTTCTCTTGAGTAAACACGTAGCTTTAGAACTCCATCTTCCGCTAGTGTCAGGATCAGGGCCTGAGTGACTCTGCAAGTGCCTGCAGAACCAGGAACGCCTTGGCTGGCACTGGCGGGGAACGACTGTGGAGCAAGGAGGCAGGGCAGCTGGATGGCCCGGAAGGCAGCGTGGAAGGCTTCCTGCAATGCAGGTCTTTGCCACAGCAGTGCACGTCGTCTCTGTGATGGCTTGTGCTCTGGCTCCTGCGTGTCTGTGCCTTGCTCCAGTGAGTTCCTGCCTGCTCATGCATCCCTTGTCCCTGACCTCACCTACTCTTGGTGCTTGACCCCGGGACTGTTTTGTGGACTGTGCTATCTCTTGGTATGATATCAGGCTTAGACCGCTCCTCTTGGACAGGTAACTTGCTGTTTGGCCCCTAACTGGTTGTGAGGCCTTGCCTTACACAGGAGCTCTGGTCCTGGCATTCTGCCTGTCTCAGCCCACTGCCCACATCCCGACCCTTACAAATGGACTTGCATATGCCTCTGAGGTCACCCAGAGTGAAACGCTGAGCCCTCTTTAACATCAATCATTCCCTTGCAGTTTTTATACTCCTTCTGTGCCTTGCTCTAGTGGGCAGGGCACTGGACTTGTCTGAGTTCTTCCCGTCTTTCACCCAGTTGGACCTCCTGCCAGTGCTGGTGCCTAGAGGCACTTCTACACCCAACAAGTTACTGAGCTTTCCATCCTGTCTCCCCTGCTTTGAGATGTGTCCACTATCCAACTCCCACTCCTCCCCACAGATTGATAGACTGTGATTCCCATCAGTCCAAACGGTCAACCCCTCCTCTCTTTCTCCTATCTCCTCATTCCCATGGGTTGATGGAATCAGGTGCTCCTCAGCCAGAACTGCCAACTCCTCCCCCTGGATCTTCTCAGACCTTGTCCTCCTGCTTGGACATGCTGACATTGCACAATAATCTGCTTCTCACTATCTGAGCTTGAGTTCCTATTGAAAGGGGCAGCTGTTTGTGCACATGTGGGCTCCCTGGGATGATGTGCACACGCAACAGGTTGTTGCCCTGGTCAGCCCATGGGTGAGTTGTTTTTAAATGTGTTGGCTTTGGGAGAGTGGGCTCCCACCTTTGCTGGTGATTGCTAAATCTGTCAGTTTTGGTTTCCCACAAGTCAGTGTTGGTTTCTTACAAGTTCTTCTAGTCACAAATTAGGCTAGTTAGACTAAATTAAGACTTTTTCCCTAAAGTTTGCATAAATTTTTAAAGTAATTTTGTGAATATTTCTTTGACTACATTTTTCAATGCAGTTTTGTCTAATGCACCTTTTTGTTGCAAGGAGTTTCTGGAATGTACTGGGTTTTGAAATTTATCTAGACTGATACATTTATGACCACCCTTTACTCAGTTTTGAATATACTATCATATGTGTTTGTTGACCGGAGAACTCAATCTTTTTCTGTATTCTTTTTTTTTATTTTTCCTCTCTCCCTCCCCCCTCTCCCCCCCATTCCTTGTTATTTATCTGTTGTCTGTTTTTACTATTTGTTTTTAGCTATTTTAAACATTAATTTTTTTCTGATTTTATGATACCTTTATTATACTTTTATCACCTGTTTTTATGGACTGTGTAAACTGCTCAGAAAGGTTTGGGTGTGGGAGTAACATATAAATAAATTCCAAAAAACAGGGAAGTACAAATGTTAAGATGTTTGGTCCATGTATTGTTTGTTAAGTACAAAATTAAGAACATGATTATTAAGATGCATCTTTAATTTTCCCTCTGTCCAAAGCTCACAGCATCACCTTAGGTCTACTCATTAACCCTCACTTAGTCTACTTTTCAGGGCTGTTGTGGAGATAAGCTTGGATAATCCTATTTACATCTCCATCATCTCCTTTAGAGAACAAATAGGATACAAACGTGTCCCTGTGTTTTAAAAAAGCTGCTTCTAGTAGTAACAGTGCTCGGCTTTTATTCAAGCAAGCTCATAAACTCGGCTAACTCAAAAGACCTCTGCTGATTACCTCATACATATTTTCCCTTTCTTTTATTTTCCTTTCCCCGCCAGGGCTTGATGGTGAAATGAACCGTTACTTCTCCGTAATGCCTGTCCCTTACACTCCTCCTTGACGCAGTACTCTTGCCTCAGAATGCCTCTTTCTCCCCATTATCCGTCTCACACTTTCATAGCTCCGACTGTTGAAGCTCTTATTATCTTCTGCTTGTTTTGTTTTATTTCTCACTTCCTCTCTTTAACTGTCTCTTGAGTTCCACTCACCCCTTTAAACTGCTGTGAACGCCTCCTCCTCCTCCTCCTCCTCTCTGCAGCCCTTGTGCATTTGCTGAAGTCAGATCAACCCTTGCTGGAGACTGCCCCATTCTCTGCCCATTCCCACTCAGATGAAGAGACTGGAAGGGCAAAAGACCACGTGCCTGCCTAGCCCAATATTGGCTCACCTGGCCGGCTCCAGGCTTTGCTCACTGCCACATGAGATGCAGGGGATGATCGTGAGTGATCCAGCCACAACCCACATCACATGGAAGTGATGCTATGTGGGTGCACAAAACAGCTATTGGACCTAAAGGGCTGGAGGCAGAAGCTGGTGGAGAGCGAGGGGTAGCACCAGTAGCCCATGAGAGGTCCTTCAGAGGAGAGAGAGACATGGAAGGTAATAGACGAGGGCAAAGCAGAGGGTTGGAAAAAGCCACAGATATTGCCGTATCATCAGGTTGATGAGTGCTGGCTTGAGGCAGACGTGTGGGATGGAGAGGGGGAGAAACAACTGGACAGGCGTGTCATGGGGCAAGGAAGGCTGAGCAAACCCAAAGATCTAGGTTTGACAGGGCTACATAGAGTTAGGAATTGTCATTGATATCTCTATCCATTTAGCCTAGAATAGACTTTTGCTTGTCTCTTTGTGGAACCTGAGCTTCTCTGGTCTGTTTGCTGTGAAGTTTGCCCTGCTGAGTGGTGTCACACTGACACAGGACCAAAGCACACGTCACTTGAAAGACTTAGCTAGCAGACATGCGTGTTTTCCACTCTAGGCTAAGTACAGGAACCCCAATCTGAACCCCAGCTTGGAGGATAGTGAAGGCTTCCATTCTTTCCCCCTGCTGTGGGCCTAATCCAGACTGAGCACCTCATCCCTGCAATTGATACTGCTAAAAACAGTCATCATTTGATAATACATATTGCAGGTGTGGCTTGCCAGCATCCTGATATGGATTCAGCTACCTGTGGTTACTGTAGAATAAAAAAGGGAAAAAGCATATCAGGTTGAACATCTTTTAAGTAATGTGTCTTTTAGCCCCTAATCCTGCCTGAAATTATTTTCAGAGTACCTTGAATCACACTGACAAAGACTCAAAATGCAAGTTACTTTAAAAAACATAGTTAGCCGGCACATGCCAGGTTTTTGTTGGGTGGCTGATTTTTCATTCTAGAACAAGTACAGGCACCCCGATCTGGGGTAGGGGAGCTTTAACGCCCCCACCCCCATGGCTCCAATCAAGTTTGGGCTCTCCATGCTGCTAATTTATGCTGCTGATCAGCATCACATGCATTCCCTGTCTGTATTCAACAGTGATATAGAGGACTTTTCCAGGAAGTTTTATTAGCCTAGTTCTTGTTTAGAATTCCAAGCCAGAACCACAAATGTAACACGAGTCCCAAACTTCCTAGCTTTCTGTGCTCTCCTTCCAAGCTCCCTCATCCTTTCCTCTGGCCAGGGCCAACTATGAGGCTAGGAGAAGAACAAAACCTAGTTGTAACTTGTGAAGTTGTGGGATTGCTTTCTTCTTCAGGTTCTGCAATGCCTGTTTTGTGTACAGAAGGCCTCATTTCAAAAGCCAATTTTATAAAACAACCACAACATTAGCAATAATAATAATAATAATAATAATAATAATAATAATAATAATAATAATAATATAACTCAGTGGATTCAGCTCAAGGCAGGCCCAACAAAATCATGTCAAGCTATGTTGACTGAGGAAGAACAAAAACTCATACCAAAGCTTGCCTAAGAACAAACTCTCAGGGCTTGGACGGAAGACCAACAAGGACGTAGTGAGAGATCTTTGAGCTTACATCACAGAGGAAGTCAGGTTTTGCATTCCAAACTGGGAAGGGGGCATGCAACTTTAGTGGACAAGCAGCATTATAATACACCATGAGAGATTCTTGTCCCAAGCTGTTTAAGGCATTCATGATGGTGAAAAGAAACGCTTTGCATATTGCATCCAGAAGTAAAAATTTTAAACCTTTAAAAATTAAGCCTTAAAGGCATAGCTAGGGAAAAGTAACTCTGGGTGAAATGCAGACTTAATCATACTTAGAATGTCAGTAGGATGTAGTGGAACCAGCTGCCTAGAGAGGTGGCGGCCTCTCCCACACTGGAGACATTCAAAAAGGAACTGGACAGCCATCTGAGTGGGATGGTGTGACTTGGTGTCCTGCAACAGCAGGGGGTTGGACCTGTTGGCCTTCATGGCCCCTTCCAGTCCTACTATTCTATGATTCTATAGGTTAGCTGTGACTGAGTCCCACTGATTTCAGTCAGTCTGCTCTAAGTCTGAACTCTAACCCTCTGCATTTCACATTTTGATTGGATTGTTGACTCCTGTGGGGCAAATGCTCGGGGTCTGGGTAATTGTATGTACATTATCTTGCTTTGGGGGATTACATTTTTCTAACCTCTCACTTTAATTTGATGTTTAATAGAAGAGTCTATTTTCATTTATTGGACATTTAACCTTAAATCTATCCACAATGCTTTAAAAAGCTTTGGCTTCTGGACCCACATGAAATCATTCAGTCTTGCATTAGCACTGAGTCCATCCATTTCAGAAAAGAAAGAGAATAGCACAAGAATATTTAACTGGGGTCATGCCATATTTGATTAGCTGTATGAACCAATTAGGTCAATCAGTGATAAAAGTCTTTCTGGACTAGATGAATCATGCTGTTTCAGAGCTAAGAACCAAATTATTTGATGAGGAGGGGTACTAGATAGTAGGAGAAAGAGACCCAGTTGTTGAATAATTTACCCCAGCACTCAGGATTGCTTCCAATGTCTATTTCTTTGCATATGTTTTGAAAATATGCCAGAGATAAGGAAAAATTCCTTCACTTTGCACATTAATGAGAAATTCCCTACTTTCTCATTCTTTGGACCACTATGCAAATAGAATCACAATTATCACTTCTTCAATGTCTACAATGGAATTCTCCATGCAAACAAAAATGAATATATTAAGGAATACAATGTTAAAAATGCATTATATTAACAGAATTGTTTGCAATGTTTATATGAGCCCATTCACAGGAAATGTACTGAGACAAAGGTGCACAGAAACACTGAATTTTCATGCAAACTTTTAAACAATTTTTATTCTCAGATATTGGGATAAATTAGAAACATTGAAACATAGTGAGTTAGAAGGGGTCTCCTGGGCCATCTAGTCTGACCCCCGGCTCCAGCCAGCTCTGCTCATGACATGCCTACAGTGCGAATGTCCAGCCTACATTGAGCTTCGGACTGGAGATATTCTCAACATCTGTGATAGACCAAGCTTAAGACTGAGATGAGAACTGAGTGGAGACAGAACATTCCCAAACAGGTGTACTTTCCTAAAGATGCACAATATGAGATGCTTTATTTTGCCCATCTTCCAATGAAGTAATTCGTCACATCTTAACCCTCACAAAAACCCAGTGTGGGAAAGAATGAAATCCCTAATTATGTGTGCATGCATGGTAGGTTTATGCATGTCTGTGTGTGTAAGAGAGGGGGAGAGAGAGAGAGAGAGAATGAGTGTCATCCCTGGAATGTGGTTGTCTATATTTGTGTTTGTGTGCTGCCTCGTAGCTGGTTAACTCACTCTGTTTCAACTTAACCATCAAAAAATCAGGCTATGCAAGCAATGCTAGTGGGTCCAGTCATAGTGGGGTTGTGTATCCACCCTGTGTTTCAGTGTGAACTTTAAAGGAGTTATCCATGCTGGTGAACTGCTCCCCAAATAGCTCAGCACTGTGGGCAGTTCTTAAAAGTTCAGGGTATGCCCCAAGAAGGACACATTGCCTCACTGAAATGAGTGCCACCAGCCTCTACTGGGGTGGTGTGTTCCAGTGATACACAATGAGAAGCATCCTCCAGTGGGTCTGAAGAAGCCATAAAACACAACAGAACTTGGAGTCATCCTGGCCGCAGATCCAGCTTGCTTTGGAATTCCATGCACGTGTGCAATTTACAATAGTAATTTGGGCTACACCATGGACAAACATAGGTCCTCATTTTCTGATCTCATAATACTTCACTCAATTGTTATGAGTTCCATTAACTTAGTCAATGTTTTATTGTTTGTTGTCAATATCGCTTGGTTGTCATGTGGGTGAATGTGTTCCTCATAAGGGGCAGTGTTTGATTAAATGCTAGACATCACCACATGATGATACTGAAAAGGCGGTGAGCATTAAAGCAAAGGGAATGAGCCTGACAGCGAACCGTGCTTAATTAGGGCATGCCTTCAGCACGTGTGGTGGCAGAAATATGCCACTATGGCTTACTTCTCCCAGTGCAATCAAGTGAACCAGCCCAGTGCCTGTGAAATTTGGCAATGGCAGCTGCTTGTTATTTTTAATTAAAATAGTTGACACTTAATGGCACAACTCAGAACTTCCTTCTTCACAACAGAAGGAAAGACAGGGGTCCATGTATGTGAAGCAGAAAAAGACTGGAAATAAATCTACATCTGATCTGAGTCAGATTTGCAAATATGCAAATTTTTGTCCACTCTACTAAGTTTCCTCATCAGTTTTCTGTATCAAGATCTTGTTTGTTTGTTTGTTTTAAAAAATGAATTGAATGTGTTTATTTCCTCAAGCACATGTTTTGTATACATTTATCATAATATATGCATTACTGCATACATTTTAGAATGTTTCTTGAGCTGCAGATCACATTGCTACATTCAAATAAATGCACAACAGGAATGACAATTGCATACCAACTTGGATTTTAGTCCAGGAAGTGCAAAGCCATCAGTTTGCTTTAAAAATGTGGACCTATCACAATCCTTTAGCATTCCTGTTCTAAGTGTTTCAATTTAGCTTCAGCCCATGGCCTGCCTAGCTTGTCCTTTGTTGAGGTGAAGGCAGGTGTCTGTTTGGACTTTTGGGTTCTGCAAACATGTTGTTTTATGTTGGACCCAGTTTCTTGGATTCCAAATCTTATTTTTGACCCCACAGGAGTATTCCAGCACAGTGAAGTGCTTTCACTGGGGCATGTTGGATGGAAGCAAAATTAGTCACTGCTAGATAAACTACAGCTGGCCTCGTGCAAAAGTGTTTGTTCTCCTACTTATCAAGGAAGAGATGGCAAGCACAGAATAGGTGAATTTGGTGAATCACAGCATTCTCATCCACACCACCACAACTGGTATCTCCTGCAAATGATCTGGGTCTAAGAAAAGCTTTCCCTGGGACCACCTTGTCCACCCACTTAACTCTATAGGATTAAGGTATAAACACAATTGCTTTCCCTGCATTAAACTACCAATAACAGGATTGAATTGCCTGGAAAAAATACTGCTGAATTATTGAGTGTACATTCTGCAAGAACACTGAAAGAGGAAAGACAGTTGCTAATGGTTGGCAGTCAGAACCTCAGTTGGCATCCAGATGGCCCAGGTCTTTCATCAAAAGCATTAGTGCATTTTCAGTCCAATAAGCTATCGAGTCTCTACCCATGCATATATTATTTTCTTAAATTAAATTTGGGAAAACAGATATGGCTAACAACCTTTGATTAAGAACTAACTTTGGGGTTCCTACACCATGTACATATGTCCAATAAGAAGAAGATTAAAATATAGGAAGAGCCTTCTTGGATTGGATCAAAGGCCCACAGAAGCTTACCAGATATTTATAGGCAGTCCACAAGCAACACGGAGGCACAATAGCACCCTCATGTTCCCCAGCAACTGGTGTTCAGAGTAAGGATGGGCAAATGAGCAATCTTTGAGATCGATAGTGTTCTTTTAACATCTTACAGTTTGTGCTATGATGGTCTTATGTTTGCTATTGCAGCTCAGTTTTAATGAATCAAAGATTTATGCAAATCAAACAGTAATCAAAAGATCAATTTGTGCAAATCTCCTGACCTTTATGCAGATCTCCCCAAAGGAATGTAAATTTCTTTCTTGCACAAAAGCAGACCTTGCTAAATCTGCTGAAGAAATCTGTGCAATTAGGAAATTTGTGCAAACCAGTCTTGGTATTGGGAGTCAGATGAACACAAGCATGTGTTTGATGTTCTGCAAACATTTCTGCCAGATGCATGCTTGTACATGTATTCAGGACTTCAAAGTGGGCATGCTCACATGTTTTGTGAGTGAAAACAGCTTTCTCCTGCCTCCCTCATTCAGAGACACGCTGCCCCAGGTCTTGCAGATTTTATAGACTTTTCTCACCCTCTTGCAGACAAGGGTTGAATTTTGGAGAGGAATGGGGATGCTGGAGGGATTTGATTTTTGCTAATTCCAGCACAAACTGCTGGATCTATACCGCTTGGGCTAACATCCAGATCAGAGCAGAGCAGATAATTCATTCATTCAAAGTATGAGTCACCATATAACTCATACCTTCTGGATGAGGTACACAACAGAAACAAAACAAGATTAATACTATCAATAGCTTTAAAAAGGCCACCCTAATATAATGCATTGGCAAAAAATAATTCAAAAATTAAGACAGATTCTAAAACAGCAACAAGGCAGTAAAAACAAAACATCTAAAACAATCACAGCTCAAAACATAACTTCAGTGAACTAAGATATGAAGTGCAAAATGTAACTGGGCAATACCAAGAGATAATGGGTTAAAAAGTTTCAGAGAATGAAAAGGGGCTTGCCTCGTGTCATAAGAATGACAAGGAAGGAAGGAAGGAAGGAAGGAAGGAAGGAAGGAAGGAAGGAGGCAACATCCTCCAGAGGAGGCATCATTGCGTGGGGAATGCTGTGAAAGAGGCCCAGTCATGAGTAGCTACCCCTTGAATTTCAGTGCAGAGCAGTCCTTGGAGCAGGGCTTCTGATGCTGACCTCAGGGCATTGGTAGGCAACTGGGGGAACAGGTCCTGTGGCCACAAGCCATGAAGGCCTTCACGAATCAAAAACACTTTTCTGCTTAAACACCTGCATCCCATGAAGCCGTTTGGCGGGAGGTTCCAGACAGATAAAAGGACATATTTATTCACACATCACATAGTTGCACACAATGCAATTCACTTGATGCAGTGATGACCACCAATTTGGATGGCATTGAAAGCAAGGTTAGATAAATTCATGGAGGAGGAGGCTATCCGTGGCTGCTACTTATGATAGCAAAGGTAACAAACATGGGGGAAAAGAGCAGGATGTGTGGCCACAGTACTGAACAGTCAACTTTGGACTTTTCCCTGGTGTTGGAGCTTTGCCTTTGCCATGCAGCTCTCTGTGCTGTAGTGAAGTTCTCCGTTTTCAAGTATTCGAATATGTTCTCTGCTTCTGTACTAGTTAATGCTCTATTCCCTTCAACAAGTCTCCCCTTCCCAGTTGTGCACATCAATTGCAATTATGTGGCTTTTCAGCAAAATGGCTACCAGCAGGAGAACCTTAAAAGTACCAAATGACATTTTCAGACACATTTCATGGTGAGAATTGCTTCTTGCCTTGTCAGATTAGACACAGAATCCTTTTACTTCCTTTTCAAAGTATGAATTTAAAACCCTGCTTTTCAAGACGGAAGGCTGCTTTATGTATTGTGTAAAAATAAGTGCCCTGAAAGGTGGCCTTCTCCCAGATCAGCCTACCTAAAAGTTAAGATCCATCTGAGGGCCCACCTGGATACTTCCATCTTCATTAGGTAGGCAGATGGAGGCTGGATAGAAGCTTCTTTCTTCAGAGGCATCCCATTTGTGGAATACCCTCCCTGGGTAAGGCATGAGCAAATTAGTCTACAATGGTCCCATGACACTTTTTATGTTGAATTTTGCAAACATAAGTTTCTTCCATCCATTTTCTGCTTCACTCTGTAAGTTTTTTTTAAGAAAAAGCATGAAAATTCATTTTGATGTTGATATGCATCTTTCTGTACCATACATATCTTGAATGCAACTGTCCCAAATACATATATTTTTCTGCACATCTTTCAGTAATAGAGGGCTGGAGATGCTTTGAAGAACCAAAATCAGTTTTTGAGAAACTCTTTAGGCTGCACCCCATTAGAAGCTGGCATCCAAATGAAATTGTGGTGACAAAAATGCAAAAAAAGAGAAGAACAAGTCCAAAATATCAGCCTGCTTTGGTTTAAACCTCTGCGCTAGTCATGAAGCCATATGAAAGTCAGCTCAGCTTTTTAGAATGGGGTACAGAAGCCCGGAAAACACCAAATGTCCCCCCACTTTCTCCCCATGACTGATTCTTTGGTCTTCTACAGGAGATGGAACCATTTGGAGAACCATGGGGAAGGTGGACTTGGACACCAGGAGGCCCAGATTTGTCTCACTGGCCTGAGGTTCTTCACCCCTGCCCTAAGATATGCTTATTTTGTATACCCCTTATTCTAATATTGGTTTGTTGTTGTTGTTGCTAGTCACGAAGTCGCATCCGACCCATCGCGACCCCATGGACAACATTCCTCCAGGCCTTCCTGTCCTCCACCATCCCCCGGAGTCCTCTTAAGCTCACGCCGACTGCTTCAGCGACTCCATCCAGCCACCTCATTCTCTGCCATCCCCTCCTTCTTTTGCCATCTACTGTTCCCAGTATTAGACTCTTCTCCAGGGAGTCCTTCCTTCTCATTAGGTGGCCAAAGTATTTGAGTTTCATCTTCAGTATCTGGCTTTCCACTTCACTTTAAAAAAGTGAATTAGATTAATTCTTCTCCATTTCTATCTTCTGTCATGTATAAAATATGTTAAGGGTGCAACCCTCTGCATCACTGGACAGAAAAGGGTCCTGTGAATCTTGACACGCTGGCTGGGGCATGCAGGTAGCTGTAGAATTTTATCTGCCTAAGCATGCATAGGGTTGCATCCTAAATTCATTGTTCAATAAGATTTATAGAGGGACTCAAGTAAGCGATCTTATAGATTAATCTGATCTGAGTTGAGATAGCTTCTCCTGGAATAATTGGTTTTGCTTTTTATTGCTGTTTTCTTTTGTCTGCATGCATTCGTAAATTATAAATTGCTTTAAATATTTTCAAGGGGAGTATATACAGGTTTTAAAGGGGGTGGGGAGTTAACAGAATATACAACAACCAAGTGCAGATCATCCTGTCCACACACTGGATAAATTTTAATGCAGAACAGAATCTGAAAGAGGCTTTCTTAAATAAAATGTACCTTCTTTCTTATCAAATTAGATTTTACTTTCATTTTACAGAGGGGCTTTTAGTATTACATTCATGGGATAATAATCTATCATCAAATTAACTTTGCTCTTAGGTTATTTCTAGTTTTATGAACTGCTTTTTATTCTCAACAGGTTGTTTCATTTTGCTGTTATAATGTTTTTAATGTTTTGCTTAGGGCACAGTAGAAACTACTTAGCTGCTTTATATTAACTTTCATGGATGTCACGAAACACCTCTCATTTCTTGTGATTTTTGACACTTGCAAACCTCTTCATATTGTTCCGATGCTAATAGAAAAATGACTTAATATGCGAGAAGTAAATTTGTGCCAATGAGCTTTTATATCTGAGACATTTATTGTGTGCTTGTCATTCCCTACTCATGGTTGTTTATGAGTTCTTTAGATATTGTGGTCCTCCAGTTTTATTTCATTAAATAGCATTTTCGGTGAGCCTTTTAGATAGGGGAAGATGCTATATTATTTATGAAGCCAAAGAAAATGCTTTTTCCATCTGTGTAATTCTACTGTTCTTCTATACCATACTGCCACCTTGAGGTTTATGGTGGAAAAGCAGAAAAGAAAATGTTCTTCATAGAGTGTTCAGATCTCAGCTCCGCAATGTAACCAAAAGTAAATGTAGCCAAAGGCACACCTGTGCGCATGTGTGTGCATGCACACACAGACAAGCGCACACACAAACACACAATCTCTCAATAGATATTCAATTGGTTTTAGTATTGTTTGGTGTTCTTGTGTTGCTGCATGTTTGAAATACTTTTGTCGTCTCCTTTGTGCCTATTCTGGTTACCCGTATTTGGCATCACTGCCCTTGCAGTTGTGCAGTTCTGTGCAAGTTCCTTTGAACACAGTGAGGCTTACTTCTAAATCAAAGCCCTAAAGGTCACCCTGGACCCCTGATTGGCTGTGGTGACAAATGCGGTTGTCCTCCTTCCATGATATCACTTTGCAGTATTTGGCATGGTTATATCATAGGCACCATTAACACACACACACACACAAACACCTGCATCAGCCCAGCCAATTAGATTGAAAAACAAGATCAGTGAACACAAAGAATAAACAGTTCATAGAAGAACCGGCCTCCAAGGAATGAGAGGGGAACCAACATGTTGAAATCAGTGCATGGTCCGTGAAACCTTTGATTCTCTTGCACTTTTATACTGCACAGTGCCTTGAAACCTTGTATACATGACCACTCTATGGATCCATGTTTTCAATATGGATTAATACATGATTGATTTTTAATTTGATTACAAATTTCACATGAGATATGGTAACCAAGATTATGTTGTTCGAATACCTTTTGCTTTTTTATACAGAATCGAAAACTGGGGCTTCTCTTAGGGTGCCATTCCATGGCTGCCTAACATCCTGGAAGGCCATAGGATTCTTCAGGAGCTCAACCCCAAGTTCTTGCACTCTTGAAGGCCAAGCCCCTGCCCTGCCTCCCTGGCAGCTGGTGCAGAAAGACCTGTTCTAGCTGCTTCCATGCCTCCAAGCTCGCAACTGGACCTCGGGGTCGGGGGAAGGGGGTGCTGGGGCTATGGCTATGGACCCATTTCAGTCAGCCCCCTTCCTTCCTCTTCCCTGGCCTTAAGCCTAGATGGCTGAAAACAATCATCTAGAGAATATACTCAATGTGAGGCACCGTGGCGGTGGCGATTCCCATTGGCATGTCTCATTTTGGAGCCCTTCAGATTCAGAGGCTTGCATGCATTGAGGGCAAGGACATAGAACCCAGCCCTTAATGACCTCTTCCTGTAATTTGCTAATAGCAGGTTTGATTTCTTTGTGCACTGATATCCATTGGTCTATTTGCAGTGCATCAAAAGTACCAAAGGTCATTCTTTTAGCCATTCTGGAGCGTGTGACCCATATATTGGCATCTGATGTTACCTTTCTTTTCTTTCTTTCTTCTTCCCTCAGTTAATCCCCAGCATGCAGAAACAGCAAGAGCAGTGTCAGATATTTACGGTCATCCTCTTTGCATCTATTTTCCTGCTAGCAGCCGTGAGCATTACTGAAGCTGGCAAAAAAGAAAAACCAGGTAGGGTGCTATTAATTATATTGCCAGTTGTGTAGACAAGTGATAGCACATGTAGCTTTCCCTTTCCATGTTTGCATTATACATGTGTTGGTATTACAGTTGTTTTGTTTTTCAGAAAATCTGCATTATATTTCAGCTACTTGCGAAACTATTATTCTATGCTGGAATTACCCCTCCATCCATCCCTTGTGCATATCAGTGATCTTAGATACCTTTAGATGAATTGCTGCAACAGATGGAAAGATGTTCCAAGAAGTCCATCTAGTCTGATGTGCTGTTGTGCGGAACAGCAATCCCTATATCAGCCCATCTATAGCATAAATAGATCAACCTATACATGTTAGCTGACACTGTGTCATCTTTAGATGATAAAAAGAATGTCTTCCAGGTAATGATTAAAAGTTTCAGTCTTGTACCACAGATTTGGGAAGAAGCCCCATTGGACTCAGTATGATTTGCTTCCTGGTAGGCATGCAAGATCCGGATGCCAGTCAGTCATCTAGTACCCCACTAGGTCCCCGTGTCATCTATGCAAGGCTGTCTGAAAGCTGGAGTAATGCAGACAGCAGCAGCAGCTTGGCTGTTCCCAGAGCTTCCCTCATTTCTGCTTGCTGTCTGAAAGCTGGAGTAATGCAGACAGCAGCAGCAGCTTGGCTGTTCCCAGAGCTTCCCTCATTTCTGCTTGCAATTCCTTTGCTGAGGGAACTGCACTGGCAGCCGATTTGCTGCTGCACTGGGTGTAAGGTTTTCATGCTAAATAACTGGGGGCCAGGATACCGAAAAGAAGACCTTCACCCTGACCAGCCTTCCAGGTTGCTGAGGTCATTGGGTGGCATATCCCTGGTGGTTCCCCATGGGCCTATGGAGCTCATCTGGAGAAGAGACTTCAGCGCAGTAGCTCCATTTCTTTCTTCTGGAGATCAGGAAGGTGCCAGCACTGTTGTTCTCAGTGCCTCCTGCAAGAACTTTCATTTTGGGAAGTTGCCTTGAACTGACAAATCATGATGTTATTGATTTGTTTTTTAACGTATCGCCTTATTTTTCAAATCTGGAATCTCCATACTGGGATTTCAGGCGAAATAGCTTCACTAGGGCTGATATTTTTCAGTGAAAGTTATGAATTCATCACAGACTTTGGGCTACTTAGTGATATAAGAAAGTATCAAAAGTGTATGCATCTAAGGTCTGAAGTCTCCTATGAAATAAGCCAAACAAACTGCAAACCTGAGCATACCTCATGGTGGTCTTTGCTCAGGGCCAGCCATACTCAGGGGATCCATCCTTGATGTGCTGTCTACTTGCTGCCAACAAGTCAGTTCCAGGGAAAGCCCTGACATTCCTAGGAGCAGGCGCTTCTTCAGAGAAAGATGCTGTTCCATCAAGGGCAAGCCATTCCTCCTCATCCCACAGTCCTTATAATCAAGGCTGCAAATGAAGTTTTGGAGTCAGTGCATCCAGGAAGATGCCCAAACTGGTTTTAGCTGTGCAAATTATTCTAAATACTGTTTTAAACTTTGCATTCAAATTTTATTGTATCTGCTTTTCTGGTTGGTGGCAAATTGTTGTTTACCACCTGGAGAGTTTGGCTATTTGATGGTGTAGAAGTGAAATTCAAGAGACTAATATTCTTCATCAAGTCCCAGTTTGGCACTCTGATGGCACCAACTGGAGCCTCCACGTGGAGTGGAGGTGAAATTACCTCTGGCTTGTGATGAACTGAGCCCAAATTAACTCATTTAAGGAGAACTCCATGCAAATTGAGCCCTGGTCAGCAGTTGTTGATCCATTGGTTGCTGACATTTGCTGTGCTTGTGATGGAAACATCTGGAGGAAATCTGTCTAAGGACAGCCGAACCACCAAATGTTCAGGCAGAAGAAGATCAGCTGTGTGCTTGGTTTAAGGGAATGAGAGCTTCTGTTGGTCATGTGCATTCATTTATTCTTCTCCCCTGAGGCAGAGATTCAACAGATGCAAGAATGTCAAGAGTTTTGTGTTTTGTTATGAAATACAGCAGGGAGTGGGGGGGAATCAGCCTCTTTTTTTGGGTAGGAGTGGGGAGAAAAAGTGACTGGGGACTTGCTGAAGTGACATGATGCTGATGTTGTGTTTCAGTGGAAATGGAAATAACGGAAGAATTAAGTGCAGTCAAATCTGACGACTTGGGAGTCATTGGGAGCCAGGAAGAAATATAATACAGAACTTACAAAATTAGCCCACTCAATAAAGCTTTGGCAGGACCACCTCCTGGTATGGGACTAGGACTGGCAGTAGGAGGCACTGCTTGGCAGTGGTTCCGCTCCTACCTCGACAGCCGATTCCAGTAGGTGGTGCTGGGGGACTTTGGCTCTGTGCCATGGCAGCTATGCCATGGAGTACCGCAGGGGTCCATTCTGTCCCCCTTGCTATTCAACATCTACATGAAACCACTGGGAGAGGTCTTCAGGAGGTGTGGGCTGCAGAATCATCAGTATGCTCTCTTTTTCAACCGATCCAGGTGAGGCAGTGGCTGTACTGAACCGGTGCCTGGCTGAGGTAATGGGCTGGATGAGGGCCAATAAACTGAAGTTCAATCCAGACAAGATGGAGGTCCTGTTGGTGGGTGGTTTGGGCTTTGGGGTAGGGAACCGGGACCTTGTCCTGAATGGGGTTGCACTCCCTCTAAAGGACAGGGTCCGCAGCTTGGGAGTGCTCCTCGACCCAGAGCTGTCCCTGGAGGCTCAGGTGACTGCGGTGGTGAGGGGCGCTTTCCTTCAGCTTCAGTTAATCCATCAGCTGCATCCCTACCT
Source organism: Varanus komodoensis (assembly GCF_004798865.1). Classification (NCBI taxonomy): domain Eukaryota; kingdom Metazoa; phylum Chordata; class Lepidosauria; order Squamata; family Varanidae; genus Varanus; species Varanus komodoensis. Next base: position 14,812,961 of record NW_025335701.1, on the reverse strand, counting down.
GGAGGACGATTGCCTAGTGACAGTGACACATGCATTGGTTACTTCCCGGTTGGATTTCTGTAATGCGCTCTACGCGGGGCTGCCTTTGAAGACAGTCTGGATACTTCAGATGGTGCAAAATAGAGCAGCCAGGTTGCTGATGGGGACTGGGCATTACTCTCATATAACCCCAGTCCTCTGCCAGCTTCACTGGCTTCCCATCGAAGTCCGGGCTCAATTCAAGGTGCTGGTTATTATTATAAAGCCCTTAACAGCTTGGGACCTGGATACCTGAAGGAACACCTTCTTCCATATTTGCCCTCCCACCCCCTGAGATGGGCAGCAGAGGCCCTCCTCCGGGAACCCTCCGTGAAAGACATTAGGAGGCAAAGTACCCGGAGGAGGGCTTTCTCTGTGGTGGCGCCCTGCCTATGGAATGAGCTCCCCACAGAGGTCCGCCTGACGCCATCATTATTTGTTTTTCGGTGCCAGGCTAAGACCTTTTTATTTCAACAATATTTTAATAACTTTTAACTTCAGCTTATAGGTTTTAATCTGCAGCCAGGGTGGATCTGGATTTTATTTGTATTATGTTTTATGTTGTTTTATGCTGTTTTATGTTGTTGTTGTTATTATAGCATTTCTATGCCCCCCCTTGCCGAAAGCTGTCCTGAGGCTATGCGATGGGACAGCATACACATACTCTAAATAAATAAATAAATATATAGGAGCATGGCAGGAAAGCTCCAGGAAAATGGAAAGCTGTTCAGGATGGTAGAGTTGTTGAGTCCCATATTCAGTTAATTGCAGCAATTCAGCTTGCTTTCTTGCTGCCCAGGTAATTCTACAGTGGTTAGATGCTGGATTGTTTCCCCAAGAGGCAAGTGAGACAAGAGGGGGGAAGCTGTTTGGCTTGAGGGCTGCAGGCATCATCGGTTAGGTCACTGGGTGCCATTCAAGCACCTGCTCGTGTGCCCTCCTCTCTTTTGGCCCGTGGGCCAACATACACAAGCACCTCTCTGCTCCCAGCACTAACGATAAATAGACAGAAGAAGGACCCACAAAAGAGCTAATTATCCACTGTCCTTTCTGCTGCTGGAGGTGCTCACCTTCCTCTGAACGTAGGGCCAGTCCTGTCACTTGGCCAGAGCTCCTGGGTGCTCCTGATTCTTATTCTGTTTCCAAAGATTTTCTTCAGCTTCATCTTTGGCTTGCTACTTTGCTTGTTTATCACCTGGGAAGTTGCCCTCCAGCCCCATATTTCTTTGGGTTCAATACAGTGGAGCTCAGTTTTGGGCAAGATACTTTCCCCTTGGCCTTGCCAGTTTGGTTTTTGGGAAGCGAGTGTCTTGTGACTGCACTTGTCTCTCCTGGTAGCAAGTTCTCGTGGTAAGCCCATTTGTGAGATGATTCAATGGCATGCTGCCAAAATCTAAGAGCACCCACCACCCCAAAAAGCAGAGGAGCTCTTCCTTCCTCCCTCCCTCCCTCCCTCCCTTCTGCTCAGCTCAGCTCAGCTCAGCTCAGCTCAGCAGCACTGCCCTTGCTCCAGCTGAGCCAGCTTTTCCCACCCTTGCCTTTCCTGGTGGAAGGATGAGAGGGCGAGAGCCATGGGAAGCCAGCTGAGTCTGCCACTCCAAGACCCAGGGATGCCTGGGAGTGGTGATGGCTCTGTGAGCCTCTTCCCTCTCTTAAAGGTAAGTCATGAGCGGCCTTCAAGGCACTTGCATGGCAGGAGCTTATCCTGGGGCTGCCCCCACTTTGCTTCTAGGAGGTGGCAGGAACTTCAGAGAGGGAAGGGAGGCCGCTGGGTGCCTGGTGAGCAGAATTCTTCCTGCTAGCCTGATGTTCCCCAACCCTGTATAATACGGCTATAAAGCAGAGTATTTATATTGATTTCATATTCACTTTTCCCCATTTAGATTTCCCCTTCTTTTCCTGCAAGAAACCCAAAGTGGCTTCCATAATCCTCCCCTTGTGTTTGATTCTCACAACAGCCCTGTGAGGTAGGTTAGGCTGAGAGTCAGTGGCTGGCCCAGAGCTGCCCAGTAGGCTCCATGGCTGAGTTGGGACTGGAACCCAGTGCTCCCAAATCCCAGTCCAGCGTTCTACCCACTGCACCACAGCAGCCCTCCAGCACTCAATATAGTACCTCGATGGATGGGTTGGTGATCCTGGCCAATTGGCAGGACTGGTCCTCCATTCAGAGCAAGGGGAGCAGAAAGGGAAGTAGATTATTAGCTTCGCTGGTCCTTTGTTGGGCAAGACACCCACTGCAGGTTTCAATCAGGGCTTTAAAGGAACTCTCCACAGCCCAGAACCTTCTTAGAGGACAGGGTCCAGGATCCTGGATAGCTCCTTAAAAGTTCAGACTGAAATCTGGGGTGGATACACTGCCCCACTGGCCCTGGAATCAGCAGCCTCCATTGGAAACAGTGTGTGAGATCAAAAAAGGAGGCTGTTCAGAAACTGGGTCTGAGGCACAGCTGATGCCAGGCACAGGCAAGCAGTGCAAACCAGGGCCGGTCCAAGGAGCAGGGCTCCCCAGGGATCCAGGGCTCTGTGCCACAGGAGAACCATCCCAATAAGAAGCAGGGCCAGGACAGCTGGTTACAAGCTCCTGGAGCTGAAATGCAAGTGATGTTCCAGCAACGCTTCCTGGATAGGACCAGGACTTATGCATGGTCCTGCACTGACTATTTCCTCCAGTCGGGATCATTTCATCTGAGAGAAAAGAAATTGCTTTGGAACTGAATTCAGAGGGGAATAAAATTCTGAAGGGGGAGTTGGAGGTTCTTGGGCTTATGTTATTGGAAGTGCCAGAGGAGGGTGTGTGAATGTCCTTGCTTCACTCTTCCTGGACAAGCACATGGAATAATATGCAGCCATCCTTCAATGTTTGCACGTCTTCAAATTTTGCAGCACAGTTTCAGCTCAAGCAAATAGCAAAATGTATAATAGAACATATTTTGGAGGTAAAATATATACAAAAATGAATTAAATGTTAATCTTCATGTGTGCTTTAAAATAAATAGAAAATTGGAGACTGATGCAAGGGAAGCAACAACTTTATATATGAGAAATTGCACAGGACATAAATAGATTGATCTAATCATTCTTCACAGAATTTCCCCTTGGGTCAATTATAACCTTCTTTTTTAATTCCCTGAAAATTTTCAGATTTCCCCCTGCCCTTGGCAAGAATCTCTAAATTGATGTTAAACTTTTTGTTAGGAGAAATCTGACAGAAACTCTAATTTCTCTTTTAATAAGATTATTTTCTAATGTTTTATGTACAATGTCATCTCTTGTTCCAAACCATTAACCACTCGTGAGTCCTTGTTTGTTTGAGTTTAGCATTGCACTCCACTAGCAGTGTATGACATCTTCAATTGGGCTACCGGGAGGAATTATCTTTGCTTTGTTTATCAGTGAAAACCTAAACGCTTTGATTAAAACAGACAAGCTGTGCAGATATCCATTATGCTGCATTTCATTTCTTTTTGTTTGTTGCTGTATATACATCAGAACAAAAGCAGAATTTTATAGGGACAAAACTTAGAAAGAAAACAGTTTTCGCTACTTATTTGCAATGTGTGTCTAGTGCTGCATAGCTGAACAAATTCAGAAGGGTTGAATAGTAAAAATATTGAAAGAATAAAACATGATATGCTGACTGATAACTGGAAGACATTGTGATAAGGAGTTCTGTGTGAACTGATAAGTGTGAACAGTGTCCAGCTCAGGCATTAAGTGTAGCCATAGATACTTGTTAGCTTAATTGCTGCGAGTCTTCTTGGAGGTATGAAAAAAGCATGCTCACTCTTTCTTTTGCTGAGGTAAGTTGGGCCTTTTCTCACCTCCTTCCATCCCTTGTCTCCCCAGAACAGGGCCTCTGAAACACACACACAAAGGATCGGTATAACAAATCTGGCTCTTCAACCAAGGAAGGCTTCCTGAAATAAGGAGGTTTTCGGGCGATGAGAGAAGCAGTACAATTTTGGTGTCTGTCTGCCCTTCAGGAAGTTCCAGAGAAATGGAGCCTCTGCACTGAGGGTGCCTCTTTGGATGGACTCCCCATTGGCCCACAGGTCCATGTGGAGCCTGCGTGGGACCAGAGCATGATGGAAAAACAGCAGTGTTGTTATTGATGTTTTGTCATGTTGTCTCCATCTTTATAAGGTTTAATAAAGGGAGAACCCAGTAACACTGTTGCCTCTTCTCCCCCAGTCATACCAATGCATGTGTGGGACTCTCCTAGCACTGATGCCCAATAAATTGCTTTATTTCCGCTTTCCCAACTCCTGATTTTCTGTATTTGTCAAAGAGAAGACCTAGTTTTTATGTGAAGGCACTGATGGTCTGTCCTTCCTTCCTTCCTTCCTTCCTTCCTTCCTTCCTTCCTTCCTTCCAGAGAGGAAGGTGAAGAAAACTGACTGTGGCGGCTGGCAGTGGAGTGTGTGCGTTCCTACCAGTGGGGACTGTGGGCTAGGGACTCGCGAGGGCACCCGGAGTGGCGCTGACTGCAAGCAAACAATGAAGACCCAGAGGTGTAAGATCCCCTGCAACTGGAAGAAGCAGTTTGGAGGTACTCTGTTCCTGGGCCTACCTTTACCATTATGCTAAGAAGGATGACTGCCACAAGGACCCATTTAATTGAATATAGTTGATCAATCCATAAAGCCCTTTTTATTTGATGGGTAGGACATCCCAGATGAACAGGTAATCCCTCCCTCCCTCCATTTACCCCGACAACTGCAGTGATCAGACACATTCATGAGATCACAACATGCAGGCTGACCTGCTTATCCCTATCTTATTTTAACCTCTGCTTTGCTTACATTTCAGTTGAGGATCAAGGGAGCACTGCATGCTTAGACCGAAACAGTTGTATGGCTTGGCCTGCTGGGAATGGTTGGGCTGCTAGCACGTATAGGATTGTGCACTAAGGGTTTGGTTTAAGTTTTCCTTTTCATCCTCATCTTCTTTCCAGTCTCAAGTTCTTTCCATTCCAATTTGTTTTATTGATTACATTTCCACGCTGCTCTTTAGCCCACAGGGTTCTCTTATGAATACATTTGCAAATTTGGAAGGTTCTTGTATAGCAGTATTTTAAAACAACATCAGCAACAAAATTCTCACCTTTGTATATCAGCCAGATTCGATAGGTACAGCTATTCCCAGCATGGAAAGGTCCTTGTAGCTGCCATGGAAATGCTAAAAATGATGGACTTAACAGAAAAAGTTTGATTCAGCACTAACATGGTTGAATGTGCAGCAATCCAAACCCAGCCTCTTTAGAGCTCCAAGCCCGCTATTTGAAGAGTTTACATTTATGTACATGGGGTACCACAGGGCTCTATTTTATCCCCCAGTGCTGTTCAGCATCTACCTGAAACTGCTGGGGTAGGATATGCAGAGGTATGGGCTGAGATGTTCTCAATATGCTGCTGACACTCAGCTCTATCTCTCTTTTTCATCCAACCAGGTGAGGCAGTGGCTGTTCAGCATCTGTATCTGGGCTAGGTAATGGATTGAAGGAGGGCCATTCAAATTAAGAATTAATCCAGATCAGATGGAGATGCTGTTGGTGGTGGTGGTAGGGTCATCTGTCCAGATGGGTGACATTAAGCCTGTCCTGGATGGGGTTGCACTGCTCTGAAAGGACAGGTTCCTACTTTGGGGATGCTCCTGGATCCTGAACTGTCACTGGAATCACAGGTTGACTCCGTGGCTTGGAGCACCTTCCATCAGCTTTGGCTGATTTTCCAGCTACTTTCCTACTTGGATGAATGGAGCCTTCAGGACAGTGATCCATGCTCTGGTACCCTCTCATCAGGACTGTTGCAGTGTACTCTACCTGGGGCTGCCTTTGAAAACAGTCAAGAAACGTCAACTGGTTCAAACCAGGGCAGCAAGGCTGCTGATGGGGACTGGCCGATATGAACTCCATTGGTCTTCTTCCAACTCCATTGGTCACCATCCAGGCCCAATTCCATGTGCTCACGTCAATATTTAAAGCTCTAAATGGCTTGGGGCCAGGTTAGCTAAAGGCACGTCTCTTCCCATATATTCCTACCCAGACCCTGAGATCATTTTCTGAGGTCCTTCTCAGAGAGCCACCCCTATAGAGAATTAAGAAGGTGGATACTCGGGGAAGGTCCTTCTTAGTTGTGGAACCACAGCTATGGAATCAGCTTCCCAAGGAGGTGTGCCTGGTGCCCACTCTTTATTCCTTCTGGTACCAAGTTAAAATCTTTTTATTCGCCCAACATTTTAACAGTTAAATAATTTTTAATCTTTTCATTAAATTTGTCTTCATTTTGCCTATATTGTATTTTACCACATCTTATTGCTAGTGTACCCTAGACTAATTTGAGCATGGCTGTTGTAGGCTTCTTGTTGTTTTATTGTTGTTATTTGATTGATGTATTATTTATGCTTGATTTTAATGTTCAATCTGTCATTGGATATTGTGTTTGTCTATATATCTTGTGAACTACCCAGAGAGCTGTTCTGGCTAATGGTTGGTATAGAAATTAATTAATTAACTAAATACTCCCACATAAATGGGTATAGGATTGCAGCCTTACAGGGTTATTGACTTGATGAGATGCTAGAGGATCGTAAGAGCTCATCTTTCTGGTGGCATCGCAAAACTCAAGTGAATTTTCAAGTTCCATTCATCTGTCCATGAGTTAAGGAAAGGAATGCAAATGGAATGGAAAAAGATGGCTCTGTCAGGCCGAGTGGGTTAATTAGCTCATCAAAGTCCCTGGGACAAAGGGAAATTTTGAGCAAGAGGGATTCGGTTTGATGAGACAGTCAAAAGATACAGCAAGGCTGAAACAGTAATTAAGAGCAACAGTCTATGGCCCATGTTCGCGGAAGCGTGCAATGCTGTTAAATTAGGCATTTGTCTTCTGCCCTGTTGGAGCTGCATGGAACTCTTATTTTTGATACAGGAAGTAAGTGGGAAAACATGGTGGAAATGCAATATTCTCGTCAGATGAACAGAGGCACACGATTAATTCAGGTTCACACTGAAACATTGGGAGGGATGCAACTTATAGGTATGTGAGGATAGCATGTGGAGGAGGGCGGTGACCTGTTCTTCCCTGCAGTGGAGGGCAGGATGTGTTTCAATGGGGCAAAGTTCAAGGAACCAGGCTTCAGGTTGGACGTCAGGAAGTACTTCCTGATGGTTAGGACCCCTAGGATATGGAATGGGCTTCCAAGGGAGGAAGAATATGGACCTTCTTCCAATGGAGGTCAAGGACTCATCTGTGAGGCAAGGAAAGACTGGACAACCACATCTTGGGGATTGCATGAGTGGAACTGGCTGGAGCCAGGGGTCAGACTAGATGGCCCAGGAGGACCCTTCTGACATGCTTTGTTGCTATGAAAAATTCCAGTTTGTCATAGCTGGGCAAGGCTTTTTTCAGTAGCTTGGAGCTGATGGAAACATTCAGTCTGTAGCACCAGTGCTGGCACCCATTTTGGGGCGTCCATGGGTGAGACACTCCCTGTGGCTCCCTTCTTTCAGTGAGGCCGGCTTCCCACTGCCATGGTCACCAGCTGCTCTTGCTTGCCACCTTCATCCCCATCCTTGCTGCCACTGGCAAGCTTCACAGGCACAATGCCAGGGAGACTGGAGGACATGACATCCAATCCTCCTCCTCTTCCTCACCGCCACTGTTGTCTGGCCAAAGAAAGAGGCAGTTGAACAAGAAGGTTGCAGCAATGAAGAGGAGGAGCACCTCCAAGGAGCCCTCTTCCATGAGCCCCTGCCTGCCTCTGAACCCACAGCAGATGCCCAAGCATGCCTGTCCTTGATGGCAGCCCTGCCTGGTATAGTCCGAAGGGCAGGGAGAAGTATTCTCAGCAAGGTTCAAATTGCTGCTCCCCACTATTTCCAACACATGTGCAAAAAAGCAGAGCATGGTAAGAGCATTTTGTATCTCACATGGCCTAATGAAATTAGAGCTATGGATGAATAACCGTGCATGGACCAAAACTTTGCAGGTAGCGGGAAAACAGCCTCATCCCCACAATCGTCCTTCCAAAATGAATTCTGAAGAAACTTTTGGGAGCCATTTTCAGCCAGTGACTACTGAAAATGTTTTTGATGGTCTCCAGCAGCCTCCCCCAGTCTGATGTTCTCTAGACATTTTAGATGGTAGTTTCCATCATCCTAGACCCCTGGGTTTGTGGGTTGAAGCTGATGGGAGTTGAGCCCCAAAATATCTGAAAGGCACCTGGTTGAGAGAGGCTAGTCTAGGGTTAGCACATTTCACATAAAATATATACTGCATCTGATGGACTTTCCACTAGCAAAAATGATCATCTGTAGGATATTGAGGGATACTGGAATTATTATTGCAACAATCACAGACACATCACTATCACCAGGGCCAGTATTTCCACAATACATAGTTTAACCCCCTCCTCAGATATGAGATGCTAAATTAATTGGATCTTGTGTGCACCAGCACCCAGAGAACTGTGTGCCCCACCTGCCTGATGCCTCCCTTTGAGGACCTCTCCAATCACAGAATCAGTTAGGCAGAGTACTTGGAAGGTCCTGGCCTCTGCTCAGAAGAGAGGTTGGCCAGGGCATTTCTCCAGAGACTGTGGCTCAAATGCCTCGCTGTAAGGGATCCTTCCGCAAAGTACAGCATTGTGGAGCTGCAGCCTTGAGTTCAGGTGACAGTGTGGGCCATCTCCAAGGCCACCTCCTGACCAAACCTCACTCAGCAAGGACACCTCACTGCAAAGCATCACAGAGGCCACCAGTGCTGCCTCCATGTGAGAGCAAGAGATGGATTTTTCTTGTCCTGTGGATTCTGCTGCATCAACTCTGCATAGTCAGCCATGACTGTGATCTGGCAGGAGTGGCGTTGGCATGCAGAATTCTGCTTTTAAAATAGGATGCAATTTCTGTAATTCATCTTTTAAAGTTGGGGAAATTTTACAAATGGTCTTGGGGTGAATAAAGAGGAAGAGAGTTTGGGGATTGGGCTTGGCTAGTGGATACGGCGGTTTCCGGTTTTGGTGCTCCCACGGCCCACCGGACACGTGAAAGTAGCAGACAGCTGGTCATCCTGCTTTTCTGAAAAATGCAAAATCCAACTGTTAATCCAGAACTGGGTCCATCCTGGTGAACCCAGGACAAGCAAAGGATTGATAAAAGTAGATGCAGTATAGTTATGATTTGCACATCTTGAAAAAGTTGTGCATTTTTCAAAATGTGTGCACTTCAAGAGAGTTTTGCATTTTTCAAGTACACATTTTGCAAATGCCAGATTTGTGGACATTTTTGGAGACATGGAACTCCTGTTCATGGCAAGTTCAAGGCTGTGGCCAAGGCTTTTTTGTATGGTTTTCAGATTTTCTATTATTCACATAGAGCCTTAACATAGTCTCTAATATACATGTAGATTTTAGTATAATAATTATGTACAAAAGAGTAAGGCTAACAAAGCATTCTGGATCTAGCTGAATACCCAGATCTTAAGCTAAATGAATTTAGCTTTGAGGGCAACAGAACTGTTCCCTTAAACAGAGGAAGGGGGGAAACACAAAACATGTTTATAACACAAAACATATTCCATGGGTAGTGAATTAAATGAATACCTGAGTATATGCAAGTGATATTAGTCCTATGGAGCAGCCACTCCTTTTCAACTCCTTTTCAGGTACTGCTAATAAAATGTGATGTGCTCATGTATTCCTTGCAGCGGAGTGTAAATACCAGTTCCAGGCCTGGGGAGAATGTGACTTGAACACGGCCTTGAAGACCCGAACTGGAAACCTAAAGCGAGCCCTGCACAATGCAGACTGCCAGAAGACAGTCACCATCTCCAAGCCCTGCGGGAAGCTCACCAAACCCAAACCTCAAGGTAGCCTTCCTTTGGAGAGCATAGTCATGTGGCCTCACCCATCCTCATTCCTAACCCTTTGCCTTGCATGCAGCTGGTCCTTAGTCGAACCCCTGGCATTTCCCATTACAAGGATGCCAAGTGAGGAAAGACCTTGAAGAGCTCTTGGAAGAGCAAAGAAAAGAACTGAGCCTTTATTCATATTCTCATGGAGAAAGGAGAGGAAACAGGATCCTTTACCTAGAGCATTCCAGATGTTTTAGATGACAATTTCCATAAGTCCCAGATGTCAGGAATCCAGCACATCTGGAGGGTACCAAGTTTCCAACCCTGGGTTAGTATGAGGGCTATCAACTGATTAAGGGGAGAATCACATGCCTATTAGATAAAAAATGTCCTACAATTTCCTGCTTGCCTCAGCCCTCCAAATACATCTAGAATCCTGCCCTAAAGTATACTAGTTACTCATCTGCATTTTGAACAACTTGCTGAATTAAGTAATGTAAATGCATTTGTTTATCATCAAAATCTTAAAATAGATACATTTTTAATAAATCATAGAAAATTATCAATGAAAACCACTGTTACCAGAAGTAAAAATTACTGTTGCTATTTTATCTTAACTTGTATAACATGAAATAATACATAAGAATGTCCTCAATCTAAATTTTGATTATAGATTACATCAAAAGTTATCATACAGTTTTCTTTTACTTTTATATTCAGATGATTTCTTCCATACGTGGGCAGTTATGACAATACTACATTGATGTAGACCATAATACTTTGGTATAGACCAGTGGTGGCGAACCTATGGCATGTGTGCCACAGCAGGCATGCAGAGCTCTCTGTCGGCATGTGAGCCAAGTCGCCCCAGATCACCCCAGTAGTCGAGCATCGCAAAACACTGCGCACAGGGGCCATGCACTCGCTCGGAAAGGAGCAGTGGAGCCGGGCAACTGGACAGCTTTTGCATGGCCGGTCAGTGCTCGGCCAAGGATATATATGTATACACATTTGGTTAGACTGGCTGTGTGGTGTTTTTCCTAAATATAACCTCCGTTTTCAGGTTTTATTGGGTCCGGAATGGGCAGAAGGGTAGAACTGTTCAGAAAAAGCTACTCAAGGAAGGCTTTTACAAGATCACCCTCTTTTCAATGGTATTTTAGCCCTGTATTAGCATTAGGGGTGTGCATCAGGGAAGGGTTAGGGTTACAAAAATGAGGTGTGCTGAAATGATTTTGATGATTGGAATGGGTTTAGAATGGGCAGAAATGTTGAGCTGTGCAGAAAGAGCTACTCAAGGAAGGCTTTTGCAAAATCACATTATTTTCAAAGGAAGTTTACCCCTATATTAGGGTTAGGGGTGTGCACCAGTGTAGGGTTAAGGTTTGGAAAACGAGGTGTGCTGGCATGATTCTAATGGTTGGAATCTGTTAAAATGGGCAGAAACGTTCAGCTGTTCTGAAAGAGCTACTCAAGGAAGCCTTTTTCAAAATCGCATTATTTTCAATGGAAGGTTACCCTTATATTAGGGTTTGGGGTGTGCACCAGGGTAGGGTTAGGGTTTGGAAAACGAGGTGTCCTGGCATGATTCTGAAGGTTGGGATGTGTTTAGAATGGGCAGAAATGATGAGTAGTGCAGAAAAAGCTACTCAAGGAAGGCTTTTTGAAAATCACAATATTTTCAATGGAAGGTTACCCCTATATTAGGATTAGTGGTGTGTACCAGTGTGGGTTTAGGGTTTGGCAAACAAGGTGTCCTGGCATGATTCTGATTGTTGGAATGTGTTTATAATGGGCAGAAATATTGAGCTGTGCAGAAAAAGCTACTCAAGGAAGCCTTTTTCAAAATTGCATTATTTTCAATGGAAGGTTACCCCTATATTAGGATTCATCATGTGCAGCAGGGTAGGGTTAAGGATTTAAAAATGTGGTTTCCTGGCATGATTTTGATGGTTGGAATGTTTTTAGAATGGGAAACAATTTTGAGCTATCCAGAAAAAGCTACTCAAAAAGGCTTTTTAAAGATCGCCCTCTTTTCTTTGGCCTTTGTGCACTAGATTATATTAACATAGAATAATATATATTTCCTCATGTCTGATGGAGGGTCCAGGGCAGATGTGTTTTGGCAGAGTGTAAACTCTCCTGCACATCTCTCCATCTGAGCAGTTCAGTTGAGGGAGAGGTTCCACTTGATCAAACACAGTCTTATTTTCTCTAAGGCGGTCCCTGTTATTAGTAAGATAATCTAAAGGATTTGGATGCAAAGGGCTCCTCTGCATGGCTTTGTGTTATTCCTAGATTGTCTGAAACGCACTATTGACAGATTTTACATTGATGGATAATTTACTGCAAGAGGTAAAATCTCCACACTGAAAGAACCCTTCTCCTGTATTGGAATGGCTATACAGAATATAGAATGCTGCCTTAAACATAAAACTGATTTATTTTTGTCAAGGTGTAAAAGGAAAGTCAAACTGATGAAACTTGTAGAAAAATGTACTCTTTTTTAATGTACCAGAGTGAGAAACGTTTTGATGAGATAAATGTGTATGCTTAGTTTGAGTTATATTTGGGATGATCTTCTAATAAGAAGGATGTTATCTGTCCTTCTGTTCCCTTCTTTTAAATTAATACCCTATTTATTCTGTGCTGTATTTTCTTGTATAAACTCCCAAGCTGTTCTAGTTTAAGGGGCCAATCCCCACCTTCATATTTCCTTGTTTCATTCCTTCTCCTTTCTTCATATCTGCTTCTTTCCTTTCCTTTCCTTTCCTTTCCTTTCCTTTCCTTTCCTTTCCTTTCCATTTTATTTATTTTTATTTATTTAAAACATTTCTATGCTGCCCCATTCGCAAAGAGCCTTGAGGCGTCTTACAAATTTTCATTGCTTTGGTTTTAGATTGTGGACCATGAGACTGAGGATCATCATTTAACACTCAGATGAAGCCGTGCCATGCAGTCTTTAGGCACTTTGTTAATAAAATGATGTTAATGTTGTTGCTGAGAATAATAATGCAAATTCATAGTTGACACAAATTCAGAACAGCAGATTGGGAAAAATGTGAAAGAAGTTCATAGAATCATAGAATAGTAGAGTTGGAAGGGGCCGTGAAGGCCATCGAGTCCCACCCCCTGCTGTCACAGGACACCATTTTACACCATCCCACTCAGAGGGCTGTCCAGTTTCTTCTTGAATGCCTCCAGTGTGGGAGAGCCCACCACCTCTCCAGGCAGCTGGTTCCACTGTGATATTGCTCTGACGGTGAGAAAGCTTTTCCTGATGTCCAGCCTGAATCTGGGTTGTCACAACTTGAACTGATTATTCTGTGTCCTACACTCTGGCATCAGCAAGATGAGATCTTGACCTTCCTCTTTGTGACAGCCTTTGAGGTACCTTTAGAGGGATATCATGTCTCCTCTTTCTTCTCTTCTCAAGGCTGAACATGCTCAGTTCTCTCAGTCTCTCCTCACAGGACAATGTTTCCAAACCCTGGATCATTTTTGTTGTCCTCCTCTGGACCCTTTCTAATTTACCTGTATCTCTCTTAAATCTTAGTGCCCAGAACTGAACACTGTATTCCAGGTGAGGTCTGACTAGTGTGGTGTATAGAGGAACTACTACTACTCGTGATATGGAAGTAATACTTCTGTTAATGCATGTGGCCTCCTATAAAATAATCATAGAATAGTAGAGTTGGAAGGGGCCATGAAGGCCATCGAGTCCAACCCCCTGCAGTTGCAGGACACCAAGTTACACCATCCCATTCAGATGGCTGTCCAGTTTCTTTTCGAATGTCTCTAATTTCTTTCTAATTTACCTGCATCTTTCTTAACTCTTGGTGCCCATATATATTCCTTCCAGCTTAATGTCCCATGCAACTGATGAGCTGCCGCAGGCCAGCTTGGGAAAGAGTGCCAAACCCAGAAGCAACATTTAGCGGGTCAGCAGGGGCAGTGTGGCAAGTTCAGCAGTGGTGGGGCACAGGCCACAGTGGCTTGCCAGGACCCCTGACCTCCAGGTGTAGCCCATCCTTGCTTATGGATCTATGGTACCATGCTTCCCCTGTGATGGGGGGTCCTGCTGCCCATTGTGAAAAGACCAGGCTCCCCTCCAGATTTGCCCCCAGTGTTGGGATGGTGAGGTGTGTGGGGCAATGGGAGGATTCCTATGGGGTAAGTCTAGTCCTTGAATTGGCCTTTTGTTTCTAGGGGTCTAGGAATGCATGTGTCTGTGTATCTAATTGCAGTTCTTTTCTGCCATGGCTAGGGAGATGTGAATCAGTAAAGCCCAAGCTCAGCAAAGTTCTCAGAGTTCTACCTTGAAGATCATTCTGATTTAAGTCCGTATCGGATTGCAATCTCTCTCTCTTTCTCTATCTCTCTTTCATGGAATCTATGAACTTTTTTGTCTAAATATATGTAGCTATTGTGCACATCTTTGACACAGATGCATTCTTCTCCCCTTGGTTCAAGTTAATTTGTTCACCATTTTAAAAAGTGCACGTTGTTCCTGCACACAGATCCCCAGTCCTGGCTACTTGGGTTCACGTTTTCCAGTACAGACCTAAAACACCATTTAAAAAAGGCATTGTGTGAACCAGCCTTTGTTCGTCTTGGCAGCCAGTCTATTCAAATTAAAAGCTGAAAGCTGACAAGTGCTCATCAAGCCATCTTCCAGCCTGATGCTATTGTTGGCAAGAGAGGAAAAACTTGAGAAGAATGGGCAGTTAAGCATGCCCTTTGCATCGTTTAAAGAATCATTGTCAAGAAGTCCCTGCACACAGGAAATGGTGCTCTTCAACACAGTCATACCTGTGTCAGTCCAAGATAAATACGGGGATTTTTGATTCTCCCTCATCCTAATTAGCGGAGCCTTTTAATGAACTGTGCAGGTGCATGAGCACACAGGACTGATGGTGCAGGGTGGTGCCTGAACTATGATACCGAAGACAAAATACCTCGTGTTCCTTGCAAAAGGTGCACTGCAGGACAGCTTGTTTACTGGCTCAGATTTTCTGCTGTTCCCTGAAAAGCAGCCAAGCCTAATCAGGAAGCAGGGGCTCTTTCTTTCAGTATGCTCAGTCTGGATAATAAGATGAAGATTAGATGGCAATAGAAGGAGGCAGGAGTCCTTTAAATCAGTCTTTTTCAAATGTTCTGCCTTCAGGAGAGGCCTCCCATACCCCATGGAAAGTTATTTTAGACTCTGGACTCTGTGTTCTCATGTCCTCTTTTCTCTGAATATGGTAATGTGCATCACTTTCTTCAAAAAGTGGTAGGTCATAGAATCAGCATTGGAAGGGTCAGAGGGCCATCAGATCCAACCCCCTGCTCAGTGCAGGACTCCTAGTTAAACCGCCCCTCTCAGATGGCTGTCCAGTTGCATCTTGAATGCCTCCAGAGTGGGGGAACCCACAGCCTCCCCAGGTACTTCTTCTGTGCTTGGTCTTCTGCTCATTCTGCCCCCAAGGTCTGGTCTTGAAGGTCTAATTCTTTGTACCAGCATTTCTCCTGAGATACCTTTGCGTGTAGCAGAGGATTTCCAAAAGGGAGGAAAGAAATCACCACGGCCGCACATGTGGGCAAGAATGTCTGGATTCAGATGAAAGCTGCCCCATGAGGGAGGCTGCGTAGTTGCAGGCAGGAGCTTGTCCGCGAGGTGCCCTTAGTTCCTGGGGTGACTCCACTCACCCAATCTGGCCATTGAGTCCTTCTGGACAGGAAGGAACCAAAGGAAGCTCCATGTTTCCATTGCACCTTCCCTGAGCGACAGGAGGTTTTTCAGCTCTGCCATGGTTCTGTAGTCTTGGTTACCTTTCAGTCCCTGTTTGCTCTTTCATCTTGCTTCCTGGTTGGTCCATCATCCCTGAGTGACTTGGCTCGCTACCGGCTTGCCCCGTAACTCTTGGTTACTGCCTCTTGGTTCCTCACAACTGCTGCCCACGGTCCTGCCCAGAGAGTTGCACATTGCAGGTGATGGGCAAGCTGTAGTTTGGTCAAGTTGTCCATTGTTAGCAGCATTCTTCCTGAGGAAATCCCACCAAGCTTCCATGATCAGGTATGACTGACCCAGCCTATTCTTGCATGGCTGGTCTGAACAAGGCAAGCTTATTTTGGACATAATTAGAAAAGGACCTGCCCGTAGAACTGTCAACGTGTGCCACCTCCATCATCAGAGGTAGCAGGCAGCAGTACTCTGAGGAGCTTGGGCAGGCAGAACTCTTGTACCCGTGCTGCAGCCCAAGTACCTCGAGGGATCCCGTGGGCAGCTGGTTCACCATTGTGGGACTGGAGTGCTGGAGTGGATGGCATCTTGGTCTGATCTAGCATGGCTTCGCTTATGCTCTTAGAGAAAAGCAACCACACAGCACCTAGTTAAAATAGGGAATTCACCTCCATACAGTGTCATGATGGCCACCAGTATGGATGCCTTAAACAAGGGCCCTGGACTGATTCATGGAAGAGAAGACCTTCATGGCTACTGGTCCTGCTGGCTACATGCTGCCTTCAGGAGCAGAGGCAGTATGCCAGCTGCTGAGGAACTTGAGCAGAGGCTGCCTTTGCACCCATGTCCGGCTTGTAGGATCTGGGTGCAGCTGGCCAGCCATTGAAGAGAATGCTGGACTAGATGACTCCTTGGTCTGATCCAGCAGGGCTCTTCTTACACCCTTGTGATTTCTGATCAGTTAAACCTCAACTAAGCAAATAAACCATGACTCCAAGGTAAACCAAGTTTCTCCTAAGAGAAACCTAGGACCACAGATAGCTGAGATGCTAGAGCATTCTCTTTCATACAAGGTTGGATCAATGGCAATTTCTTGGAGAGAGCAGTTTTCCAGGTTTGCAGACCATAGATTCCTGGCAAAATCACACTGATACAGAATGTATAGGATATAGCGTCACTGCAATGCTTCGAGCAGCAGTTGCTGGTATTTTTATGCCGCATGGAAAGTTTTGTATAGTTACAGTAGCTGGGTAAACAGAGAAACAATACCATTGGAACAGAGTGATGAATTAGAAGGATGTGTTGAATGCTCCAGTAGCACAGAACTGTTTGCTCTGTTTGTTAAATGATGGAAGAGCATGCATTCCAGAAAGCCAGCAAGTGGGATTTGGAAACTATTTGGGCAGACAGGCCTTGGGCAATGGTAACGATGTGACAAAGTGCGAAAGTCATCAGGGTGGTACACAATCTGAAATTCACTTTTAAAATCTAGAAAGGTCTAGGATGCAAAGATGTATGGGGAAGCTTTAATTATATGGTCTGTAGTCAGCATAGCTCTAAATACCAGATACAGAAACCATATAGTAGAGAAAGGCTATTTCTTCCAAGCCTTGTTTGAAGATTTCCTGGAGACATCTGGTCAAATACTGCAAAAAAGCAAGGTACCTTTTGTTGTAGTAGTAGGAGAAAGAGGAGGAATGGAAGAATTAGTTCAGTTTACTTTTTAATTTTCTACTTTCAAACACATAGTAAACTGAAATGCAGTAATCTGTCAAAGTTTGCACATCTGAATTTTGCAATATTTAAAATGCCATTTTCTAATCCAACATTGCATGTGACAAATGTATCTTAGAGAAAATAATGTTCAAGGTTACATTATAATAAAAATGTTTGGCAGATGTATCTGTTAGGCATATGAAAATGCAAGTATAAAGAGAAATGTTTATAAAATGTATATGAGTTTTCATGCCAACATTTAAAAAGAACAACCTCAAAGTTCAGGCCAAGCACGACTTAACCCTAAACAAATTCTCAAAGTTTGAAATGAACCAAAATTAAGATTAAAAATTGAGATTCCTCCATCCCCAGTTTCAAGATTTAAAAGGCAGTGTGTTGTAATGGTTTGAGTATTGGAGTGGGTCTTGGGAAAGCTGAGTTCTACTCCTATTAAGCCATGAAGCACACTGGGTAGCTTTGGGAAAGTTACTCTGAACCTAACCTACCTCACAGGGTTGTTGTTTTGAGGATAAAATGGGGAAGAGGAGAACTCTGCGAGTTGTCCTGGGTTTCTTGCAAGAGGAAGAATGCCAAGGAAAATGTAACAATGAACAACAGCAACAACCAATGGCATGGAAGGTGTCGGCAGCAGGTTCCCCCACTGCCACATGTGCTACCTCCTTTCCCAGAGGTGGCCTGCCTGCACACTCCAGCTGCTGAGGAGCTTGGGCAGGAGGAGCTCTCGCACCCGCCCTGCTTGAGGGATCCTGGGGGCAGCTGGTCTGTCACCCTCTGCATGGAAAGCTAGACGAGATGGACCTTTGGTCTGAGCCAGCAGAGCTATTCTTATGTGTTTATGTGCCTCATGTGATGCCTGGAGGAAGCCCTTGCACCTGCGGCTGCTTGCATGAGAGGCTGCATGCTTGCGAATCCTGACTCTTGCCAAACGGACACAGCCCTCTGCCCCTACGGTTGTGTGCACAGTCATCCGGTGCATATGAAGAAAGGGAAAGGCAAAGCCTGTTCCTCCCCCACCTCCATTTCTACACAGAGAGGAACTCCCTGAAGGACTAGCATTTCATAGAGTCTGGGCCCCATTTCAGAGAAGATTAATCGTGCTTAAAGGTGCCATCCTATACATGCTTACCTGGCTTGAAATCCCATTAAACTCAGTGGAACTTAATTGTGCATATCTATGCATTGGATTGCACTTAATTCTCACTGGAATGAATAGCTCAGAGCATTGGTGCATGCACACTCAGAGCTCTGAATCAATCCCTTCATTGGATTGTTTAACGGCATTTATAATTTATCTGAGGAACTCAGGTCAGTAAGCCTGGGGGGCCCCCTGGTGGTCTCCTATGCAGGGGGTGTCCAGGCCTTCCTCTGCTGAGCTTTGGCATGGGCGCTGCATCAAGCTCCTAGTGTGTGAGGGATGCTTCCTGGCTCTCTTGCTCTTCCTTTCTCTACAATTGCCCCCTGGGGCCGGGCCCCATGGGATTTCCCTCGTGCAAAACACTGGGAGGGCAACTCCGCCCCCTCTTGGCCAGGGCTTTGGTCCTAGGGCCACCGCTAGGTGTCCCTCTTGCTGGTTCATTCCCCTCTGTGTGCCAGGAAATTTAATGTCCTGGTTTGCAAAGCTGAGTTGCATCACCAGGTGGCGCTGTTTGCTGTCAAGTCTCTTTCTGTTAGGTCGCTTTCCAACCAACACCAACAGCAAAAACCTAAATATAGAAGAGCCCACTTTTAAACACAGAAGCTTGTTTTAAAAATAGACTCTTCAGACGTCTGCTCCCAAATGCAGGTAAACAGACTCAGTGAGAGAACCACACGTATTAATCGCTTCCAGAATGTGTTCGTAGGTGTTTGGCGGCTGCTGTGGTAGAAAGTTCTCCTTTGGACTATGGTGGCTCTCCAAGGATCAAGGAGCTCTTGCCATCACCATCTCTCTTGGCTGTTGGATGAACCTCAAAGCAGGAGCAGATGCCCACTGTTGCAGTGTTCCCTGCTGGCCTGCTGCTACCTGGCTTGTTCACCTGTGGATACAGTGCTTTAAAGACCTGTTGCCAGAACAGGTTACCTTCCATCGGCCATCGACTGCTCCGGCTCTCCATGAGTCTGTCTGAATGATTCACGTCCCTCACTTACAGGTTGCAGTGGCTGAAATGGTGCAGCAGCCCTCTGGGCAGACGTGGCTGGTACTCTGGTTGGTTAATCTGGCTGACACTTTCTACATATACAGCTTTAGCTGTAGAAGTTAGGCTCTTGGGCAGTAGAGAATTGAAATCAATCAATCAATCAAGAAAATATGGTCCACAACCATAATTTCCTCCTTTTCTTAATTTCCTCTTGAGAAGGATTGAAAATGTTGCTTTCTGGTTGAAACATTGAATTTAAAGCTTTAAAAGTACTCCAGGTGTTGATGGCTTGAATTAGTAGGTGGGTCTTCTAATTGTAGACTGCAATTTGTCCTCAGTTGTGGTAGGAGTGTGAACTGTGCTTGTTCCGCTTTCGTCAGCTTCCATCTACCCTTCCTCATGAATACCCCTTGCAAGATGAGATCTCTCTGGGGTCCAGTGAACATGGCTGGGCTTACTTCTGAGTAGAACCATGTAGTCCTGCATTGAAAGAATGGCCTTTCCTTCCAGGAGAAATGAATACATGTTTAGCAACAGATGAATCTGTTAAATTTTGCTCAGTTTCTCCTTTTCCCCATTTCATGTCCATGGCATCCTATTTCCACATTAATTTGGAAACTGAATAATTTTTACAGGCCACATGAAAGTTCATATGTCCGCTTGTTTAAGTGTCTTTTTGTATGTGATTCTGTAAAAAGATATTTTTGTAAGTTATCTTTCCTACTGGCTACATATGGAAATTCTAAATTTCTGAAAGTGGGCTTGCTGAAAATATCCAAGGTGTTATTTCCTCTTAATAATGAGTAGATAGGTAACTTTTTGGTCATCCAGTGTGTCACATTATTCATTTCATACTTTAAAATCCTTTCAGAAGCTTCTAACACTAAGTTTTTTAAGCCATGCAAATTTACAAAAATGTAGTAAATAATTGCTTGAATGTAAATGTAAAACAATGTAAAACTTTCACCAGTCCTGTTAAAAATTCTACTGTGATTGAGTTTTGGGATTTTCAGATAATAAATCAGAGACAACTTGACTGCACATAACAGCATGTTTAAAATATACATGTGAAGAAAAGAATACCTACATATAGAAATAGGTATTTTGAGAGAAAATGGGTTTGGTAATCATGAGGGGAAAATTAAAATAAATATTATAAATAATATTCAAATAATTTTTCCTGTGCATTTTCTTAAAAAATCCAGTGCAATCTAGAAATAAAGTAGTACAGACTTATGAGCAATCACATGTGAAGCTGGTAAGAACTGGGAAAAGATTGAATTCTTCATCCCTATTGTAGGGCCTTTAAAAAGAAATAAAGAGCAAGATGGAACTGGCGTTTTTATCCCAGTTCTCTGCAAACCTGGATAGGAGTAAACCATCACTGAGCTCCAGCACCTTGTTTTCTCATTTTATCCCCCTGAGCTGCTTTGTGAGTGTCCAATCCGCTGCCTCTCCCTGCCTTATCCATTCTCCTAGCAGGGAAAGTTCTTTTCTCGCATCATCAGCTGATCAAAGGTAAGTTTCCCCTGCTGTTTTTCCTTGATCAGCCTTTTGTAGTGCTCAGTAGGAAAAAGGTCTTTCTTCCAGTTATCGACATAAGGATTCCATTAATCCACCCAACTGTTTCATGGCTTGTCAGGTGTCTTTCATTCTGTCATCCCCTCATTGATGGAATCAGCATTTTTGCCCCTAAAGTTTTGTTTGTAAATGTGCCTTTGGTTGCACAAGGGTACATTTGTGCACATCTTTTCTAAAAGGGTTTAAAAATAGTCTGTATGTGCCCAGAATATGGAAAAGGCCGGTCTGCTGCAGCATCTCCAGGTCACATTCACAGAAATCCAAACTCATGTGATTCTTTTGTGGATTGCTCTGACGCTTTTACAACCAATCAGCTGCTGATAGGAGATACCAGTTTTACTGTGCTGGAGAGAGCAGAGGAAACTGTTAAGAGATTCTGAGGAGGATTTGCATGCTGAGGGTCCCAGATCCAACTGCAAGCATTTCCAGGTAGGGCTAGGGCAGAATTCTGCCTGAATTCATAAAAAAGCGGCTGCCCATCAGTGGCAACAGCACAGATTTCCTTCCTTCCTAAGCAGTGGAAACTCTGTTGGCCGCTGAACCACTGCACCGTATCCTCACAATGCCCCAGAACTAGCATCACTCGGGAAGTGTGCATGTGTGTATGCACACACATGCACACGTGCATGCCCAGGGTGCGGAGGGGAATGGCAGCCCCTGCAAAGTTGGTGAAGAAACTTTGGAGAACATTCAGCAAAGTCCCCCGTGTTGTCTAGGCCACATAAGTGAGGGGCTAGAGGTGGGGAAGAGAGAAATAATAATTTGAGCATTTGAAAAGATCTCCCACGCAGTTCTAGTTTTGGCATTCAGCAGTGACCATCCTCAGAGAGTGCCTGGAGCTATCGTGCCTAGAGTGATTGAAATGATACAACGTAAGCCAGTATTTATTGTCATTACTATTCCAAGTGGATAAATAAATTCCCCCCTTCCTTTCTGGCTTCCCAGTCCCACCATTTTGTCTAATTTTTCCTTCTTATCTCCTTCACTCTGTCTCCTCTCTCCACACCCCTGTATAAGCATGTCACTTAAAAGTTAAGAGGCAGTTTCTCACCTGTGGAATAATAAAATCACAGCTGCATCTCCAGTTTAAAATGCAGACATGGTGTGTAGGTTGATGCAGGCTATGTGACAAAACAACAACAGCAGTAACAACGGATCACACTGCCCTTTTATGAAGAAGAAAGGAGGAGGAAACCCTTCTCAATTTATTTCAGAGGAGCCCCTTTTTAATCTTGGGAAAACTGTTATTTATATGCAGTCGATAGTGTTGCTGGCCCTTCCTTCGCTGCCACACTGAAATCTTTTCATTCATTAGGATTCATATAATGGCCCACTGCAAGATTTCCAGGGTAGTTAAATACTTGCTTTAAAAAGGAATAGATCAATAGCATGTTTGTTTGTTTGTTTGTTTGTTTCTGGGGCAATCCAACAGTCTCCTGACAGGGGAATTTTTGGAACCTGAGCGTGCAGATCTTCTGACCTTGGTGCCCAAAATCCAAAGGCAGACTCCCTTCTCCCCACGCCAGCATGGAAAGAAACACACTGGCTGCCCTGGGGCTGGGGGTGGGGAGGGCCATGCCAGGGGTAACTGAGCCAATTCCATTTTGCACCCCAGCCTCCTCCTTTCCCCCTCATCCTCCCCCTAAATTTAAAATGGCTACCTAGGTGAGATGCAGGATGTGAAGTCCAGTGGAGGCAGCTGCTGCCATCCTCCGCACCTTCCACTGGATGCTTCTAACCCTCCACATCTGGAGGCTTGCAAGCATCTGCAACAAGTCTGAAATGAGTCCTGCAACACACAGCATTCCATAGGAAGCATGACTGGCTGGGAGATACTAGGAGTTGTAGCACCTTCTTTTATTTATTTATTTATTATTTATTTATTTAGTAAACTTCTATGCCGCCCCATTTGCCGAAGCCTTGGGGCGGCTCACAGACATAAATAAACTTCGTTAAAATAATATAAATTTACAGTATAAATTAAGTCGCCCTGGCCAAAGAATAAAATAAATAAATACTATTAACAGTTAAAATGACAGCTGAATAAAAAGGTCGCCTGGCGCCGAAAAACAAATAATGACGGTGCCAGGCGGACCTCTCTGGGGAGCGCATTCCATAGATTGGGCACCACCGCAGAGATCTTAACATAGGATTCCACCCTTGTCTGTAATGTAATGCTGTGCAGTTACTTGGGAGTAAGTTCAAGGTAATGCAATGGGACTGACTTTTATAGGACGGCAGTGAAAGAACTCTGGGAGAATAAAAATCTCCTTGCTTCAGGCTTCTTTGGGGAAGGAATTGCACAAATGGGGTGCCACAGCTGAGAAGGCTAGTCCTAGTCCCCCTTCCCTCTAACATACTGTAGAGAGGTGGCCCAGCTCTCACACATGACAGCCACACCAGACAGATTCCTCTGATTCTCAGGAGGATGTGAAGAGTAGACAACTTGGCTGTTGCACAGTCACCAGGTGAAGATTCTTCAGCAGGTGAGAACCAGTCTACCTTAGCAAAGGAAGCAGGCCTTTCAGAGCTGGGGGAGGAGGACATGGTGGGCGCTCCTTGACACTGCCATGAGATGGATGGACCAGTTCCAAAGGATCTGGCATTCCTGCTGTCTTGCCTTCTAGCAGCAGGAACCCCCAGCAGGGTGAGTGGAATCGGGCATTTTTTTCTGGAAGGGAAAGTTTCAGTTTGGATTCAACTCTTGACATGGGCGGATGCTTCTCCCCCATCTCGAGGAATCTGCTCTTTTGATTCATTCTGATGTAACTGGTTGAACCCCATAGAAAGATTGTGCTTTTTCATCTTTGTCTAAGACTGCTGGAGAAGAAAGGAGGGAGGGAGAGACCTGCTCATGGTGCAGGTTAGCCTCCTGTGTACAGAGCACATCATCCCCAGTATTTCCCGTGTCCAAGCTGTACGTGCCCCTCCTTCTACAGCCTCACCTGCACCACCCATGCATGACAGGGGATTGTGGGGACCCTGATATTTGTAGATGTACCTCTCCAAATTAGGAAAAACCCTAACACTCTGTGGGGGTCAGATCCCCCAAACAGCCCAATGAGAAGTCAGCATGCTCAGGGGTGGAAGGTGATTGACCATTAATTATGCTGGGAGCAAGACTAGGAGTGAGCATGAACAGAGTGCAGTGGCTGGAATCCCTGTTGCAATACTTTGTTGCATGTCCCATTTGCAGACTGCTAATAGATTCTGGTCTGGATGGTCTAAGGAAAATGTGATCATTGGTAGACTATTGGCCAACTGCTGGTGGACCACATAGGTACTGCTTTCCTGGGAAACTTGCAAGAAAAAGGAAGAAAGAAATGATGAACTAGCTCGGTTCTAAAATAAAAGCTAGTAAAGTCCTTCTTATTTTTTAAGTCTCACCTAACACAGATATATTGCCTGGCTGGAAATGATGGGAATTGTACTGACATCTAAAAAATGTCGTTATAAATATAACAAATACTCTAGTTTCAGTGAACCATGGCATTCAGTTAGAACCTTTTATTAGTACCTCTAATATGTAGCCTATTAGAACCTTTTCTTCTAATAGGCTATATATTGCTGATTTAGAATACAATCCATTATCCCATTTCGTCAACATTTGCTCCTGATTTACCAAAGGAGTTGTCATCCACTCACCTTTAAGTATATGGCTTAAGACTCACTGAAGCAGTTCAGGCTAGAATCAGATTCTGGCATGTTTCCTTTGTGCAGACTCTAAACAACGGTTCTGAATCCTGAACCATTTATTTCGACTCATGAATGGGAATCACAGAGTGTGAACTGCTGCATGAAACAGTCCCGTGGTCCCAGCCCGTGGTGGTGGGACCTGGACATGCAGCAGTTATGTACATTAGCTGAGCAGAGTTACAGTTTTACAAAATGTGGCCAACCTGCAACTCTTTAAAAGGATGCTATAACACTTGGATTTGTAAGAGTTAAAACTGTGCCTGCCCCTCATCCTATTGAGGAAAAGTACATGCAGTCCTATATTTTGGTTTGACTTTCACAAAAAAAGAATGATCCTCAACTATTGACCTTTTGTGGCTTGAAAATTGTGGGTTTCTTGCTGCTGTCCTTGGGCACAGTCTTTTCAGCATAATTCTTTTCCCCCTGCTGCTTTTGTGGTAAAGGTGAAAACTGAGGAGTGGTTACCTGTAGCAGTTCAGTATGGAGCAGCATTTGCTGCCAAATGGCCAGGAAGTGATGCTTAGTGGTGATGCATCTCAATCATAGAAATGTTCTAATCATCATCATCATCATCATCATCATCATCATCATCAGTGGGACATCACTCTGTGTGAATGTTCCGTTAGGACTAGGAAATAAGTTCCACTGGGTGCAAGCAATTTCTTGCTAAGCTATTTATGAATCGATCCTCATGTGGGAAGCTGCACGCTCACCAAGTGTAATTGATTGGCCCCTGGACTACAAAGCCCTCTAATAGCATCTGTGTTTATAACTCAAAGTGCTTCTGTGGCACGAATATTTATTTAATTTGCATGGATTCCCCCAAGGGATCCCGGGACCTCTAGTTTTACAAGTTTGACAATTAAAAAAAAAGTCTAAATGAGCTATTTATTCAAGATGACATCTAGTAAGCTAAGAAAACATCCTAGTTTTATGGAACTAGAAAGATTGCCAACTTCTTTTTTCTAAGAGGGCTGCTGTGTCTTTAGCAATTACATGGCAAACAAAAATGTGGCAAGGGAAGCTTTTCCAACGTGCTGATGAAGTGATGGGGAAAGCCTCGGTGGATGAATTTCTGCTTGCTCCATGTCTGCTGAATTCATGGAACAAGAATGATCTTAAAAAGGAAGGAATATAAGCAGACTCATCCCAGATCAGATCAAAGGTCTGTTTGGTTCTTCACTTCATGGCCAATCGGCAGCTCACGGGAAATGTACAAGCAGGGCATGAGAGCAAAAGCACCATCCACCCATGTTCCCCTGCAGTTGGCATACTTAGGCACATCACCTCTGATACTGAAGGTAGCCTGCAGCCATCAGGGGCAGCAGCTGCTGATGGCAGCAGCATCCATCCAAATTTTTGGCCATTGGTACATCTTCTGGAATTGAATTCCACTGTTTAGCGATGCACTGCATGAAGAGGTGCCTCCTTTTATCTGTCCTGTACCATCCACAAGTCAACTGCATGGGGCGGGACCTGCTCTGTTCAACTAGTATAATGGGAGAAAAAGAAAAGTCTTTGGGTTCGGACCATGAGCTCACACAGAGACACACATGGAGTGCAGACCGTTATGGAAAGACCACGATGCACCTTCAGACTGTAGGACAGTTTTGATACACAGAATTTATTCCCATATTTCACCCACAAGAAAAATGTGGGGCCCATAGATGAGGATAATTGAGGAGTAGGCCCTTTGTATTATAAAAAAGTATACATTATGTATAAAATGTATATGTTATGGATAAAATTATGTATAAAATGTAAATGACATGGAGTTGATAAATGGCAGGCTTTTGGAGGCAGTAACAATGAGATTCAGTCCTTTTCCAACAGCAAGTAGAAAACTGAATCTGAGTGGAGCCAACCTGTTTTAACTCTCATTGTCATAAGTCATTCTGAAATGAAACTACGCAGGATGAAGTGTATTGCACATAATGATGAATGATGCAGTATAGTATTTACTCCTTCAGAGTACTGAAGTAAATACAATGCCCTGGACTGCACAGTTCTCCAACCACTATGGACCTGTGGGCCCAATGAGGAATTTCAGAAACCGTCACGGGTGCTACCACAAAGTGCTTAATCTGTTTTGTTGTCTTTTTTATTTGTTGTATGAGTGCATCTTAGCCTTTATTGTATCCAACAAAACCTTTTGCTTTGTTGGACACCACAGTGCCTCTTTAGTTAGGGGTTATCTAATTTGCCTAATTGTTGACTGTGCATATGGCTAAGACTTCCTAATGTTGAAGAGTCAAATGAAATCCTCATACATTTGTATTTTATCTTTGAATCATATTTAGACTAAACAACAATTCAAACAGAAGTACTTTTAAATAGGAGTGCCCTCTGGAAAATTGGACATAAGGTCACCCTAAGCACCAGAGATAGCCCAATTCAAGCATGCAATACCATTTTCCAAATCTGTATCTATTCTTTACTTATCTGTCAATATCCATCAAATGTTGGCTCTCCCTCTCTCCCTTGCTGTCCCCTCATCTCCCTTCAACAGCCCTTGTCCTTAGCATAAACGCTGACAGAATCTCTGGAAGGGGAGAAGGGGCTAAAGGAGGTCTCAAAAATAGCCTTGCCCCCTCCAGGGTCACTTCAGCACTTGGAAAAACTGGAAAATTTCACAATGTCAAAGGAAAGAAAGTTGGGAGGTTCTCAGTGTGTGCATGTTTATTGATGTATGTCTAAAGCCCCTTTGCCTGCTTTCTACTGAGTTATGACCTGCTTTCTTCAGGAGTTGTCTGCTAGTTTCAGGAGGTCCCCTCTCTGCACCAAACTAGTCCCTGAAACAAGAACTTACATGCCAAGGAGAGCTGGTGGTGATGATAGGGAAGCCTCTTTCTCAGCCCACCTGGGCCACTGCCAGTGTTGCTCTTGAGCCCTTTACTATCCTTTTGATATGATTCAGTTTTCAAATTGCGCCTTCCTATTGCCATTAAAAGGAGTGTTAAACCTGTGTGTGGAAGCCAAGGGGGAAAGGTGTCTTTTTTCCTTACTTACCTAAGACGAAGTACTGAGAATGTTCAGGCAGAAAATAAAAGCAGGGATGTTTCTGACCCCAAGCATGAAGATGCATAGGATGGCAACCTTATTGGTTTTCTGGCAGTCATGGATTGTTTTTGCTTTGGACTTCAGAGGCTTTGCAGGGTGGGTAGAGGGGTTGGGGAAGATGCTCTGAATGGGCCCCAGCCCACCTCCTCCATGGATTTTCCCTCTTCTCTTAGGCTCTGAACACACAAGCCCCCCACCCAAAAGAGAGGGCGACATGGGCAAGGGCATTCAAATGCTGACTTCTCTTTCATTGCCGCTGCCGCCATTATTATCATCATCATCATCATCATCATCATGTCACACCTTTACCACCCTATGGCCAAAATGCTCTTCCTGATTAGACTACAGAGGCTACAATACACAATGTAGAAATGTTACAGGCCCCTCCATTTCGGGGTCTAGGGCTCCACTTTTTCTCCCTCCAGAGCTGGCCCTGTCCCCCTTGCAGCTCTGACACTGTCGTTGTTCTTTTCTGTCAACAGAGCCCAAGAAAAAGAAAAAAGAAGGCAAGAAACAGGAGAAGACGCTGGAATAGGGAAGCTCTTCCGGGCTGCGTGGGAATAGGACTTCCTCGAATGTAATCGGTTAACACGTTTCATTGACACCTAGGTGTTTTATCCAGAAGTTATTTATAGCTTAATTGTACAGTAGGAAGAAATAAACATAC
Organism: Varanus komodoensis; assembly: GCF_004798865.1. Classification (NCBI taxonomy): domain Eukaryota; kingdom Metazoa; phylum Chordata; class Lepidosauria; order Squamata; family Varanidae; genus Varanus; species Varanus komodoensis. The sequence goes on along the minus strand of NW_025335701.1, from coordinate 14,784,512 downwards.
AAATACACCCTCTTTCTTCTTTTTTATTTTTTACTCTAGTATTGCCTCCTCTAGCCTGGCGCCTTCCAGATGTGTTACAGCTCCCATCAACCCCACCAAACAGGTTGGCTGGGGACAATTGGAGCGCTAGTCCAACAGCCCTGGACAGCATCAGGTTGGGGGACGTTGCTCTAGTAGTTGAAATGTATACTCCTTAACAGCAGTTGTAGAACCCTGCAATTACAAGCAGTAATGTCATTTAGTACATGAGTACTGTTATATATTGAAAAGCGTAGATCCATTCCGAGTTCCCCATTACCCTCTCAGAGTCCCAACTTTTAAGGCCTGGCATGTTAAGGACAGGGTTTGTGACCCACATGGAATGCCCAAGATGCATCCCATGAAGGGTCTGTGAATGGTCGGTTCATATGCCATACAGACTGGCCACCCCACGCTTCACACAGACTGAACTCCCCCGCCCACCCTTCCTTTTATGTCTGATCACAGCAAGAGTGGGTCTCCCTCCCTTAATTGTACCTGCACTGAAATAACTAACTTGGTTGTAATTTACGCCTTTTAATAAAACAATTTAAGGCTCTAGTTCATAATGCTTTTTATGTTTCCTCACCTGAACACATTCCCCTTAACTCATGGGAAATATGAGAGTATGCTTCTTGTGAATGTTTCGCATTCTGCCACCGCAAAGCTGAAGCACCAAGCCCACCTTCTGCCCTAAGAAGCCTTTTGGAAGGCCAAGTAAATAATGTCTACTGGATGACCCCATCTGCGTACTTACTGACACTCAAAGAACTCTCAAAGGTCAATGAGACAGGCCTTCCCTTGCAGAAGCCGTGCTGATTCTACTTTTAGCAGGATCTGTCCCTCTAAACGCTTACTGACGTTATCTTCAAGAGTGCTTTCAACCAGTTTACCTAGTACAGAGGATAAGCTAACTGGCTTGTAATTTCCTGGATCCCCCTGATCCCTTTAAAAAAATAGGGTTATATTGGCCATTCTACGGTCCTCTGGCACAGAAGCTGATCTTGGTGACATGCCACATGCTTTAGTATGGTCAGCAATTTCATACTTAAACAATTTAAGAACTCTAGGATGGATCCCATCCAGCTCTGCTGATTTATTGATTTTCGTTTTGTCAACGACATGGGCAAGCATGACAGAATGCACATTGCTTCAACAATACACATAGAGGCTTAGAGTTGAGTAGGGTAAGAAGAGGTTGTGAAGTGGGTTCTGAGAAGAGACTTTAAGGACGTCAGGGAGGTGGCATCATGTGGGGCTGCTCCAAAGTGGTTCCAGGCATGATGGACAACAAGGGAGAAAGGACGGCGTTGTCTGAGGGAGGAGACGACAGTCATGTGGCCGACAGGGTAGAGCTGGGATGGTGAACATTCCTGTTAGAGCAGTTTTGGGAGGGGAGAAACAAAGGCCAGGGGATGGATTCGAATTTAAAATCTGAAAACTCTCCAAAATTCTCTTGTTTTGTTTCCCACCTATTTTTTTGGCTCATTTGAATGTGCAAATCTTTGCATTTCAAACTGCATTTTTCAGAAGGGCACATTCCCCCCATTGACACAAGCATGTGCATTCTGTGAAAAATGTGTCTCTGGAAGAGTGCAGCATCCTTTCTTTACAGAATTGCAAATTGAGGAGTCTGCAGGCTTTTTGGGAACATGGTGTTGCGCATGGGAGATGGTCACATGAATCATGAAATGAAAGGATCTTAGGGGGAGGAAGAACCAATGAGCAGTCAGGGAGCCAATTCTGTGAGATAAGGCAATGCACACCTCATTTCTGCCAAACCCTCATTAACTTGATGATGTGTTTAGCCATCAACCCTCTTGGTTATTAAACAGCAAAGATCCATGAGCAAATCCAGCTCTCTGTATAAAGCAAGCTCCAGTGCTTAAACTCCTTGTTGGCCTTTTCCAGAAGCCCATCTAGCCCAGCATCCTGCCTCCAGGAGTGGTCAGCTACTGTTTTGAGAGGGACGGCCATGGTTCCTAGTTTTAAAAGGTAAATGCTGTCAGAACTGCTCTACTGTGTATCAGCTCATGCAAAGACTCTCCTGTCTTCTATTGCCATGTTGATGAGAGGTGCCATTTCAAAACAGAATGATGGGGTTTGGTACAAGGCACCAGCCTTACATGTAGAATGGGCCTGCTTTTAGTCTGCCAAGCTGGATTCTTTTGTAAAGTTTCTGTAAATACACTGCAGTGGTTCAAGATGGACTGTTGAAGAAGAGCTCCCATCTGTCAAATCTTGCACAGATGGTTCCAAAAAAATGTCTTGGTCCTTGAAAATCTACTCAAAGATGCAGTTAAAAATGCACAAAAACCAACTCAGAATTCCAAATCTCTCTGTGGACATGTGGTTCCTACTGGGATGAAAGGGACTATTCTGTATTGCCTCCAGTTTGGAATACCTTCCACTTAGTGTCATTGTGAATTGGTTACATTGGTACTAGTTTAGTGATTTGATTGTGTTTGGTGTAATTGTCCTTATTCATGACTATTGCATAAGAGTCTGGTTTCCATGGAAGTGAAAGGCACCCCAGCACTATTTTTAATAAAGGGATATATTAGCAATACTGAGTTCAAGTTACTAGTCCATAGGATAGAATATGATAGATGAAGGTAACCGTCATCTGAATATGGAGATTACTGTCTAAGATACCTTGACTAGATATCATGATTAGTTGTCCCAAGGGAACTGCTTTCTGTGTGTTTATCTGCCTCCTTTGACCCCATAAAAACATGCCAGTTTGACCACCAACTACCTCAAATGTTAATGTGAGCCATCTTTATGGGCTTTCCCATAGCACTTGTCATCTGGTTCCAAAGAGCTCACCTCACTTTTCAAGGGTGTAAACATGAATTATCCACAAAATTATTGGACTTTGTTTGGTCAAGAATTTACCAAAATGCATGAGGTTCTCAATATTTGGGAGAAAAAGAATGTGATTTCTTTATTCTTTATTTTAAATCTATTGTGGGAGAACCCAAAACTGATAGATTTCCCATCCAGATCCAGGGATGTGGGTGCTTTGCTCTTGAAAATATGGGTTTGAATTCCTGGTACTGAGTTAGGGTTGCTACCACTTATTTTTCAACAGGTCCCTCACCTTGAACAACCATGTGGCAGGTAAGTAGGACACGGCCCTCCTCAAGCTGGGAATGACCAGATATATTGAATTTGGCTGGTGCAGATGAATGAAAGCTGCATTTCATTTTGTTTTGTAAATGAGGATTTAGCAAAATTGGCAAAGTTTTTTATATCCAGGAAAGAAAGAATTTAAGATTTTTTTTAATGCAAGCATAAAAGCAAAAGAGGTATGCATTGATTCATCCATCTCTGTCTGGGTAACACTTTGGGCTTTGAGGACATTGGCCCAAATCTTTGGCCTTCCTTTGCCCATTGAGCTCTGACTTTTATGGACTGAGAAACACCAACCAATTACCAGGTGGATAAAAGAAATCCAGAACAATGTTTCCCTGTATAACATATTAAAAGAATGCACTGAACTATTAAATTATTTCTTGCATTTCTGTGTCTCCTCTTGGAAACAAGGAAGGTAGTTTATAAGAATTCAGAAAATGAAAATCATTAACAAAGGTGTATGAAAGTATTAAAGAACCTTAAAATTATAACAACAGGTTGGGGTGCAATCCTATCACCCTGTCCATGATGCACATCAGCTCTCAGACCTGGAGGTACACCTGCATCCTATCCATCAAATGAGGCACAGAGGTGGTGATCTTCATCTCCACTGAATTAGGAGCCATGAGGTCTCTCGGGGTGCCTTTGTCAGCTGCCTAAGTAATGTGCAGGGGAGGAGGAGGAGGGAAGGAAGTTGGGGCATCAACCTGGAATTGGCAAAAGTCTTCGGCCACTGCCTATCCCCCTACCCCCAGCATGTCCACTTTTGCCCCTCCTGGGGCACATTTGTGGCTTAAGGGTGGCAGGTTGCATGGATCTTTCCTGGTAGGGCAGGGCCCAGCCTTTGGAATCCTAGCTCTGAAACCACATGCCCTCCAAGGTGAGAATCCAAATAACCTATTTCCCTCCAGACAACACTGCGGGTGACACCCTGCAAACCAGTTATCAGTTGCATTGAGAGCATGGCCTGAAGGTGGGATACAGAGGCTGGGGTGGCACAACGCTGGAACAACGGCAAGAGCGGCTGTTTGGGGAAAAAAAGGCAAGGGGACCAAGGCCTGCTTTGTATGCCATGCTTATCCCAACCTTCCTGCGAAGAGCTCAGGGTGTCACCCCTGGTTCCCTCCCCCATTTTCTCTTCCCAAGAACCCTGCAAGGTAGCTCTGCACCCTGCTGAGGGAGAGGAGGTTTGCCCCTCTCTGCTGCACTTCCACAGGCAGGAAGAGACTGATATATCCAACCCTTTGGTGCATAAACTCTTCATCTGGGTGCTCATTTGACCCTGTTGTTGTTTTCTTTTGTTTTAAGTTGTGTTTTATTGTATTTACAAATTGATGGTTTGATCCGCAACTGTGAGTCAGCTTGAGTGCCATTCATGGAAGAATGGCAGAGTACACATCCAATTGAATATTTGGAGGTTGACGGAATGGGGATTCAAACCCAACTCTCCCTTGCCCTAGCTCAGACCATTCACCACACTGGATCAATGGCACCAATCTCCTCACCACAATCTTAGGCTGGAGCCCAGAGCATAGTTAAGGACAGTGTAGAAATCTCTGCAGGTCTGGGAGGTCGTTGGAGGTTCTGGCCATCAACTCCCACCACCAGCTCCAAGGCCAAGCCCCTGCCTCACCCCCTTGCAGCCAGAGTGGAAAGAACCGTGTGGGTTTCTTCCCCAGCCCCAGGGCCACAACTGATGGAAGCTGGTGATGTACAGTGAAATTCTTCCAACTTATTGGGGGAACTATGCATTCATAAGGGGAAGCTGGGGAAACACGACCAAAGGGCAAACACATGCTTCAGTACTGGAATTCTCTTTGGCCAGGAACAACCCTGTATGAAGAATTTGGGTGTTGCTGCCTTCACTCTACATTGGAGCTGAACGGAGTATACATCGCAACATGCCTTGTTGTCTCAGCTTTACTTTGGAGAAATGAAGCAGAAAGACAATCTTTGATCTCTTGGAAGAGGCCACAATCTCTCGTTCAGGGACCAGCAATTAGGGAGGTGTGAGTAATCTGACTTTTGTAAATTCCAGGAGGAATTTACATGATTCGCAGCGTGTGGATGAATGTTCATCTCCGAATGTGGCAATCTGCTGGCTTTTGCACATTGCAAATGTTACAGTGTAGTTGACTGTTCAAAAACAGCATCAAAATATATTTAAAAGGTAATTAATGAATCTATCTATATTTGCTCGGTGTGATTTCATGTGTATTCCATCATAAGTTGATTCTATTTGGTTTTCACAACAGACTGCAAGAATGCACAGCAGGTCACGTGCATTTTTATGCTATTTCCCCTACCTCTGCATTTTTACCTGATAACTACGTTCCGTGTTATGCAACATAATCTAACATACACGCTTTTTGGTATTACACTTGCAATCATCTTTGTATACAATCTTGTACTGAAAATTGCATTGCAAAATTCAGATGTGTGTGCACTCCAAAGGATAAATGTGCTGCAATTGCCATATTGTTCTAAGAAGCGTGAATTAGAATGCTTTGCTTTAAAAGTTCTCCACTACCCTTTATGATTATGTTGTCTTCTGAGTCAAATGCACTGATTATAGAAAAGCAGAACAGACTAAATGATAAAACAAATGTATAAGTAAAAGCCTGAGAAGGTGGCACAGACTAAAAATAAGATGATGTTCCTATTTTTGTGAGTATATTCTATGGTCCATCATATTCCATGGTGTCAATGTCAAGAATAAAACTGTGGGGAGTGAAATCACATACAATGGGCTACAGAAGAAAGAACTACTGGAAGTGACTGTGTTAGACAGACAGATAGACAGACTCACTCTCTCTCTCTCTCTCTCTCTCTCTCTCTCTCTCTCTCTCTCTGTGTGTGTGTGTGTGTGTGTGTGTGAGAGAGAGAGAGAGAGAGAGAGAGAGAGAGAGAGAGAGAGAGAGAAGGAAGAGGAGGAGGAGGAGGAGGTGGCTCTCTGCATGGGAGTCATCAAGTCTCTTTCACCTGCAACCTTCCAATTTCTGCCTCCAAATAGATCAGTGCCAACGCATGATTTCTGCTGCCTTTAATGCTTGTGAATGTTTGCCTGAGAGTGTTTCCATGCATTGTTCAGGAACACACCAAGGGGAAATCCTTTAAGTGGCTCTCAGGCTGTGCTTCCACTCACAAAAGCAACTTCTGGGGTCATTTGACTTGTGGAGGCCAAGGTGGCCGAAGCATCAAAAAGTGGGAAGATCACCCACTCAGGAAATCATAGACCCAAAGGAAATTCTCTCATGTGCTTGGCATTGTTGCTGCTGAGTTGTTTTGCCTAGAAGACACAAGTTCCGTCATCTCCTGGTTTACAGGCATAATCCTGTAATGAGATCTGAGCACACACCCTCTCCTCTCCCCAAAGCACCCAGTGTTTTAAATCCTTCTCAAGAAAAATAATTGAACACTAGAAGGCAGAACCTTGTTAAAGAGCATCACACAGCCCTGATGAGTTGCGCTTAATAAGGAAGATCTCACTGCTGTGAAGTCTCTCTGTCAACTATTTTCACCACAGTGGGAAGAAGGGGAGCTAGTAGCATTTATATAACCACTGGCAAGCACACCTGTAGACTGATACTGTGAAGCTGTACAGCTCCCCCTGCTGCAGAATTGGACACACTGGGTGGGTGCACATGCTCCAGTTCGAGCCACTGTGAGATGATTGCATTTCCAGTTAGATTATAATAATATTTGCCAACTTTGCATCTGCATGTATATCTTAGAAAGTGCAAATTGTATGCAGAACTGTGTCCTCTTTGCGACTCCGTTTATGTTGATCACTACAGCTCTGCACAGCTGCTTATAAGTCTCTCTTTCTCTTGCATGAGTAAGAGAGAGAGGTTGCAAGCAGCTGTCTGGATGCTTGGCCCATCCTTGGGGCAGGGCTAGAGACCTCCTTTGGGGCAGAGCTGTGGGACCTGCCGTGATGATCCTTCGCACCTCACACGGTACCACTTTGCCTCTGGTGTCCGCTAGCAGTTGTCTGCTCCTGTTGAATGTTAAAGCTCTGATCTTATCTGCCTTGAACATATTTAGCTGTCTCATATGTCCCAGCTGGAGGTTTCAGAAAAGGAACCATGCCTTGGCTTGGACTCCTTCTTCACCCCAGAGGCAAAGTTCTTAAGCTGGAAGTCCATGGGATCACCGGAAGAGCCCACAGACTGGATTTGCCAGCTAGCTCAGCACGCAGTTCTCCCGCCATTGTCAGCTGGTTTGAGCTGCCAGTCCGGATGCCTGGCAGCCTTTGAGGCCAGAGAAGCGCGGAGGCTGCTGCAATAAGGAATGTCTTGTCAGCAGATAGATTAGCGAGTGGCTGGGGTGCCACCACTGCTACTTGCTTGCCTATCAGCACTGCTTCCTAAACAAGCAAGTCTTTTGGCTGCTCAATAGGAGAATAAAAGACCAGTCTGTTTTGCTCTGGAGTAGTGCTTGGTGATGGCAAAAATCATTCCACAGTCTCTAAGCAGGAATAAGGCTTGCTAAAGGACAGAGAAAATGAGGGAGGACTAATGAAGGAAGAGTTCTGATCACATATATTCTTATGTATGCATCTATTCTCATTGTATCTCGCCTTTCTCCCAATAGGCAGATCAACAGCTCTTACAGGGGCTTCTACAGAGGAGATGATGATGATGATGATTCATTACATTTCTATACTGTCCATATCCAAAGGTCTCTGAGCAGTGCACAACAAGAAGTCACCCATCCAGATTTCAATCAGGCTCCCCCCTGCTTAGCTTCCAAGATTAGGTAGGATCGGGCACTTCAGCCTATATGGAAGCTGACATCACACCTCACCCCACTTGCCAGCTCTTATTGCCAGCATGCTGGGTTCTTGCTGGTGGCAAGTAAGCGGCAGTGTTGTCATCTGTGGCATGGTGACAGCACGGCATTAATTACGAGATCCATGTTAGGCTGCCATCACTCCAGGAAGAAGAAAGAAGCCCTAACTGGGCAGGAGGATGGGAAAGACAGCAACGCAGCAGGACAGAATGGAAGCCATGAGAAGGAATCACTTGGAGGGAGAAGATGCACATTCAGATAGTTGAAGCATTACAAGTGAGAAAATATTTGGTTCACTGCCTCCTCCCAGAGCAACACTTTGGCCAAATGCATGGAAGAAAAACTAACTTTTAGGGCAACCTGATTACATGTGTCCATTTTGTTAAGATTAGTAAGGAATTAGTGATAAGATGTAGCATTTGTGTGGCTTTTTTCAATGTTGAAAGTATTTCACGTACAGTAGCTCAAGGATAGGTACTAATATGGTACCTGTGAGCACCAATGCATCTCTGGGCATCCTTCTGGTGCCTGTTAAGGTGCCTTATCCCTCCAGTTTATTTTTTAAAATTGACACCTTTTCTTACTGACAGCTGGGACTGCTGTGAAATAGTTTTCTGTTGGTGCTGAAAACTGTAAGTTCAAAGGTTGGGGTGTCAACCTGTCCTTTGTCACATCTGTCATGACTGCTAGGTGCCCAGGACAGTTTCTCAAAAGCCCAAATATACCTGTGGTCCAAGCATTTGCTCTTGCTTGTTGTAACAATCCTTTACGATAAGCCAGTATTCTAATTCTCATACTGCAGATTTGAAGCAGATAGTATGCGAAAGCTAAGAAAATGTTGGCTTTCTGTTCCATGATGTTTACCTCTGTGCTCACCCATGCATACTTATTTTGGCAAAGCAGTGTGAATGGAGGGATCATTATTAAAGAAAATAAGGCATAATACACATTCGTTAATGCAACATAATGTATTTATAATGTGTGAATGTCATCACTCTGCCTTAACACACAATGTTTTGACAATTCTGGTCCTAGAAAATTGCTACTTCTGGGAAAAAGAAAAGAAAAATCTATATTACCTTCATTTAGATAATGTAGAAATCTTATATTAATAGCACTGTGTCAGTATGTCAGACAGTATAATAGAATAATACCTCTCTCCACTCAAAATGAGTTAAAACACTGCCTCAGGTTTGCTACCCCATTCACTGGGTGAAAAGTGGGGAAGACTTTTTGGCACGTTTTTGGCAGTCCAGTAGAGGTGAGGTTTTGTTTTGCTTACTCGTGGCAGAATATTCAGGCCACCTGCTGTGGCTGGATATGAATCTTCTCCTCTTGTGCAGATCTTCCAATTCTTCTTCCTCCCTAACCAAAAACATCATTCTCTTCTTCTGACTGTTTGGAAGTCAGATCAAGCAGCAGCACCTTCCCTCTCCCTGGTGTTTTCTGCGTAGTTGCTGAAACGTGCATTTCTTTGCCTAAGGGCCTGTTTGGAAGTGCTACACCAGGAAACCAAGAAGGTGCATCTCTACAGTGTGGCCTCTTCCTGAAGAGTCTCCTGGGAAACCATAGCCTTTGTGCCCTCCAGCCCAGCCTTCCCAGGAATGGTTCTTCAAAGCAGCTGCCTAGGCAAAGCCACTGAGGAGCGTCTCTGTTCCTTGCTTTAAGGGATTCGCTCACAAGGCTGAACATACAGAAACTGGGGAAGGGCCAAAGACCACGCCTGACTGTGGAGCCCTCTGGCCCCGAGGCTCCTTGCAGCCACCGAAGGAAGCCCCTGGCTGGAGAACATGTGGGAGAAGCCTCTCTGTGGTAAGCTCAGTGGCATGAAGTGAGGATGTTGCCAAACGCCGAAATTATCCTGTCAGTCAGGTTTTCCTTAGTTTAGAAATGAGATCTATATCCTGCCGCAACACTAATTATTTGGCTTGGATTACAGCTAGAGGCAGCACGACTCACTTCCACTATGTCTGATGCTGTGCCTGATGCACTGACAGAGTCCCAGGCACTGGGAGCCCTGGGAAATTTATTTTCCTAAGGCAACTGAGTCCCTGGTACTCAGGATGCTGCCAGGCCCCAGGGAGGAAGGAGGCCTTCCACAGTGGCCTCCATCAAGTTCTTTCTACCTGCCACAGTGCCTGCCTTGTTGCTAGGAAGGTTTGCAGAAAGGATGAAGAGTTCAGCATGGGGTAAAGGTATTTCAGGGCTTAATATGGATTCTGTTTTGCTCCAAATGGCATCTTCACTGCATTCAGTTTGCCAGCCCCAGTTCCCAATGATTCCAAATGTTCACCCAACACAAGTGGGGAGTAAGGTATTGTAGCCAGTTAGCAGGGAATCTGGATCCAGCCTTAAAGAATGAACCTGGCAGGGGTTCACAGAAAAGAACTTCATGTACTTTGGACCTCTGCTTGCAATTCTTTGGCCTGAACTCTGCACCTCGACACTGTAGATGGAAATTCTTTTTTCTTAACACTAGATGCATCTTCGCCAGTTGGCCTTACAAACTAGATCCAATAAAGTTCTGGCCTGCCTTTGCTTCTAAGAAAAAGAAAGACGATGAACACTGAAAAGACTGATGCAGGGAAAAGACCGAAAATATATAACCTGAAGCCCGAAATAAACCATCCATTTTCAATTATTCTTTTGCATAAACATGCCATGGACAGCAAATAAGCCAAGACTGCCTTATCAAAGGGACTGTGGAATTTGACTTTGCATTCCTTGGTGAGATACCATCTCAAGAAGCCCACAGACTGTCTTCAGCTATGAAGAAAATAAACATATTCTTTAAATAAATGCTTCAGCTCTGCTCTGAGAATCTTGCCTTCAGGAAAGCACCTCCACCCCAGTCACTTGGCCCTGCCAGCCTATCTGAAGAATGTAAGAGAAATGTTTTTGAATAATAAAAAATAGAATCATTCACCCCCTCAGCTGCAGAGTGATAATATTCTAAACAGAGAATTGCTAAGGCTTAAATATGTCTAGAAATGACATGCTGCGGCCTGGAAACTATTCCCTAGAGATGGGTGAGAATTTCATTTCAGTCTGATTTTGAGAAGAACTTAACCAAATTTACAAGGTTCTACAGATTCAAAACAAAAAGAACTTGGGCCTTCCTCTTCCTCTTCTGTATAAAATATCCACTCAAACCACAGTAGAGTTAACTAAAGTTGGACTCCAGATTTAATGGCCTCATAGGAACTCCTTTCCCAACATTCAGATGGACAACTAAATTGCCTCAGCTGTGGAGCACACAGCTAATATTTCTTCCCCTGGTCAGTCCATGATTTATAGCCATGCTTTCTGGATTCCTGTTAATTTAGAGTGAGTGAACAAACAAAAAAACCAAACACGGTTTGCTAACCCTGATTAAAAAAGAAAATGAAAAAAGAACACTCTGAACACATGTAATTTCTCATTTTAAACTCACTTAAACCAAAGCTAGGGATGCTGGGAGAATCTCACCAACAGGTGTGCTTGGGTTTCTGTGAACCCAATGCATGGATTCTGCAGAGGACCAACTTTCCTAAGACTGATGGATCCTTCTGTACTCAACCATGTTAGTGCTTGATTAGGGATGTCCCATCGTCTTTTAACTTGTTTTGACAGGCTCCTTCTGCTGCTCTATGGAAGGCGGGTACACCAGGGTCCTCCCACTGCTGGAAATAGCTGTACCCTTTGTGGAAAATGTTGGTTTCATTCCTTTTTTAAAGCTAGGATTATACCCATCTTGTACTTTTGGGATGTAATGCAGATTCAGGTGCAATCTGCAGTCAAAGTACATGCATTTCTGGGCTTGACCTATGATTCAAGGAGGAAAGGATTAATCTGTTTGATCTGAAACATTTGAAAATGGAAGGATTTGAAAAATGTGCATGAAAAATGCATACTTTCAGGAAAAATATGCTTTAATCATTGAGGAAAGAATGCATGCATTAAAATGTGCAGAACTGATGGATAAATTTGGACAACTGTCATGAAAATATTCATAAATCTATATGGAAAAAGAAAAAAAATGGAAGTTGAAAGTTGTCTGATATGGATTAGAGTTGGAATGAGCTTTGGGATAGAATCTGGAGATCTTTAATTCCCATATCCTTCTACTGAAATTGGATGGTGCAGTGGATGAAATTTCCTTCCCACCAGATTCTTCTCATTTGGGAGTGAAAGAGCTTGAGATAGAAACTATTTGAATGTGGTCAAAAGGGACAGTGACCTCCCTCCACAGAATTCTGCCTAGGCTGGGGCAGCAAAAATCAGTGTGCATCTTGGGGATCCCATCCTGCCTCCTGGGTTTTGTCTGCGAGGAGGAGTGTGGCCAGGCAGGATCCGTGGGGTTGGGCACAGAGACCTTTTGGGGCCATTCTTAGACTTCTTATAGGAAATTACTGCATAGACAGTGGAGGCTGATGGACCCATTCAGCATGGCTCTATATCCACTAAAGATTTTAGGCAGAACTTTAAAGGGGCCCTCCATGGTGCTGAACCCACCTCCAAAGTATGCTCATCTGCCCCACCAGCTTGCTTAACATGGACACTTATGGGAACAGGGACCCTGATCATCTCTTTGCATTTGGTTTCCCTGGAATAGCAGGCCCATGTCCACTTCCTCTCCAGCTGCCTCTCCCCAAATCTAAGGTTTCTTTCCAAAACAAAACGTTCTGCACCCTGTCCATGTAGTCCTTTCACAACCAGAAAAGTGCTTCAGAGACTGGATCCCTTATGGATTTTAGAACATATTTAAATTAGCTTGTGCAAAGGTGCACTGGTGGTTGTTGCGGCTGCTGTTCTGAGCCTCTGAAGGTTTTGCTACTTCATGCCCCCCTCCCCCCTCCCCCCCACTATCGTCTTTACTGAGATTTTGTGAATGGCGCATTGGAATGCTTTTACAGAAGGAATTGTTTGTGCGTTTAGAAAAAATCTGTGCCAGTCTTTCCTTGAATTTATCAGGGGAGCATATGAAAATAATAATAAAAAATGAACAATACAGACATACTGCAAAATACAAAAAGTATGTGAAACTTCAGGAACAGCAATTAAAACAATGCTGTAACATCCCACAAACTCTTAGAGGGAGACCCCATAATAGAGACATACTTTAAATGCTGAAATGCCCAAGTAATGCATAAGCAAAAGATCTTCCCCTGGCATGAAGGTGGCATTAGAGAAGGTCTCTGAGCAAGGTGTTCTGGGAAGGACAGTCCCATATATGGGAATCCATGAAAATGTACTCTCTAGAGCAGACCTGGGCATTGTACGGCCCGTGGGCCACATCCGGCCCCAGTAGCTGACCCTGACTGGCCCATATGAGGTCACTGGCAAATTAAAAGTCAATGCAAATATATATCGCCGTAATATAGATGCAAGCAATACAACTGCACTGCTTTTATTTTGAAGGATCTGCTAAACTGAATTGAATTTATTGCTTTTCATGTAATGTTAATGTTTTTGTGAATATTCATTAAATAGTGTTGTTCTGTGCTCCACATTCTCATTGTATCATTGTAGTGTTTCATTTACTGTTTTTATAGAGAGATATATATTGAGCAGAGCTG
>NW_025335701.1:14758319-14770904 GCF_004798865.1 Varanus komodoensis | reverse complement strand
TAATGTTTTTGTGAATATTCATTAAATAGTGTTGTTCTGTGCTCCACATTTTCATTGTATCATTGTAATGTTTCATTTACTGTTTTTATAGAGATATATATTGAGCAGAGCTGTAAGTGTATTGGTCCAGCCCTTAACAACTGTCAAAGTTTCTCATGTGGCCCCATAGGAAAATTAATTGCCCACCCCTGCTCTAGAGCTTACATGAAGCTGTGATTGGATTGCAGAAAATGCATGACATAAACAAGGGCAAAAAGGTTTCTTGAAATGATCTTTACCAAGAATTTGTTTTGCTAATCCTTCTGAGTGGATATGTGGGAGGAAACCCCACTGAGCTCAGGGAAGGTTATGTCTGCAGAGGTATGTGTAAGATTGCACTGTTGACTTTACCCTGCCCCCCAAACAGGGATGCCTTTCAAACCATTGGATCTGCTTTTGAACCTTCTGCAAAGCTTTTGCCATTGGAGCAACCTGCTTCAGTGAGGCACACCTCTGAATTGATCCTTCCCATTTAGTGATCTCCCCTCCACCACTGGCATAACTTCAGATGTTGGGATGGGGGGACACATGAAGGAAGGCCCTAGATCAGTGATGGCAAACCTTTAGAGACCGAGTGCCCAGACTGCAACCCAAATCCCACTTATTTATTGCAAAATGCCGACACTGTAATAAAACCTGAATACTGAGGTTTTAGTTTAGAAAAAACAGCAATATGATGCTGCAGATTCAAATATGCCAGGGGGACAGCATAACATTAAAAGAATCTCAGTCTCTTAATTAGAATATCTCTTTGCTAAATCGTAAATATTAAATTTCAATTTTTTTCATAAGAAAACTCAAAGCTAAAATCTTGTGTTAATAAAAATGAATGTATTAAAACTCACAGCCAGTCCAAGCATACGTGTGTGTGTGTGTGTGTGTGTGTGTGTGTGTGTGTACACATCTCCTTGGCAGTGCACTGACCAGCCATGTGAAAGCTCAGACAAGTCGCGGCTAATAAGTCGTGGCTTGTGACGTCATCACCTTGCGCCGCTACTCCTTTCCGAGCATGCGCATGGCCCCGATGTGTGCTGCTATCTGATCCTCGGCTGCTGAGGCGACTTGGCTTGTGTGCTGACAAAGAAGGCTCTGCCTGCCACTGTGGCACACGTGCCATGGGTTCGCCACCACTGCCCTAGATCATGGCCCCATGGTAGTGCAGCCACTATTGTATCTCTGCAAAAGAGAAAACGTATCACCGAGAAAGGAAAGGGAGTTGGCACGTGCTGATGGATATGCAGAGGCACGGATGCAGAAATGACCTCTATCATGGAAGAAGATGGACAATGCATACCAGCTTAGTGGGAAGACTGACCAGGTGTGCCAGTTCATCCAGTGGTCTCCTGCTTGCCTTTCTTCTGGTGCTTTGACCTTCAAGCAGACTTCCTTTGAACAACCCTTTAGTCAGAGGACACCTTCAAGGAGAAGATCCTCCTGTACAAGGCGGGACATTGCCCCCCTTAACATGTTCTTCTGTAGCATAAAGGGCAACATTACATAGGGAGGTGTGAGGAATCCATTGGATGGCCTGGCTTGGTGCCCCGACTCTTGGTCTGCTCTGCAGTGGCTCTAGTCCAAGTTCCTGGTGAGCGCACTCTGCACTCTGGGACATTCTCTGGGGGATGAACCCCACGTGCTATGCAAGCAGCGTCCCGTCAATGCCACCTGCGACATGTGGCACGGAAGAGGGATGCTGTGAACAGTCCTGTGGGGCGCCATTCCTGGCAAGCCCTGTGCGAATGCCGGTTGCATCCCTTTCCATGCCACATGCAAAGGGAAAGGTTGGTTGTGTGGGGCTCACCAGAATGGAGCCCTGCTTGACTGCTGCACAAACAGCGTCCCTCTTCCACACCATCCGCAAGAGCCTTTCCTGTTGCTCACCTGACATGGAAGAAGGCTGCCAGTTGCAGAAACTTTGTTCCGCAAACTTTTGCGGACTTCCTGTTGGCGTGCCTCAAGACTGGGCCAAGCATGAGAGGAAGTCCATGGCTACTAGAGGGATCAATTCCCCTGGGGTTCATCTGAACCCTAATATTACCCCACCCTCTGTTTTCAATGTTTGCTGTGCAGAATGGCATCTGGGGAACCAAACCTTGCTCTAAGATTGAGCAGCTTCTTTGCATGTAGAATGGTAGTCCAAAAACCAGAGTTTTATGCTACTGTGAAATTAACAATGATATTCGACTACAGTACTCATATTTTCTTGCTAAGGAGATGGAGCTCAACTGCAGGAGGAGGAGGAGAGGAAAAGGAAGAAGTTTGGATAGCTCCTGAGCATCAGTAATGAGATGCAGTCAGCTTCTCTTCCTATTTCTGAAGCCAACCACCAGTTTATATCAGTTTAAAGTGCTTTTCCATGGCTCAGGGAACTGGTTGAACTACCCAGAATAAATAATTCAAGGATCACAGATTGTTGCTTTTTCACAGAGTCCACATCTGGTGAATAGATCATAACTGAATTTGTCCAAATGTATCAGCCAAATATTAAAAACAACAACACTGATTCTGAGAGCACTTCACTGAGCTGGAAATAGGGACACATGGATTTTGTTATATCCATGCCATCTGTGTTTTGTGGATTGTCAGGCATCTTTTATTCTATAGTCTGTGAATGAATGGATGAAATTGGATTTGTTTAAGGTACATCAAATTCATTCCTTTGCAAATGCATATTTGCATTAATTTGCACTCACAGAAACCCTGGTGTTTTTTTTAATGGTCTACATATCTGCAGAATCCACATGCCAAAAACAGCTGGTCCACTGTTGAAACTTCCAGCTGGAGTTATGGCAATCAAACATATGTGCATTTCATGTGGATTTCCCTGCCATCCCCAGGATTTCTCTTGGCCTTCATTTTTTCTTTTATTTGAGCAGAACCTCCTGTCCATCTCTGAAGACCAGCTGCGTAATGTAGCACAGCTTTTAAGGATTTTTAAAAGTGTCACTCTGTTGTAAAATTATGTAAATACACCTTATGCTGGAATACAGTTGTGGTGCATGCCATCTCTTCTCGTTCTTTGATTTTAAAACAACGTTCATTAGTTAATTGCTAAAAGCATCAAAACATATTACTCTCCATTCTGGGCCAGTACAAAGGTGTGGCCTTTTCTGCACAAGCACTCATGTCCTGCTTGTGAGGCCCCATGGGCAGCTGGTTGGACACTTTATGAGCAGGATGCTGGCCTAGATGGACCTGATCCAGCAGGGCTCTTCTTAAGCTCTAGATGGAATTGACAATACATCTATAGGCATTTCCTCACTCTCCTCACTTTTTCCTCACGTTGCTTGGTTAATAGCTTCTACTGAGTTCCTTGGTGAGGGAAAGTGCCCTTGAGATGACTCCCTATTCATAGAAACATAGAAACAGAGCGAGTCAGAAGGGGTCTCCTGCACCATCTAGTCTGACCCCTGGTTCCAGCCGGCTCCACTCATGACATGCCTGCCATGTGCATGTCCAGCCTATCCTCAAACACCCTCACTGTTGGGACTTCAACCACCTCCCATGGAAGCCCATTCCATACCCAAGGAGTCCTAACCATCAGGAAGTACTTCCTGGCATCCACACTAAATCTTGGTTCCCTGAGCTTTGCTCCATTAGAATGTGTCTTGTCCTCGTCTGCTGGGGGAAAAAGATCATGACCTACCTCTGCATGGCACCCTCTCATGTACCTGTATGTCGCTAACAGGTCTCCTCTGAGTCTCCTCAAGGCTGAAAAGACCCAGCTCCCTCAGTCTCTCCTCATATGGCTTACCCTGCAAACCAGCCACCATCCTAGTGGCCCTTTGCTGCACTGATTCCAACCTTGCTATATCCCTCTTGTAACGAGGGGCCCAGAATTCAGCTGCAGGCACACCAGAGTTGTAAAAAGTGGCAATAATACCTCTCTTGATCTAGAAGCCACACTTCTGGCTAGGCATCCAAGGGTGGCGTTCGCCCTCTTGGCTGCCATGTCACACTGATGGCTCATGTTTAGCCTGCAGTCAACCAGCACCCTGAGATCCTTTTCACAAATGCTGCTCTCCAGCCAGTTGTCCCCTAACCTGTACCCATTCCTATACCCCAAGTGCAAGACCTTGCACTTATCCCCATTGAACGCCATCCTGTTGTCCCCGGCCCACTTCCATAGTGTGTCCAGATCCCTTTGGATCCAGAGTGCCTGCTGCTCAGTTGTGGCCACTGCTCCAGTTTTAGTATCGTCTGTGAATTTGGTCAGCGGACTTCTCTTGCAGAGGCCTGGGCCTGGCAGAGAATGCTGTCCGTGCCCCTCTTCCACCCAACTTAAGCTGAACTGGAGACAAAGGGGGAGCCCTCAGAGCATCTAAAACTAAAGACAGTGGAAAGTGCAAGCCATGCATTTTGCCCTCATCCAACTACACCTGTCATGAGCTGAATGGAATGCTCTAATCTGACCTGCAGCATTTTAGACAGATCACAGCAGGTTGCACATCGAGATTTCTCTATTCTTCTTTCTGTGATCTAGCCCCTTTCTGAACCACTTTTAAGCAGTTGTGCACCATTATGCAGGAAGAGTACTGTGCAGGTCTTCTTCTGATGGCAAATAAATTATTTGTGTATGCACATTTCCATTATTCAGTCAGTGCCTTTGTGAGAGCTGTCCATACCATTATTGCTACCAGCACAAATGGCTCCCACTCTGTGTTTTGACAGGGCGGAGGTGCTGAGCAGGTGCGACCGAGACTGGGCTGAGCATCATCTTAACAGAAGCTTCCCCTTCCAGCAAATCTGCCAGGAAGAGAAGCTGGAGGCACTGTCAGCACGGTGATGGAGGAGTACGTTTGCATTGTTGCTTCCAGCTGTGAGTATAATTATTGGCTTAAGTTTCAAGACAACTTGGCATGCCTCACTAGCACAACTCATGTTAGAGGGCCTGGTTTCATTGTGTTCCATTGTGGAACATAAAAATTTAAAAGGATTCCTGGCTTCCCCATCTTTATTTAGGTTTTTCAGGGTTTTGTCTCATTTACAAGCTCATTATATTTGCATCAGCTATTTGCCTATTTTCTTCAACCATTTAGGCTTTTGTAGGACAGATGAAGGTGGAGTATCTAGAGAAGAGGTTTGCATGTTGAACCATCTTGCTCCTAAATGAAGAGGGCCAAGGGATGCTTCCTGGGGAGGAGGGAGGAGTAGCAAATAAACGGACGCCAGGAAACCTGTGTTTGAGTCATTTGGAGAGGTTCTAATTAACTCAGGGATGTGACCGTAGATAAAAGTCCTTCGGCTGGCAGGGGTTCCTTCTTTCTCATCAGTGGGTTGGCTCAGCCATTAGGTAAAGCAAATGGGGAAGGGGGTCTAATAAAGAGAAGCAAACGGTTAATTGCATTAAATTATTACTATTTTTCTGCCAGAGCATAGCCAGCCTTGGATATTAATCACATTGAAGCAAGTGATGCTGCTGAATCTCAGGCAGTAAACTGGATTCATCCAGCAGGAACTGAGCCCCTGGAAGCTTTCTTTGAATCTGGGGTAGTGGTTAAGAGTTCTGGGCTGGGGCTCAGGTGATCTGGGGTCTGGTCAGCCATGGTGCCAACTGGGTGACTTTGGGCCACTCCCAGACTCTCAGCCCAACCTACCTTAGAGGGCTGTTTTTGTGGGGATAAGATTAAGGACAGGAGGAGGAGAATGCTGTAAGCTGCTTTGGGATCTTTAAAAAAGAAAAAGGCGGAATATAAATATAAGCAAATATAAACAAATACACAAGGCTGCCTTCTGAATGAACTACACTCAGGACATTTTGCTGCTGTCAGATAGTAATGATGTGCATGTACTAAGGATGGGTGTGCGAATTCACAGTAACATGTCCCTTTTCTCAAGCACAGTTCAAACCCTTTCCAATTCCACATCACTTTCTGTTTTTTTTTTAAAGAATGTCCACAGAAAAATTCATTTGCATTTTTATATGTGCAAATATTTATAAGCATTTTCACCTGATACATTTTTGTGAGCATATTTCCCTAATATATGCCTTTTTATATGCTGTTATCTCCAGCTCATGCATTTCTGTATGCAGCAGTGTATGCTTCTCTGTACGCTCTATTCGTTTTTGACTGGGGAGCAGCATTACAATATCGGGCAGAGTGTGAAAACCAAAGCTCATGCTGTTCCAGTCTGTGTGTTCATTCAGGAAATGCTCATGAAGTCAGTTTGTGCAGAAATGCAAACCTACTTTCACCCGCTTGTCTAATACCAAGTCCCCATATTCTGCCATGGTCTTTTTATAGACCACATCTTTTACATCACACAGTTTGACCGTGATGCTATTAAAATCCTGAAGAGCACGTTGTCTTTAATTACGGGCTAAGGCAGCTGCCATATGATCTCTGGGCGAGTGTCCCAGGGACCAAAGGATGGCTTGAGAAAGGCCTTCTGAGGCTGGAGAAAGCACCCCGACCTCAGAAGGGACAGTTCCACCATCACCTCGTGGCCCTCATGGGAAAGACCAGGCCATCTGCTTCTCTGAGCTCAGCAAGTTGACCTTGGAGAGAGGGGAAAGGAGCTGACCCAGTGGATGGGGAGCAAAAGTGACTGGAGAACCCAGGATAGCATTCCTCCAAGCCTCTCCAAGCTCCTTCCCCTACCACCCAAAGCGGCCTCACTAGACAGGCTGGAGATCCCAGCTGGTGAGCGCATCTGGGTCAGAGGACAGGGAAGCCGAGACCGCCTCTGCCTCACTTCCTGTCCTGCAAGCTTCAGCCCATCCTTCAGGCCAGGAGGGTCACAGAGAGCACAGGCCGTAGAAGGTCTCCCTAAGAAACATACGGCTTCTGTCAAAGTAAGACATGGGAGAAATCCATTCTCATGAAACTGCCCATTCAAAGCATCCTTTTAAGGAAATATTCAGTGGTTTGGTATAATAGAGCTGCTGGGGCTAGAAACAGAGAGGAATGGCCCACAGGGTAGAGGGGGTACCTAGGTTGTAGATAGGGCCCAGCACCTCCCAGTTTGTCCATTCCTGATCTAATAAGCACAGTAGGACTTCCTGGCTGATCTCCCTGGTTTCTTGACTCCTGGTTTACAGCTTTAGGCACATTCATGTTCTTCAGGTCAATGAATCTAAGTCTTCTTCTGGGATCCTAGTGGTTCATATAAAGTGTTCGTAGAAATCATCTCACAAGAGATTGAATAATCAAGCAAATGCAGGAAGGACCTCATGGATGCTCTTTATTTTGATGACGATCCCATCTGTAGCTGCTCTGAACTACTTGGAGTGACAGCCACAAACAGGCATGTTTTGATGGCTTGTTTGCTTTTTAACTGTGTGTTGGCACCATCTCTAAACTGAAGGGGGGTACCTGCCCCTTTAAAGGAGGCGGTAGTCTGGCCAGTCCTAAAGAAGGCATCCCTGGATCCAGAGGTGGCCGCCAATTATAGACCGGTGGCAAACATCCCATTCCTGGGCAAGGTGCTAGAGCGGGTGGTGGCGGGACAACTCCAAGCACTCTTGGATGAAACTGATTATCTGGACCCATTTCAGTCCGGCTTCAGACCCGGGTATGGCACTGAATCTGCCTTGGTCGCCCTGTACAATGACCTGTGCAGGGAGAGACACAGGGGGAGTGTGTCCCTGTTGGTTCTCCTGGACCTCTCAGTGGCTTTCGATACCATCGACCATGGTATCCTTCTGAATAGGCTAGTGGGATTGGGAATTGGAGGCACTGTGTGGGGGTGGTTCCGCTCCTATCTCTATGGCCAATTCCAGAAGGTGGTGCTGGGGGACTATGGCTCTGCGACATGGCAGTTATGCCATGGAGTTCCGCAGGGGTCCATTTTGTCCCCTTTGCTATTTAACATCTACATGAAACCGCTCTCCCACCCCTTGAGATCAGCAACAGATGCCCTTCTGCGGGAACCCTCTGTGAATGATATTAGGAGGGTGAGTACCCGGAGGAGGGCTTTCTCTGTGGTGGCGCCCCATCTATGGAATGCGCTCCCCAGAGAGGTCCACCTGGTGCCGTCATTATTTGTTTTTCGGCACCAGGCTAAGACCTTTTTATTTAAAACTTATTTTAATTGCAAAATTATTGAATTAATTAGGATTTTAAAATGTTTAGCCAAGAATGCACTGGGGGTTTTTTAAATTTTTTTTAATTGTTATATTATTATTATTTATGTATGTTTTTATGTATTCTTTGTGAGCTGCCCCGAGGCTTTGTTGCGATGGGGGCAGCATAGAAATGTTTTAAATAAATAAATAATACATAAATGCCTTGCAGATGTCTTGGACTTTCACTCTCATCAGATCCAGCATGCATAGTCCATGGGCAGGACTGCTGGGAGCCGCTGTCCAAAATATCTAGGGAGCACCAGGTTGCAGAAGGCTGGCTGGGTATCTTTTGGAGTCTCTGGGAGCGTGTGCATGTGTTGCAGTGAGTAAATGCTGGGGGTGCACGGACCCCGCTATATACCTTCTTCCTGTGATTCATGAATGGCCATGTGCCGTCTGTTTTGCCACCCATTCACTGACAGAAACAGATTCTGTGTGAATGCAGACAGATACGCTTTCTCAATTTGCACGGCACACATGAAATGAACTGCTGGAAAGGCCATGCATCTTGCCACTCTAGCTTTCTTGAGTGGCATGCCAGTAACTAGGTTGAAGAGAGCCTCAGAGCCATGGATCAGCTGGCATTGCTTGCTCAGAGGATTTGGAATGAAATCAGAGACACAGCAAAGTTTCATGCACTTTCATGAAACCACACTCCCACATATCCTTTTTGCTGCTGCTGTCTAGTTCGTGGTCCTGGAATCCCATTGGCCAGTGGTCACTGGATTGCTCTTCCCAGAAGGCTGAAGAATGAAAGCAGGAGAATTCCCCTTTGTGAGTAGCTTCATGGCAATGCCAATTCATCATGGAGCATCATCATAAAACCCATGAAAGTAACAGCAATACTTCCCAGTTTTGCTCTGCAGTCTACTGGGAAGACTAAAGAAAATCAAATGGCAGAGCTGGGATTCCGAGCTTTGCCATCTCTTCTGGCAAGGGGTTCAATGCATGTTCATCACAGCAGGGTTATGTGGCTACAAGTCCACAAAACTAGTCCCAGCACACTTTCCTGGCACATCTGATGTTTGACCAGGAGAGGGCTAGTTTGACAGATCTCATTTTGCAGCTCAAGGCCATTTAACAGGAAACCACCCGTCTGTCTGTCCATCACATCTGGGTGCACTTGATGGGTGGCAGTACAAAAAGATGTTGGGGGGGATGCTAACAGGGGTAGGAAGGCCACAAATGACCTAACTTTATTCTGCATACTTCCTGCACAATGCAAACATCAGAGCAACTGTTCACACAAAAGGGGGAGTGAAAGAACTTCTCATTCGGTCCTCCAGCGCTTCCTGAGATCAGCCCTTCATTGTCTGATAAAAAGAGAGAAGACTGAATGGTGAAAGATGGAGGACCCAACATCACAGATTACAAGACACTCTGAGTTGCCTTATCACTGCCCTCAAGGCCCCATTTGTATTAACCTTTTCAAAGAGTGGGGCCAAGGCTCGCTCAGCATAGCAACCTGACAGAATTGCCCTGCTTTGCATTGTTCTGCTATCTGTTTCCATTAAGGCTAGTGTCATTCTGCCTCTCCGGCTGCTTTGACAGGCATTGTGAGGGGGCAGGAGACACCGCCTCCTTCCCTGCAGGCCTGCTTATCGTTCTCTCTGGCAAATTTAGAACACTTGGTGACGAAAGCACATAGGCACATTTCGCAAGGATAGGCATGCAGTAAGCAGAGTTGGACTGGGACGCAAGAAGGCTGGCGATCTTGCTTTTTCTTTCATTTCATTTCATTTCTATACCACCTATTCTATTCTCTGGTTTACAAAGATTAATCAAGGCTAAGTTCCTGTTAGTGGGTCGTTCCTCTGACTGGGTGGAAGGTTTTCAACCTGGTTTGGACGGGTTGCAGTTCCCTTGGAAGAGCAATTCCATTACCTACGAGTTCTTCCATAGTCATGTTGGTCACTTGAGGCTCACGTGGCCTTGTATAAGTGGCCCAGCTACACCCCGTTCTGGTTTCTGTAATCCACACTCTAGTAATTTCCAAGATAGATTTTGCAGCACACCCTTGAAGACTGTTCTGAAGTTGGCCTCTGTGCAAAACATGTTAGTACTGTGTTTGGTATTTATAAGAAAATTTGTGTTTTTAAACTGGTCTAGTCTGTATTAAATACTTTTAGCTGCTTTTAGAAACATGTTTAAATCATTGTTTTAATTTTCTGGTGTGGAAATTTTCTGGTTGTTTTTACAGTATCATGGTCTTGTTCAAAAGCCCATTGTGAACTACCCAGAACTTTGACTGTTGGGTGGTATAGTGGTTAAATAAACAAGTATCCTTTAAGATACAGTAGAAAAACCATGCACATACAACACAAGAAGAAATGCATGTATCTAAAAACAAGACAACAATGTTGAAGCCAAGTGGGCCTCATTAAGGGGACCTCTCCAATGTAGGAGGGCCACCACTGAGAAGGTCTCCTTCTCTGCTGCCTTCTGAGCCTCCTTTGGCAATGGCACCTGGAGGAAGGAAGCGGATGATGGTAGTGAGCAAGAGCATTCATGTCAGGAGAGGTCCTCCACCAGACACTGTGGTTCGGAGCCATGGAAAGCTTTAGGGGGCAAAATCTAAACCTTGAACTGGGCTCAGACATGCTTAAGCAGACAATGCAAGCAGACTACGATCACTGTTATGTGATCAGACCTGTTATGTGACAATTATTTGCCATCTTTTGCACAAGTTGCAGCTTTTGAACCTTCTTCAAAGGCAGCCCCATGCAGAGTGCACCATAGTAACTGAGACCAGATAATATCCATCCATATAGGGCCATGGTGGAGCCACCAACTGAAGTTCATAGAAGATAATCTATGTACAACTGAAATTATGACCAAAGTTTTTAAAACACTAATCCTCTGCTGAAAATTTCATTCAATTTGGTAGAAAATCAATTGCTTTCTAAAAGAAAACCACAGAGGAAAAACATTTTGGAGAAAGTCTCATGAATTAGTTTTGAGTATTTGTAATTTCATTTTCCTGGGCTCCAAGATCACCACAGATGGGAACTGCAGTGAAGAAGACGCTTGCTCCTGGGGAGGAAAGCTATGGCAAATCTAGACAGCATACTAAAAAGTAGAGACATCACCCTGCCAACAAAAGTGCGTATAGTCAAGACAATGGTTTTCCCAGTTGCAATGTATGGCTGTGAAAGCTGGTCCATAAGGAAGGCTGAGCGCAAAAGGATTGAGGCCTTTGGATTGTGGTGCTGGTTGAGACCAGTCAGCCAAACCGGTCAGCCCTAGAGGAGATCAACCCTGACTGCTCCTTGGAAGGCCAGATAGCGAAGATGAAACTCAAATACTTTGGCCACCTAATGAGAAGGAAGGTCTCCCTGGAGAAGAGCCTAATGTTGGGAACAATAGATGGCAAAAGAAGAAGGGGATGGCAGAGGTTGAGGTGGCTAGATGGAGTCACTGAGGCAGTTGGTGTGAGCTTAAGTGGACTCTGGGGGATGGTGGAGGACAGGAAGGCCTGGAGAAATGTTGTCCATGGGGTCGCGATGGGTCGGACACGACTTCGCGACTAACAACAACAACTTGTGCTTATCTTACTCATAACCAAAGGTAACCAAAAGATATGTTTGAATGTTGTTTTTCTTAATACAATCATCTCTTTGACATCCTGTGCCACCCCCCTTTCCCACACATCAATTAAACCCTGTAACTCCTCCCAAAGGCATTTTCCTTTTTGGATTATGGGGTATGGGCAGCTTGGAAGACTGCAGAGATAGGAAGAGGTCTGTAACAGAAAGAAAGCATGGATTACGTGGCCAAGTGTTTAGGCAAGCTCAAAAGACCACCCAAAACCACTCAAAGTAAATAATTGAATTCCTGGAGAATCAGGCAGAAGAAAGGAAGCCTCTTTCATGGGGAAGAAAATTTTCAGGAACCTGGAGGAGAGGCTTTGGCACAGATCTAGTTCTACTTCTTCCCTGGAGTTTGACCAAACACTGGCTTCTCACAACTGCCTCATGGAGGATGCAAAATGAAGGCTAGGATGCCAACATGGCTAATGCTGTTGCCACCCCAGGGACTGTGCCAAAACGCCAAACCTTGTGGGGGGGCAGGGAGAGTTGTGCCATAATCCTTGCCATTGTTAAGCCCTGCCTATGAGAAACTGTTGGAGAATTGGAGAAATAAGAAAATTAGTTCCCCCAGTTTCTCTGCCTACCAGTAAGATGGAGAATTCTGAGAGGCCATTTCCACACAGCTCAAATAAATAAATACGTTCTAGGGCATGATCAAATTCTCCTCCAATCTTGATTCAAAATGGGCTTGATTTGTTCCTCCAAGTTTTCCAGAGAGTTTTTATTAAAAGTGTAGGATGTTCTGTGGATTCTCCAAAATATTAGGAAGTCATGGACCATTCTGACTAGTCCCTTCAAACTCTTCACTCTTTCTGGCCTTGGTTTCCCTTGCCTATCACTCCCTTGCCTCCTGGCCCATGTCTTTACAACTGTTTTACCTTTGGGACA
>NW_025335701.1:14483454-14758219 GCF_004798865.1 Varanus komodoensis | reverse complement strand
TGTCCCAAAGAGCTTTTAACTGAGAACTTCTTTAAGCCTTTAAAGTCTACAGAAGGTTCAAGGAGTAGTCTTCCCCATCATGTCCTCTATAGTTGCAGAAGGATTTTAAAATTTTGTTTTGATTTCAGTGTGTGCATGTGTATTATGGGTGGGGTAAAATGAGCTCAGACGTAACAAACTCCAGGAGAACTTTTACTTGGGTTCTAACAAGAGCAGCAGTAGCAACAGCAACCTGATTTTTTTCATAAACTCTTCAACATTCTAACTAAGGGATGAAAGTAATCCATTGCTGGAACCAAGAAACGGGAGGATAAAAGTATGATCAGGTCTTGGACACATCAAAAATGACATTTCTCCAGTTTTGGTGGCATGAATTCAATCTGTCAGAACTCCTGCTCATCTTTCTTGTATATTTTTTCCTGAGGTCTCTCCCCACCTCAATATAAAGCTCTCAAACTGACAAAAGAGATGAAATGGGCTTTCAAAGAATCCCCTTTGGTTTCACAATGCCTGCTTTCCTTCAAACAATGCAGTGCAAGACTCTTTTGGAATCTGACAGGTCATAACAACTGAGATCCAAAATATATTTTAAGGAGGGTTGAGAAGATATAAATATTTAGCTGTCTCAGGATTCTCTCAGACACTAGCCTGGTACAGCTTGAACAAGTCTAACAAAGTCTTACAGTGTAGGATAGAGTTGGATTATATCAAATTTTGGCTACAGTTTGGGGTGTTGTTGGGCATCCTTGTTCAAAAAGAGGAAGAGAGAGGAGAGGAGAGGAGAGGAGAGGAGAGGAGAGGAGAGGAGAGGAGAGGAGCAGTTCCAAATTAAAAGAGTATTGATAAGACCAGTGACATTTCTGTGAAGGGGGCAATATCACTGAAATAGTGGGAAAGCAAAATGTGCAAGAACAATAGCTTTAGAGGCAAAACACATCTTTTGCATGAAGTAGGACCCAAGTTCAAACCCTGGGATCACCAATTAAAAGAGTCAAGTAGCAACCTTGAAATGAGATGGCTGCAATGCACACTATGTTGGGCTGTCTTTGTAGACTATTCAGAAACTTGGGATGGTGACATTAGTACATGTTATAATAGGATTAAAACAAATACATCACCTTACAGTCTGCCAAAGAGCCCAGTTAACCATGTTGATTACCCAAGGACTACAGAACCCCTTCTGCCCTTGCTGAGTGTTCAGATCAACTGGTGATCAACTTTGAGAGAGCCCTCACATGTTGCAATAAGGTGGCTATGAGTGGGTGAGACCTCTTGGAGGTGGCACCTCATTTGTGAAACTCCTTCCTCTGGGTCATTGCCTGGTGCTATCTTTACTATTGCGGAGATGCCCAGGGAAGAACTTTAAATTCCCTGAGTAGCAATGCATGAGAAATTCAGGTTTTCTTGCCCACACAAGTTTGCCTCTGTGAAACCCCGAGTGTGAAGGTGAACACGCGGCTGTTGAAAGTATCTCTAAACTGCCTGACATATGTTTGCATTCAGTTTGTGCATATTTCTTTGTCCAAGATGGACAAGGATTCTGAGCTGGTATAGGGCTGCTTCCTATAAAATTTCCAAATATCCCGCTGTGTGTCCTTCCAGTCATCATCTGCTCTTCCACTCACGCAGTTCAGTGGCAGAACACTGGCTTTGCACGCAGAAGGCCCAAGTTTCTCCTTTTTTAAAAGATTTGGTGGTACATGACTGGAAAGGGGGCGGCTCTAGTTTGGTGATGGAATGCACGTTTCTGCACGTAGAAGGGCCACAGTTTAGTCTCTGCAATCTCCAAATGGAACTGGAAAAGCTGTTGCCTGAAACCTTGGAAAACTGCTGCCAGTCCATGTGGATTGTACGTGCTACATCTACCCATGGTCTGACTCAGCGGAAGGCAACCTGCAAGGTTTCCATGTGAAAGACTTCCACCTGCAACCCTGGATTGCTGCTGGTGGTCACAAAGGGGGAGAGAGAGAAGCAGGCTGGCCTATTCCTAAACCAGGGTGGGAGGCGCATGTAACGGGAAATGATTGTCTGTAATGATAACAGGGAATGAGGAGGATTTGCTTTAGCTGTGAAAAACTAGAACGGCACATAATAACTTTCTAGCCAGGTTATCCAGCCCAGCCTCCTTGGTTTCCATCAAAGGGCAGCCTGCTATCGCAGCTCTTTTTGACATTCCAGGTTATAAAGTTTTAAGATGTTGGAAATGTTGAAGGGTATAACTAGGCTCATAAAATAAGGAATGGTTGTAAACATTTGACAGAGATATCCCTCCCCCTTCTCATAATATCAGACTTCAGGGATTTCCCCCACCCCCAAAAAAGAAAGAATATTAACCCAATTTGGGACAGAAAAACAGAATGCTTTTCTCATCAGTTGGCATGTAAATAATTTTTGGACTTCACTGCTGCAAGATGTGGAGATGGTCAGCAACACAGATAGCTTTAAAAGGACATGTGATATATCGCACGAGGACCAGACTGAACCTCGTTTTTCAGAGGCAGTGGCCCTCACCACACCAGCCACTCCAGGGCATACACTGGAGACGGGTAGTTGCCATCCTGGAACACACCTGGGCTTCTGCTGCAGGCTACAGCAGCTGGTCAGTGCTGAAGATGGGTAGCTGGGCTGGATGGCTTTGGTCTACTTCGGCAGGGCTGCCTCACCTGACTCCACACCACCTGCAAAAGAAGCAGCACTCTTCCTGGGACTCTTCTAGCTTGCTATGAAAATTCTCCACACATTTCATCCATGGCGAAACCCTTAGATGGGTCTTGGCATTCACTTTAGACCACTTATGCCATAAAGCATTTCTTAGCCTATGAGTGTGATTCTAGGCATGCTGGGAGTTGTAGGGCTTTGCTGTCTAAAGATGCCTGGGACGGCACCCTCAGCCTGGAACTGAAGTTCATAGAAGCAATTCTCCTTGCATCCAACGTTAGTTCTTCATTGTGACACGAGAGTGGCATACAATGCCAGTCCTTCTTCTTTAAGATCCATTGAAATGAGCAGGACTTAAGTTAGACGAATGATAAGTACAAGCCATTGGATATAGCCCTAGGATGCCGCAAAAGCCGTTGTTATTTTTGGAAGCAGTACTCCTTTGTCCCCTTAATCACAAATGAAGCCACGTTTTAACCTTTTTACTGAAAAAGAATGTCTTCCTTTTTGGTCTTTTTTGCCCTTACAAATTCAGAGAAGCACAGACTGATCTCCAACTGCCAAGCTGCCTATTTATTTCAATTAGGTGCTGTTTCTGTGGAAGTGGCCTTTGGCATCTTTTGATTATGTTAATAACATGATTCTTCACTGCTGGAAGAAAGACGAGCAGAGGTGTGTAAAATGTTTGTATCTGTGGCTCTCCACGAATTATTTTTGCAATCTTGGCCAATACATTTCAAACAATACAGAAGGAATGCTAATAACATTTTGCATGCATATAGTACATTTCAGGCATTCGGTGTGCTTTGGGACTTTGAGGACCTCTGGGTAGGGCACCCTCAGAGTGCCCCCTCCCTCACTGAATTGGCCTACTCACTAGGGATGGGTGAGGAACCAGTCTGGAGAGAATTCCAGGATTTGGGCCCACTTTTCTTCTCTCTAAGTCTGACTTGGCACCAAGCATTCACATGAGCATCCACCAGGAATAGGGCCTGTGAGCCCACTGGGCAAGTGCATCCCTCCCCCCCCACACACAAACACCTCACAGCCTTGGAGTGCGCATTGCACAACAAGGAGCTTGGCCACTGTTTGCAAGCATTCATGGGCTTCGCCTTAGCTCATCCCTTCCTAAGCCAGAAGAGAGCTGGATTCTGGGAAGATGGCTTCACCACCGGCTGCTCTTACTCCCCGTGTTCTTTTTCATCCTTGCTACAACTTCTTTGCCAGGCAGAGAGACTGCCGGCGAGCCCAGAAGCAAGGGCATCTCCTGCCTTTCCCTCGGACCCCATGCTGCTGGGGCAGGAGAAGAAGAGAGGACAGCAGAATCAGGTTGCCACGGTGCAGGGGAGGAGCAGCTCAAAGAGGGTGTGGGCCCTTAGCAAGAGGCTGACCATGCCTAACCCTCATCTCAGTAACCCTTATGAAAGCCCAGTAGGATAGGATGATATCCCTCTGCTCATATTAAAATGGAAGCTGGAGGGCAACAACTTAGCAAGAGACATGTGCTTCTGCATGGGAGCAAGCCGTCCTGAGATGTCAGTGGTGGACGGGGTACAGAAGTTTTAAATAAATAAACAAATAAATGGGAGTCACAAGGTAGGCCCTGTAGCCATGCTGGATCTTCTGGACCAATGCCTGATCAGCCCCAAAGATGCGGCATGTGCTCCCTTTATTTTCTCCAATGCCCTTGAGCCATCAAAGCCCTTTAGAATGGCAGGGAGGGCCATTGCAAGCATAGCCTGGGACAGGGATGGAGAAATTACTCCAAGCCCCTCTGAGGAACATATTCCTCTGGGTGTGGTGCTCTGATGTTCTCCCACTGTGGCCATGGAGCTCCATGCTTCATGGCTGGGGATAGGATAGACTCCATGTTGTGGTCACACAGAAGAGTGAAGACAGATGCTTCCAGAAGTGGCATTCTGGCATGCTTGTACATAAAGCCACTCTAAGGAAAGCCAGGCTCCGACAACTATTTATGCCTCCCTCCACCTTTTCCGAAAGAGCATCTTGTGCCCAGGATTATCAGTAATGCCATGAACAAGCTGCAGAGCACTGATTCAGAGCCAAGGAACATGAGATATCGGCCTCCATCATTAGCATTTCAGTTTCTTCCCTTCACTGACACCACCTGATCCCAGTCTTTGTTAAAGGTGAACTATGCTATGCCCACTTCCAGAAGGAAATTAAAACACACAATCCATTTTTATAGGATGTCATGATTCTCACTGGAACTGCACAGAGCAATGTGAGTTTCTCATTTGGATGTGTGTGTGCAAGTTTTATGAAGTTTGTATAAATTGTTTCCACAAAAAAATAAAATAAATCAGGAGGTGAAAAAAGAAAAGAAAGGCATATGGTAGATTAGTTAGGCCAGTGCATTTCAAATTTTGTTTATTTGATGATATCTGAACTATGCCCACATATTGTAGGTTGGATCTAGATTTAAACTGGATCAACTGCTTTGAAAGAAGTGGGTGTCCCCGTTCTCACCAGCTTCCTGTATATGTGACCCAGAGAGTCTGGAGACCCTGCTGCATGGGGTGAGTGTCAGAACCCAGGACAGAAGTCTCAATAAAACCATTTATTGCAGGAATTCCATTTATTAGCTATAAGTCTTTACAGGCTCAATAAAACCCCACAGCTAACAGATCACAACAAAGTTGTTAGACAAAGATCAGTGCAGGAGCATCACAACAAAAGAGCCAACTAACCCTAAGTTCAGCACGTGGAACAAACACCAGTAAGTTCTCAGGTCCAGAGGAAGCAGAAAGCCTGTACATGGCTTCCAGCAACATCTACTGTAGGTTTCTCTGGATTAAATAAAGGCATGCAAGCCACAAACCATCACCCCGAGCCATTCAGGGTGGCAGAGGAAACCGGCTCATGAGCAATGGTTCTGCCTCACCCACAGTCTCTGTCTTGCCTTCTGTAAAGAAGACAGACCCCAAACACCATCTGCCTCAGAAACTGCCCCCCCCCCCGCACCTTCAGAGATTGCCTCCCATTGCCCTACTCCCGTGGAAGATGCCTTGAGAAGAAGAGGCCTCCATCAAGGTCAGGTCTGCTGGCAGCAGAAGAGAGCCCCCTATCGGCACCAGCTGCTCAACCCCTCCCAGTTCGCCAGCAACTTCCTGTGGCCCACCAGGCCTGACTCAACAGCACCCTCTTCTCTCCCAAGTGACTATGGTACAGGGAGGGGGGATCACCCCAACTGGGCAAAGGGACCTTTAAAAAAAACAAAAAGAACAAGAGGCACTCTTCCTCTCTTGAACCATCCCTTCCTTTTGGGGCGGGTGGACCAGTGCTAAACAAGTCCAAAGGCAGGACAATCCCATCCTGTGCTTAACATATTATGGACATATTACGAATTTGTACATTTTCAAGGTAAATAGAAATTGCAAATATTTTACTTATATTTTCCTTCTTTCACCTTTGTTTTTATATTTGTTTCATCTTCCCATACCCTTAATGTTTCCAATTTCCAATTTAAAACCAGGTGGTCATGGGGACTTCAATTAATGCTGCTTGGACAGTCTTGGTTTAAATGTATGGTGAGACATGATACAGCTGGATAAAATTATGAACAGTGTGGAGAAAAAAGACTGTGGAAGCCATCCTGGGTTTCTCATAAGAGGAAGAAGGCAGGATATAAATACTATGCAACAACAACAACAAGACAGAAAGTCTCATGTCTCCTTTTCATTTGGGGATTTCCTGACTGTACAGCAGTTTTCCCTTCTGAAATGCCTCTCCTAAGGAGTAATGATCAACAGGGAAGCGCTTCGAGCTAAAATCGGGGGGCTGCTATTTTTGTGCCTTCCTCTTTGGCTTTTGACCCCATCCACCACTAGGGGACAGCCCCCAAGAGCTTCTCCAAATTGGTATTTGGTCCTCGGGCTGAAAGCACTTGGACACTCCTGCATTTCCTAATGGTGGAAATCCAGTCACTTCATTATTGTCTTGCTAATAGAGTGGCAGTTTAATGCTGAGCTGGCTTTTTGTTTGTAGGATCTTAAAGGGCTGATTTCAACTTTCTTGCAAGATTTTCAGGCACTCGTCAGACTAATAGCCTAATCAATATCCATTCTTTTTACAATTATTAATATTAATTACCCAATTTGTTGGGTAATGGGCTAGAACTGTAGGCAGCAATTTCCAGGAAGTCTTGCTGTACTTTCACTTTTATTTCAGCAACCTATTGTTTCTATATGACTCAGGAAACTTTGAGGGCTTTCAAACAAGTGGAATGAGGTAGAGATGTAGTGAATATTATCAAACTGACTAGTTTAGGTGAATTTTCCAGTGCTGATATTCATATCTTTGAATGAGAAATATTGACTTTAAAAGGGTACTGCATTTGCCAAGACAGTGGTCTTGGATTTAAATCTTTAGATCTTCTGGCTGCTGAGATCATGGAAAGCTTTGTACTAATTGTAATTGCATGGTACCTGACATAGGATGTGAAAAAGATACACACCATTAGGTAGGAACCTATTGTGCTTGCACACTTGTGCTTGTGGTCTTTGTGGTTTTGAGGATAATCCCAAAGAAGTTAAAAAGCTAGTTTCCAGAACAAGTAGAAGACAGCTGTCCTGGTCTAGATATGAGCAATTCTGCTAATTTCCAGGGTTATTTTCAGATGTATAAAACTCAGAAGCAGTGAGTCCTGCAACACAACAGTGTCAGTGAACTGAAATTGCATCGCAACATTCAGAGATGTGTGAAGGCCAAAACATAAGTGCATTTCAGTTTGCACATTTGTTTCAGGTGTGGGACATGACCATTTGCATCCAAAAGTGAGCCATGCCAGTCTCTTTCCCATCCCTAGCTGAGTCCAAATCCTGGTTCAGTATCTGTTCCCTTGTCCATGAGTTTCTCCCTTGTTGTGAACAACCCAGAGAAGCTCTGTTCAGCTGTTCTTCCAGTGTCCCGAATGCATGGGAAGAAGAGCACCTCCGTTCTGCTCCGTGTCCATTTCCATCTGTTGCATATGGCAACAGACGGAAAAGGAGGCCCTCCAGCATCCATGAATGCTCTCCCGACCATCCTGAGCCCTGGGAAATCAGCCCTGTGAATTGTGTGGTGAACTGCTACAGATACAAGAGGCTCTCCTCTTTAAACAAAGTCATCTTCCATGTACAAAGGGTGACTCAAGTGATGATGGGGGG
Source organism: Varanus komodoensis (assembly GCF_004798865.1). Classification (NCBI taxonomy): domain Eukaryota; kingdom Metazoa; phylum Chordata; class Lepidosauria; order Squamata; family Varanidae; genus Varanus; species Varanus komodoensis. The sequence continues at coordinate 14,750,393 of NW_025335701.1, read as the reverse complement.
AGGGCCCACACGGGAGGGTGCTCATCCCTTCCCAGTATGTTAATTATATATAATTTCTGAATGCCTGGATTGGTCTCCATGGCATGCCTACTCCTTTGATGCTCTGGAATGCTGGGCTAACATCACTTATGAAACCACAAGAAAGAGGATGACTCAAACCAGGTCAAAGTGAGGATTCAAGATTTTAAAGCAGGTAGGATGGAATTCAGTTTAGTTTGGCAGCTATCCACCTCTTTTCCCCTGAGCAAAGGATTATGCAATTATTGGGACTAAAATTGTGCTTCAGCACATGGAGAAATTTTGTATTTTCCTCTAGAAGTTCTGAGGCAGTTAAGAATGAGCAGATCTATCAAGCCCATTCCAGACATTCTCTTTTTCCTGTCTCTAAGTCTATTCCATGTCAGGTCCTTCCAAGGGTTTATTTATTTTCAATGTAAAGGACTATCTATAGGTATTTGTGTATTCTCTATTGGATGCATTAATGCATGCATGAGTAAAACTTCTTTGGACACATTTCAGAAATGCCTGAAGTTCCTTTTGCACATTTTTACAAAGGTGTGCATGTTGGTGAAGGTACCATGAGCTGAGAAATTTGGGCATTTCTGACTATTTCCAAGCCAAGTTGCAGCATGTGTGGTTTGGGCAAATCTGTTTTAAAAACCTTGACTGACTGAATTTCTCACTCAGCCCTAGATGCATTGTCCAATCTGTTCCCTTTTAGCCCTTGTGGACTTCTGAAGAACAGGCAAAGCCGTGGCTGCATCACCTTCCATGTAACTTCAAAGAAGCAACCCAACAATTCCAGCTTACAAAAATCTGCACGGCTACGGTCTAGTTAACCCTTCTGTGGAAAAAAATTAAAGGATCAGAAAGTGATGCACCATAAAGAGGCAGCAAAATGTAAGAATGAGTTCAGCTGTACTTACTCTTGGAAATGAAAGCCGCATCGCTGGAAGTGGAAAAGAGGCAAACACACTCTATTACTGTGTACCCCTGACATCAAAGAAGCCCAATGGCCTGGCTTGATGCTGTTAGGCCTGTAGCAATACAAAAAAACCACACAGAGATCGTTTCATCCTGAGAAAACAGAGGTCTGGAGTTTTGAAAATCAAATTTCTCCAGCTGAGATGTCTGTGTGGTGGATTCTCTAACTGTGGCTGGGCTAAGGGCAACAGCTTCTGTTTGAATAGCTGCCATTCTGTACCGTGCCCACATTTCTTCTGCCATGCGCTGTTTTCTCTGGCGCTTCCTTGAGCAATCTGGTGCGTGCTTACTCAGAGCGCCACTGTGTTGAACCAAGCTTCCCCCAAGGAAAGGGCACATAGCATGGGTGCTTAGCTATAACTCCCCGCTTTCCCACCACTGGTCATGCTGGCTAGCACAAGCTGCCCACTCCTGCTGTTTGGGATTACAGCCTAGCTTTCCCAGGTAGGCAACCTAATACCCACCCCCAGATAGTTTTGATTACAAGTTCCATCTTCCCCAACTAGTGATCAGTATGACTGGGGCTTATGGGAGTTGTAGTTCGAAACATCCGGAGAGTACCGCATTGCTACCTTTTCTGTACTATGTGGCCATCACTGAATGTAAGCCTTTTTCTTATTTATCCAGACCAATCACAGGTAGTGGCAAGTTTGACTGTTCATCCATGCATCCAGCTCTGGAAGTTTCCATGGCAACCCATCAAACTGTCACACCAGTTTCCCAACATGCCATCATTTCACAAACACCAGATAGGCTGCTATACACAAAATTGATCTTATAATGTTCTTTTTTATTGTTGTTTTTGCTCCTTCCAAAGTCCCAGAAGGCTCACTGTCGGCAGAGAGAAGACATAACTCATTTATTTCACTGAAATCAGGTTTCCTTATACAGAAATATAAAACTGATGCATTATTCTGCAGTGTTGTTTGGAGTTGCATTTCAGGCAATCCAGCAAAACCAAGAGACAGGCAGCAGCAGTAGCAGAAGCACCAGGTATCTGGGATATGCAATTGCACCCAGATCCCATCTCCTCCCAATCCTGAGAAAATGGCTCCTCCTTGTGGAGATAGTTTCTAAGGGAGTTTGTTGTTTCTCGTTTCTAACGGACATAGACTGTTGTGGGATGGTAAGAGAGAACTTTAATTCCATTCATTTTTCCGGTTTGATTCATGGAACAACAATGAAAACAAACAAACAAACTTGTGAAAATGCATGTTAAAGTGTCCTTTTGGGGAAAAAAGGCATACAGGGATGCTTTCAGGCATGGGAGAAAAACACATACATTTGGGGAAAACGTGTCTGAGAAGACGCAGGAATTTTCTTGCAAAAGAAGAGGAACAAAGCTTATGGGGATGATAATCTGACATGGACATCAGTCAGGAGAAATTTCAGGAGAAATGCCAAGACAGAATTTGGACACAGTTAGTGAACTTTGCTGGTCTGCTTATCCAAAATTGTATAGGAGGCCACCTTTTTGTTTCTGGCATCCTGCCCTTGGGCAGTGGTGCTGAACTGTTGCTAGTATTAAAGCACAGACCTTCGTGCAGAAGGTCCTACCTTGGCCCTTTTTGTCTCTGGCTAGGGCTGGGAAATACCCCTGACCTAACTGGAGAGCTGCTTTCAGAGAAGTGAGGATTGGTGGTTCAAGTCCATACATACCTTCTTTATTTATTTAGCTATTGATTTATGTACTTAAAATATTTTTAATTACATATCAGGGCATATGTACTTCCCAAGGGCATAATTCAGGGCATAATTCTTCCCAAGGCATCTGATAACATTAACATTCTTATAAGTCCTCAACAAGGTAGTAAGGCAGAAAACATTCACAAATCAACAGATGCCACCCAAAACCATTGCCTGAAGATCTATAGACTAAGTGCAGGTCCTTTTCTGCTCTGGTGTTGCAAAACACAGTCATGGGAAGTCCCGAGTAAAGAAGTAGGTGGATGGATTGTTGGTAGGGATGGAGAGAGCTCTGTGTTTTTGTTTCATAGCTGATGTTCCTTCAGAAGTTCATTCCATCTCATTTTCACATCAGACCACAAATTCACACATGCACAACACATATTTTTTAAATGTACTTTTCCAAACTGCATACACATTTGTGTGCAGTTTATACCTTCACTACATTTTTGTATGCCTTTTAACCTGGACTGTTTATTAGATGCACATTATTTGTTTAATTTATTTATTTAAAACATTTGTATGCTGCTTAATGTGCCATAGCACCTCTGGACAGCTCACAATCATGATGCTTATTTGAGCTGAAAACTGTGTTGCAAAATGCAGAGGAGAGCATAAATGGACGGATGTGTTCCAGTTTGTATATTCATCTGGAAAGTGAGCATTGGGCCTATTCAGTGAAAGATGCAGACTTAGCAAAATCCCCAAGTATCCACACATGTTTACTCTCATAGCTAACATCAAAGTGATGGTCTGTTGATCATGGCCATGGCCGTTTCCCAAAAACAGTGCTGAGAAAAGAGGTCCTGGGTTAAAGAAAACAGATAACCAGAGTAGAGTGTGATCAATTAACTGTTAGAACTGGCATCTTGATTTCTTAATGATATCACTTAGCAGTGGACTTGGGAAAGAAAGTGACAAAATCTTGGAGGAAGTTATGAAGAAAGGAATCCTGGCAGTCTTGGGCAGCAGACGACACTCCACTTCACTGGCAGGGGCTACCACTAACTCCTGCCCTGTGCTGTCTTCTCTGTGTGGCACAGCATTTCCATTTCCCACAACGCATCATCCAAGATAGAATTGCTTCAAGGCATTGTGGGACGTTGATCTGGTGGCCAGAACGATGTGTCCTACCTTGCTCAGAGCACTGCTGTTGCTACCCGTCACCATCAGGTTGCCTCCCAAGGACCCATGGATGTAGGGTGATTAGCCAGGGTTCCATCAGACAAGGAATCCACAAAGGAAGACCAGGGATTTAATGGAAATACACCGCTGTGTTCATTTCTTGTGTATGCGTCGCTTAGCTGATTTTCAAAAAGCCGATACGCCCATTATGCCACTGTTTGCCTTTAAATGCGGCCAAACAGCCTTAATTGCTTTCTGTCAGTCAACCTGAGTATGAATTTACTCAAATACATTTTTAAAATGTATTTTAAAACACATTTCTCCCCCTCTCTCTTCCTTTCTCCCAGTGTAGCGCCATTCTGTTGGGAATATTTCTGCCTTTCTATGAAGTGCCTTGCGTGTTTTCTCAGTAATAATTTACAACAATAATGTTTGCCTCTCTATGTTTTCCTAGGCTCTTAGCAAAATTGAAAACAAACTTAGAATGGTACAAAATAAAATTATGGCAGAAGTTCCACCCTAAGAAAAAGGAGAAGAGGACTTTGGAACAATGTATAGGTCTTTCCCCAGGCACATATGACCTGTGGCAAGCTGTGGAGAGAGGATCTCAGTGGTAGAAGAACAAGAACAATTTTGATGTGGATTCTTGTGCTTTCTGGAGACTTGCGAGAAGCTGAATGCTGGGATATGAAAGTGGTGAAGGTCATTGTGGGATCAGTGTGCATGTATTTATTTATTTATTAGATTTATATCCCTCCTTTTTCTTATTGGCATACATTATTCTCCTCCTGCTGCTTTCATTCTTATCCCCACAATGACAGCCCTGTGAGGTGGGTTGGGCTGAGAGTCTGTGGCTGGCCCAAAGTCACCCAGTTGGCTCCATGGCCAAGTGGGGACTAGAACCCAGATTGTCTGAGTCCCAGTCCTGCACTCTTCACCACTACACCACACTGGATCCCCCACATGTAGGGGAATCCTTCTTAAGCACCACTGAGACATTAACTCCCCATTAAGCACCATTGAGAGATTGCTCTGTTGTTTTATCATGCTTTGGGGCTTCTGTTCTTTGGTTTATGTGTACTTTTAATCTTGTGAACCATTCAGAGAGCCTTTTGGCTATTGGGAAGTATAAACATGACATGCATAAACAAACAAACAAACAACTCTGAGCCCTGCAGGCCCTTCTAAACCAGAGTGAACAATGCCGATCACAGGATTTGTCCCATACAGGTGGCAGGGAAGACCACTCCTCCCTCTTGCTTACACACTGGCCCATCATGCAGGTACGTGGCTGCTACACCCACAGCCAACATGGATATGCTTACAAGACATGCCTGCCTAGGACAGGTCCTTCGAGACTCTTTCACTGAAAGGGCTGAGCATTATTTCAGAGAAGGTATCAGGAGCCCCATTCCAGCCACAGAAGACAAAATCAGCAGGGCCAAAACACCCAAACCAACAGCCTCCTGTAGTGAAAAGTTCTTGCTGCCACTGATTAAGTCTAAGGAGAGGCATTTCAGCCTTTCAGAATGTGGTGGGAAGGGACTGCACACCTGCCTCGAGTTCTGCACCCCTGGTTTAGGGCCCATGTATGTAAATCAGACATGCGCAATCCCAGAATTCAGACTGATTCTTTGATGTTATCAGTCGCATTGGCTTTATTCATTGGTTTATTTAGTCCTAAGAAACATCAGTCTGCTCTGCTTGTGTTTCATTCATCCCATTGTCTGCGCATTGTTAGAATCCAATTTTGCACAAATTCACACAAAATTGCACAAACCTGCCCTTCACAGTTTAGACTATGGGAGGAAATGCACATTTATGGTGTACTTTTTATTTTTTCATATTTTTGTAAGATGAAATCTGCATACAAGTATGGGAAGTTAAAAAAGCAATCTGCAGTACTTGTGCACAAACCTGTTTTTTGCTGAATCAGAATGGGCCTTCTTCACAGCCGCCTGAGCTCACTTGAATGGATTGTGGATTTTTCTGACACAAGACCATTTGGTCAGACTAATCTGGATCACTCTAGTCCAACCTTCTGTTCCATAGTGGTCAGCCAGACACCTATGAGAAGATCAGAGGAAAGACAGGAATGCAATAACAGCTGGTTTAAAGAGGCAGGTACAGTTCCTTTGATACAGGGTTATATATTATATATGCTGTTATATATTGTAATATATAACAATCACAAGTAGTAGTCCTTTCATCCTCCTTGACATTATCCTCCATGAATTTATTCAGTTTCCTTTTAAAGTCGCCCAAATTGATGGCCATCACCGCTTCTTTTGGTAGCAAACTGAACTGTTTAACTATGAGCTCTGTAAAGAAGCACATTTATTTATTTGTTTGTTTGTTTGTTTGTTTGTTTATTTCTGTGGATATTTAGATCCCATCCCTCTGATCTAAAGACAGCAGGGTGCTTATGATATGTAAAGGGGATGCTGGCTACTAGGAGGTGTGGCTGGGCTTTCAGGCACATGGGAGCAGTTTGCACAATATGACTAGCCACTGCGGTTTTTCATTCAGGATGTTCAGTTGTGGCATCAGTCCCCTGTCATGGTAATTCAGCACAGTACTTTTGAATTTGGAAACCACAAAAAGAAACAATGGTCTGTTCTAGGATTTCCATGCTTCACCATGGTTTCTCCAGGTGTCTGAACCCAGCATTGTGGTTTCCACACTCCCTGGCATGCAGTTACCACAGAGTCCCCTGGCAAGAGCAGCAACTGCTGTAGAACTTGCTCTAGCCATCCAGCACGGGATGGAATTCAGGCTTGGTAGCTGATGGGATATATGCCAGCAGCAGGAGGACTGAGTAAGGGGGATGAAAACCAAGCTAGCACAGAAAACCACTTGGTTGTTTGCTGGACGCATCCAGGCAGGAACCATGCACGTCATGAAAACCATGTAGGGTTACTTGTTGTGTGAACCCAGCCAGAGCCCAGAGTAGTTGCTTTTTCCACCTTGGGAAATAGGGCCCCCAGCAGCCTTTCTGCCCCCTTAAAGAGAAAGGGAGCAAATTCAGTCTTCAGATAAATGCCAGAATAGGGTGCCACTAACTGCCATATCTAACAAAAGTCTGCAGAATGGAACTGTCTTCAACAGCTGATGAAAGGCAAAGAGGAAGGGTGCACCCTCCACCACCTCCATAAGGGCCTAAGCCACAGGGAAGGTCCTTTTCTTGTCCCACTCATGTTTGCTACAGCCCATAGATGGCATGCGAAGAAGGCTCTCTCCTAATCTTGACCTTGTGCTAGATTTCACATACTGTGGGACCTACTTTGAACATTAGCGTTCTTCATGGAGGGACTCTATCACTCCCGATCCTGTTGATGGAATAGATTTGGGAACAGATTTGAATCACAAACCAGGCTCTCACCTTCAAGGAAATAGTAGCAGCTGAGCAAGACTGTTGATCTTACATTTTTATTGATATTGCTTCTTTGTGTCTCTGAAAGCATGAAATTTTTGAAGAGGCAGCATTTAGTTTGACCTCTGCTTTGTAACTTGGCCTTGGAAAATGCAGGCTATGAATAGTTTGGAAATGGATTCACAGGAAGCTGTTTCTGCTTTCATGATTAAGCTTCTTTTCTTTTTTTAAAAAAGGACAAATGCGGAAGGGTTTTTGAGTGGTGTGATGGGCAGCAAACCAGGTTCGCCTGTGGGAAACCAGGGAGGGCTGCCATCTTTTTCTTCCTGTCCAGTAATCCTATTGGGAAAAGGGTATACCATGGCCTTGCATCATTTTATGTGAGCAGTTGTGACGAAACACCAGCTCCTGCTGGGCTGCTCCTAATTGAAACATCACTGCTTGCTGTCATGGGGAAACTATATATTTTTTTAAAAAGAACAAGACTCCCACCTCTCACTATTACTGCTTGTGCTACCCCCCCCCCACATTCCCACAAGTTTCTTTCTCACATTTGACCCTATCTTGGGAGAAAAAGTTCTGGCACACAGCTCTGCCCAGGGGAAATTCCTTGTTATTAGCTCTGACCTGGGATTGGAGATAACCAGGGAAGGCCATCTCTTCTTTAAGCCCCAGTGTAACTAAGCAGGGGTACTTAGCCCACAAGGAGACTCCAAACCTCCACAAACTGGAGGGGAATTTCCATTTCGCTGTTCCTGCCCTAAGGTATCTTTGTGATGGTCCCTCTCCCCCAGTTAAAACACTACTGAGCTTCAGAAGGTCAAATCAGGTTTTAAAAGAAGGAGCAATAGTATTACAGCTTTTTCCACATGTAGGCCGTGTCCTTTCTGCAAGGCCATTGACTTGCTGCACACCACGGAAATGACAATCCCCAATTTTTCTTGCGGTACAACTTGGGAAACCCATTAGGATCGGTTCATGATGCTGAGAGGTGAGCAGGGGAAGATAGGATGTAAGCAAATGAGAAAGCACAGTAGCCAAAAGCCTCAGTAACTTGTTCATTGTATCACAATACAGATGCATTCTGACAGCTGGTTTGCTGGAAGTCCAGTAAGCTCCATTTTAGCAGAAAGAAAGCCAGACAGGAAACAACAGGAGCAATTATTTTATTCTATTTTAGCTACTAGGTTTCTGTGATTACCCAATGACATGCTCCCTGGCCCACTTGAAAAAACAAAAAGTAAAATATGACATTCTGATATAGGCTATTAATTTTACAAAATATCTGAGAACATGAAAATGCAGCATTAAAAAAACCCCTCCTTCCTGATGGAGGAAAATACAATCAGCAGTTTAATTTACAAAATAAAATGCAGTTTGCAGAGCATGGTCCCAGGTTTGCTTTGCTTTAATCGCTAAATGTTGAAAAGATGTGAGAGAACATACATGTGGAGGAAAGAGCTCAAAGATGGCACCAGGTGAGCGTACCTGGGAGAACTACTCCATGGTGTCCACCCTCCTTCCAGTAGCCGTCTGCTTTGACTCATTGGTGCAGGTACACACAATGCAGCAGGGCCTCTGAAGACCATCCTAAGGGTCTAATAGGTAGAGATGTCCAGGGCAACAGCATGCATGGGGCAAGAAGGGCCTGCTTTTCCAGGCTCCTTTTCTGGGGGAGGTTCTTTGTGTAGGAACTAGGACCTACCCACAGATCAGCACCAAAAGTATCATTTCAGCACCAGAATAAAACTTCCTCCCATCCTTAGGCATTTTACAGGGAGAACCTATGGCCCCTGTAGACAACGCCTTGGGGGCCATAGGATTATTCAGATCCTCTGCAAGGTGGGAATCTGTGCTTGGGATGCCTTTCTCAGTCAGTGCAAAAAAAAAAAAAAAATGGCATTGGCTGCTTCTCCAAGGTCATAATTGCCTTCTAAGGTGATGTAATGTGACCTTGGAGAAGGGTTTTAGGGGGTGGACCAGTGGGGACACTGGGAGGGAGGAGAGCAGCACTGTTAAGATATGACATGTCCTGGCAGCACTCCAGCCTCCTTCCCTCCTCCTTCAAAACACGGCAGTCAGGTGCTGAAATCGGTCTTCTCACTGCTTTGCAGGGTGGGGCCTTCAGGGCTATGCTTCGCCCACCCTGCATAAGTCTGCACAATCCTCTGGGTTCAGAGGCTTGCAGGCAACCTCACTGGACTGTGCGTACCCCTCAAGTAGCGCATGGAAGTGTGCTGTTTTCATAGCTCTAACTTGTTGTATTGCGGTGCCATTTTTCTGGTTTTGTCGCACTGGGTTTGTAGCATATGCTCACTTCTTGGAGAGAACTGCCCTAGGATCTGTTAGGATGAGCACTGAATCAAAATGGTTTGGAATAAATATATGGCAGTTAATAGCAGGCATTCTGCTTCCCGTTGCAATCAATCACATGCTTCCAGGAAATCTGCCAGCAGAGCTTGAAAGCAATAGTTTTTTTTCCTCAATGTCTATCCTCAGCATCTGGGATTCAAAGCCAAACTCCCTCTGATCACAAGGGTTCCATTAATTATCATGACTACGTTTGACAGATGTATCCTTCATGTGTTGGAATCAGACTTAGTCATGCTTAGACCCAATGGCACTTAAGTTAGTTATGACTAACTTGTTCTGTAGTTTGCCATAGGTCTACTCTAAGCATGATGAACAGTGCAATCCTATACATGTCTTCTCATATGTAAACCCCATTAAATTCAACAGGGCTTGCTCCCAGGTAAGTATACATTGAATTGAAGTCTAAATCTAGGCTGAATTTTAATTAACTAATTTCTGAAGCCATGCAAACTCTTGTTCATCACAACATCCCATAGCAATACATTCTGATGTATCCGAATGTGTAATATATTTATTCATTAACTGACTTAAAACATTGCTATACATTTCTTTATCACAGGATGTTTCCAGGATGGTATACAGTATAAATAATAAATAACTTGAACTAACACAATGGAATAAAACTAATCTTCATCGGTCACAATAAAAGACAGCAATAAAAATGTCAATTACAATGACAAACCCCAACTGTGACATGTTGTTTTGAATCCCTGGATAAAAAACTAAAATATTCTGAACCTGGCAATGTAAAGATTGCAAATCAGACACCAGTCATATCTCTAGGGAGATGATTCTGTCTGTCTGGAAACTACTGCCTCTAATCTCCTTTATTGGATAACTCTGGTTTCTAGTGTTTTGGGCAGGGATAAGAGATCTCTCCAATTCCATGCTGCTCTTGTTCCATGGGTTGGCTAAACTTGCATTCCTGTTTAGAATTTTGGAAGTCCGCATGCACAAGCTTTGCACAGTTCTCAATGTGCATCTTTTTTAACTGTTAATTGTTCTGCATGGTCACACATACACTTAGTTTAGCATACTCTGTGAAAGGAATCCTGATGCACTTGGTTATATTAGGTCTCCTTTTTGCACTAAAGTTAATCAGTGTCCTTGTGTTCATTGAAAACCTGTGAAGCATAAAAGAGATGTGAACAGAAAACTGAAGCAAACTCTGCCAACACAGGGTCACCTATATGAATGAGATCTGGAACTTGAAAATACCTATCAAATTTGTACCACCCCACAAAGAAGACTGGGAGGTTTGGAAGGCTCAAACTGGAGATAATTTCTGAAGTATCACTTATTCTCAGGAGAGACACAAAAAAGTAAAGAAGCTAAAGAAAGTTCTAAAAGGGAATGATTCTTCACCTCAACACTTTGGAAGGATGGGACCTCATTGCAACACAGTCTTCTGTGCTTCTGGCTCCTTGTAAGACAGTAGGAACTTCCAGCTTGGTAGTCCATCCAATTTTAGCTTTAGATCCTCAGTGAAGCATTATTAGCAAAGTCTCTACAATAGCCTTCTTTAATCTGGTACTCTTCCCCCCAGTATATTGGATTACAACTCCCATCATATCCAGCCAGCATGGCCAAGGACTAGGTTAGCTATCTAGCCCCTAGAAGATATGACCAATTTGTTAACCCCCCTCAGCTTGTGCATTCTTTGAATGGATGATCATATTGGTTTCATGTGTGAGTAAAACCAAGGAAATGGATGGATGTACAGTGATGGATATGTTCCATTTGTTTCTGGTTCATTTTACCAGGGTCCGTTCTGAGACACAGTTTGCCCATCTGCAAATTGCTGACTTTTGATAGTTTCCACAGTTGGCCTTCATTACACATCAGCTTTTCACTTTCCCATCCTAGAGATGCACATCACTTTTTCATTTCGGAGACTTATTTCATTAGCTTTAGCAGAATTGCGGTAATTACTGGTGTATGTCACAAGATATCATAGATGCCACAACAGCTCCAGTATCTAATACAGTTATTAAGGGATGTGTCACAACATCGTTCATCATTGTCTTTGAAAGTTTTCCTCCTCCACCAGCTCTCCTGTAGCATGAAATTGTGTAAGCCCGAGCAACATATATGATATATGATAGGTATCGCATACGTATGGCAAGAGATTGGTTGCAATCCGGAGGGCGTGCTTCCATCGCAGTGGGTTGGACCCAGGCTTAGCATAGCAGGCCCATTGCAATTGACAGAACCGAAGTGAGTCCATGACTAGCATAGGCCCATCGATTTCAGTGGGCCAACTTTATGCATAACTAGCTCTGGAATTGGCTGCATTGAGCTTGATGCTGAAGCTGCACTTCCTTAGGAGGAGAGAACTTGTGCATAATTCAAGGCAGGCCAGTATTTATTCTACCTGGATTTCACATGCCCTAACCCAGTCAGGCTATGCAGGCAGCAGCACGTCCAAAGAAAATATATAAGTTAAAAACGTCAGTGTATGCGTTTCTAACATTTCTTAGTATACATACCTGCTAGAGAATAGATCTAGCTTTGCATAATTGGAAATGGGCCTTAGTCTGATAGCCGAGCAAAGCCTCCCAACAAACTTCCAAAGCTCTCTGTGCTGGACACTTGTCCCTGTGGCACCTGAGTGTCCGTACCTGCTGGCATCTCCAGGCATGGCTGCTGCCACGAGGCATCTTAGAGCTTCCTGAGGGGGGGGGGGTCTGTCCACTCCATTCCCCGTAAGGGGGACCTGCCTCATACCAGGGAGAGGAGCAGCCATATAGCATCAGTATTTCCATTGGCTGGAAGTAGACCTTACTTCAATGTAACAAGTCTGACTTTAATTTTTAACATGTGGAAGAATTTAAAAGTAATATCCTCTACCAAAGTAGTCTGAAGTTCCTACTCCATTCCACCTGCTTCTACCACCCTAGAACTTGAGAAAAGCAATGCTGTTTTATGGGTTATTTACTTCTATTCTGTTCATGGAAGACATGGAGTGCAATGGCACCTTCTGCCTCTTGTTCCTCAGCAGCTGGTACACAGTCATACTCCTTCAGGGACCGGAGGTACTGCATAGCCATCTTTCCTGGTAGCCACTGAGAGCTTCCACTTCCATGAAATCCCACCCCTCCACTTCTCAGAGAGAGGAAACCCACCACTCAATTCCATTCTATCTTCTTCCCTCACTGAGGGATCAGAGGCCCACAGTACTCAAAATCCTGAAATCCAAGCTTTGCTCCATTTCCAAAAACAATTCTCCATCCACACAGAAAATGGAATTCTCCCAAGTGCTCCTCAGATTAACTTGGGAATCCTGTGAGTTCTCCTCACCTCTTTCCCAAACTGGAGGAACTCAAGGTCATCATTCCTAGTCAGCCTGAGTTTTTAAAGAATGACCATCACCCCATCCCTGCCAATCCTCTTCTTCATCCAGAGCCCTGTGATTCTTTATTTAATTGATGTACAAATCATGGTGCGAGAGAGGACTTATGGTCCCTACACAGTGACTGAGGGTTTATAGGAAATTTGGATTCCCAGATCCAAGGCTGGAGGCAATGCTCCAGCTCAGACCTGGGAACTGGGGCTTCACCCATCTTCTCTCTCCCTTTCACAACCAGCATGGAAATGACTCTCTGAGGTTGGGCAAGCATCCTTGCAGAGCAGGAGAAGGATGCTGCAGAGGCCAAGCTATCCTGAAGCACCCTCAGCTTCCTTCCTTCCCCCTCTGAAACACGCCAGCTAACTGGGCAAAAAAGCCAAACAAGTGCAACATGCTGGGTGGGTGTCTGGGAGGGGAAGACCAACTCTTCTGCTCCTTGCACATTGCAAAGGGTGATTGTGAGCTGCCAAGGCTGGGTGCTTATGGTCATCACAATAAGTTGTGCCCTTATGCATCTCTAAGAGATTTATAGAACTTGGACTACATCATAATAATTGTAAAACCAAATCACTTAAGAGGGGTAAAGGTGCGATCCAAGCATACATTTAGACAGAAAAATGTCCCTCAGCTCCCAGAATTCTCCAACCAGCATGGGATTTCTGGAAGTCTAGGGATTTTTTTTTTCTGACTAAATATGCATAGGGCTGCACCCATACGTAAAACCAGTGCCATAAGCAGAATCATCAGATCAGAATTACCAGGTAATCATTCAGGGACGGCTTGGGTGCAGAGATGGGACTTTAACTGCTGCCTAAAGCATGCCACTCTGCTGAAACTTAAGGCTCTCAGAAAAATCTTCACATGTCTATGTATCACTTTGAGAATATCTGCATTCCTTTGTCCTAAGTGCTCTCAGGGGTGCAGATGGGCTTGGCTTTGAACCTAGATCTTGGATGACCACCTGGCTGGTTTGCTTCCCTCTCCTCCTCCTCCTGTGTATAATATTTTAGGGTCTGTGCATGATTGGTCACAGCAGCCAGGCATGCAAATGTGTCCAGTTGCTTATTTAAACATCATTTCAATTGTTAAAACATATGATCTGGCCTGGGCAACTTCTTCTTCCTTCTCTTTCTCCTCCTATATTTTTATTTTATACTGATAATTTTAATTTTGTATTTGTAAATCAATGTATTTTTTGTATTTTTATATTTAATGGTAATTTATTATGTACTATTGTATTTCAATGTATTTTATCATGTTGTAAGCCGCCCCGAGGTTTCGGCAAGGGGCGGCATAGAAATGTTATAATAATAATAATAATAATAATAATAATAATAATAATAATAATAATAATATTTACACTTACATAATTCTCCTCATCTCCATTTTATCTTCGCAACAATGCCGCTGTGGTTTGGCTGAGGGTACGTGACTGGCCCAGGGTCACCCAGTGAGCTCCTTGGCTGAGTGGGGACGAGAACCCAGATCTTCCAGGGTCTTGAACACCATCCCTCACTGGCTCTTTTATCCTTTTGTGTTAGTTTGTTCATAACAAAGTGGTGGCTATTCTCAAGTAGGCAGACTTGACGTTAGGCCTGCGGAAGCAAACTCCATTTTATATCTGAAATCATGATGGCAGTGGGATCTACATGAGCTTACAATGGGAAGGGTTGAAGGAGAGGGCAGTGGAGGGGGTATATATTTGTGTGTTTCACAAGCAAAGTATTACATATGGGCCTCTAAAGTGGGAGTCCCTTTAAGACTATTAACTCCAAGGTCAGAAGTTTGTGAAGGTCAGCCTCATCGCTGTCTCTCCTGATCTTCCCCCTGCCTCCAAATAACGTGAGGAGAACCTTTCCATCTCTATATTTCACTATGCTCAATTATGCATACTTGTTTGTCGCTGATATTTCTAAAAGGTTCCTGTATCCAGTGGCATTCTCACTCCTTTGTAGAGAGAGACTCTCTCCTAAAGGAATGGGCTTTAGCCCTTACCTTGAAAGAGTGCTAGAAGAAAGCTGTTCATTCTTGAAAAATGGCTTCTGGAGAAAACGAGTTGTCCTCCCACATCCTTGAGAAAGGCTTCTGGTGACAATGAGCAAGTTGAGGGTGGGGGAGGGTGGGGGAGGGGAGGGGAGAGCTGGAAATGTCAAAAATATGCTGCCTCTTGTGATATTTTAATGGGGCTGAGGTTTACAATAATCAAGAAATTCTCTGCTCTGGAAACACAAGCAGGGCGGGGGGTGGTTCATGTTAATCTGTTGTGACACCAATTGTTTTTTCCTGTGTGATGTGATGGATCTTGGGCAAGACTGTGTGACAGCAGCATCTCCAGAGTGTGGCACTTCACCCACAGGACTGGGAGGCTTGCTATTGGATGTATGTAAAAAAGGATTACAAAGCCGCAGCGCAATTTCTTCCTATTCACAATTTCAGTTCTTGAGGAGGTCTGATTCCAAAGTGCTTTCCTTTCTCCTTCTCTAATTTCTTCTTCCATATAGGCATTGTTTCATAATTCCCTGTTCTCCTAAGCTAGCTGAAGAATTTTCAGTAAGGTTGTTTCTTTGCAAGAGAAAGGCTTGCCTATGTCATTTTTAAATATTGGTGCATTGTTTACAAATTCACAAGCTGAGCAAGAGAGGAGAATGCCCGAACAGTGACTGTCAGCGAGTGATCAGTGGCATTGGTATGAAAGAGAATGAATGAAGGGGGAGCGCAAAAGCTAGCAGCCCCTAAGAAAAAGTATTTTGCAGCTGTAACTGCTCATTGAGAAAACACTGTGAGAAAAGGCCACCTCTTCTCTTGACGATAGTGACAGCAGCCATGAATCCGGAGAGGCTGGGTCCTGCGGCTCTTGACTATTCATTCACTGGGTCATCCTCCTGTCCTCTGTCCTTTCCACTATTGTGGCAGTAAAGTCTTCGCATGAACATGTTTCAGAATGGAAATGAAATGCCGGAAGCCACTGACTTAACAGGATGGCAAAATCTAAGAATGGGCTTTGCTTTTGAGCCTCAAAATTCAGACCACTGATGTAATGCAGAAATCTGAATGGGGGATCAGTTTTCTGAGAACAGGCTTACTCTCTGTGGATGATCATGACTTGGGGGTGTGGGTGGGGGTGGGTCTCTTGTTGACAGAGGCTACATTGGGAGTGGGGAAACTTTGGTGCTCCAAATGTTGCTGGACCACAACTTGCACCAACCCAGCAGCATTGGTCCTGTTGGCTGGAGCTGATGGGAACTGAGGTCCAGCAACAACTGGAGGACCATGGGTTTCCCATGCCTGCTTTATATACTCTAGTAGCAAGTATATACTTTTATATTTGTGGGGTGGGGGGATTGATATTACATGTAGCTTATTACCTAGCATGCTAAGTAGTAAGTAGAACAATTTCATGGTGTAATGTCCTTAGTCTATACCACTTCAGCATCCAGGTGGAAAGATTCTATCACTGAGTGTTTCTGCACATAAAAGCTCCCTGCATTCAGAAATGTAGATGTTTCCCCCCCGAAATGTGTCTTCCCCAGGCTGAACAGAAGCCCTGAGACCTGCTGCTCTGGTACTTTTAATAATTGCTACAAATGTCAGCAGGTATCATTTGTGGTGTCAAGGTGAGAAAGAAGGTGTGATACTAGCATACCATCATGCTGCCACGTTGTGCTATATGTGGAGTTGCCATGGGGGATGAACACAGTGGTCTGTGTGTTGGACTGGGGTGTGGAAACTCTGGGTTCAAGCCCCCACTCAACCATGAGCTCACTGGTGACTCTGTGCTAGTCAGAACCGCTCAGACCAGCCTACCATGCAGGATGGTTATTGCGGTGAGGATAAAATAGAGACAAAGAGAACCTGGTAAGCTGCCTCGGATTCCTTGCAAAGGGAAGAAACGTGGAGCATACATCTAAAGGAATGCTTGCGTCCATATATGCCCTCCCGCCCCTTGAGGTCAGCAGCAGATGCCCTCCTCCAGGAACCCTCTGTGAATGAGATTAGGAGGGTGAGTGCCCAGAGGAGGGCTTTCTCTGCGGTGGTGCCCCATCTATGGAATGCGCTCCCCAGAGAGGTCCGCCTGGCGCCGTCGTTATTTGCTTTTTGGCGCCAGGCTAAGACCTTTTTATTTAAAACTTATTTTAATTGCTAAATTATTGAATTAATTAGGATTTTAAAATTTTTAGCCGAGAAAGCACCGGGGGTTTTTATTTTTTTTCTTTTAAATTGTTATATTATTATTATTTATGTATGTTTTTATGTATTCTTTGTGAGCCGCCCTGAGGCTTTGTTGCGATGGGGGCGGCATAGAAATGTTTTCAATAAATAAATAAATAAATAAATAATGCAGTAATAATAATTTGGGCAGTTGGCACCTCTGTTGCAATCTTTGGGCAGCATGTGGGGACCTTTTTATTTCCCCATAGAATTTGTGGATGCGACCCGTGCATCTGGGGCAGATCACTACAACACGCCTGCCAGCTTTCCTGGCACTGCTCTTTGCTTCCTACTCGTGCATTCCATTCCCTTTTGGAACAGCCAGGGCTGTCCTTGCAGGCAAGGAGTGTCCCATGGCACCCCAGACAGGTGATCTTGCTATATCCCCCGTCCCACATCACCTGTGAGCTAAACAGCAACCAATTTCTTCACTTTAAAAAGGTGAACTCAGTCAGGGAGCCACACCAGGAGGTACAGTATGGGCACCTGCAAGTGCACGGTCCCAGTCAGTAAGGGAGCCCATCATCTGGAGTCTGGTTTGCTTGACAAAGCTGTACTCCAGCTGCTGCTGCCAAGATCTGAAGCCCGGACATAGCGCCCTCTGCCGAAGTGGCGGTTAAGAGCAGCACCCTTGACCGAACCTACCTTGCAGGGTTGTTGTGAGGATAAAATGGAGAGGAGGAACCTGTATCCCGCTTTAGTTTCCTTGCAGGAAAAAGGGTGGGATGTCAATATATTTAAATAAATAACTGGGGGAAAATGAAGGTCTGGGGCAAGCAAGGCACAGCAGCTGCTGGCGCTGCCCTCAAAATGACACCAAAAGTAACTAGTAAGGTGAAGCAGGGTGAGGTGTACTTCTTTGCCCCATGAACAGATGTGCTTTCACCACTCTTTAGGGCTCTGAACAGATCCCATGCATAGTGGGTAGGCAATTAGTCGAAAAGTGCCTGAAATAAGGCCGATGGCTTTATCCCCCACAGCCGGCCTGTCCTGGAAAGGAAAGGAAAGGAAAGGAAAGGAAAGGAAAGGAAAGGAAAGGAAAGGAAGTCTTTTGGGAAGGGCATCTTTCCAGAGCTGTTCTCTGTCACCTGTGAGCAGACCAGGAGGTGGGATGGGAGGCCCAGACAGTGAAACTGCAGGCTGCCGGTTATTCCCCTTAAGGGCTCTGTCCTATTAGCCAGTCCAATCAGATTAGCAGCCTCTCTGCTTGGTATGTCTCATTTCATTTCAGGTTAGCATGCATGAGCAGCGTTACTGTTGAGGAGTGACTTTCATTGCGCATCAGCCAACCTGAATGCTAATGCGGATAGATGGGGAGGAGTGGATGTCAGGCTGCATTCGTGCTGTTCAGGCCACCCTTCACTCGGGTTGGACGGGCCACGAGGGAGGAGCAATTGGCCATGTTTCACTGCGCATTTGCCCGAATGTGAAAGATGGTCGTGGGGAATCAGTGGTAAGATCTTCTGCCCCACACTCCGCTAGGGGTTTCTTCTGTAAGAAAATGTGTGTTTGAGAGAGAAAGAGAGAACTTGCTTCCAGGACACTAAGAGGAAGTATTTCGCTTCCACTTTTCCTCATTGACTGCACTCACTTTGTCCATGCTTGGCTATCTGTTCTAAAACCCTGGAGTATTGCAAAACTCCTGTGGCATGTTCAAGGGACAAAGGCTGTCACAAAGAGGAAGGTCAGGATCTCTCCTTGCTGATGCCAGAGCGTAGGACACAGAATAATCAGTTCAAGTTGCGACAACCCAGATCCAGGTTGGACATCAGGAACAGCTTCCTCACTGTCAGAGCAATACAGCAGTGGGACCAGCTGACTAGAGGGGTGGTGGGCTCTCCCACACTGGAGACTTTCAAAAATAATCTGGACTGCCACCTGAGTGGGATGGTGTAACGTGGTGTCCTGCAACAGCAGGGGGTGGGACTCGATGGCCTTCATAGCCCCTTCCAACTGTACTATTCTATGATTCTATGTCAGGGCTGGTGCTACCGTTAGTTTGAGAGGAGCCATTGCCTCAGGTGGCCGATCCTGGGAAACCACAACAAGGTGTTGAAGGAAAGACCTTTCTGCCATACAACCTGTTGTGGGCTGACTAAGTAAGCCAACTGCCTTCACATGGAAGTTGTCCCACCTCCAGTGTTGAAGAAAGACTGGACTGGGAGTCCACTTTGCTTTTGAGCATGGAATGAGAAGAGGCACCATCTTGTCCTTTGCCTCAGGCAGCAACATCTTCAGCTGGTCCTGCTCCATGACAATCCATCACAAGATCGCACCTGGTCTCTTCCACTACACTGCAAGGGGGATATCATGGATGGTTTAGTTGTGTTTTGGAAAGCTTGACTACCATTTTACTCTTCCCTTAAGAAACTCTTCCCCAGAACAGTTTGAAAGCTACAGAGCCAGCGGCTATCTGCTAATCTGAACAAGGATGTTTCAGCAATGCTTGCAAGATGCAGTTCTGTCCTCAAATGTCTATGTAGGTTTCTGAATAACTGCATGAGTATGCAAAGGGCAAACGAAATGATCCTGCACAAACATGGTTCATATCGCTAGACCAATTAAGTTCCATCACTGAGATAGCCTATAAAGATTCCATGTTTAGTTTAGATGCTGAATCATTCTTGCTATCCAAAGATACTTTCGAGGGATCTGTTGACTCCTGCAATGTCTTCAAATAAAGCCCTCTAATGGGTAATCATTAAATCAAGCATACTGCTTATATCAGCACACTTATACAATTATTTTATCCAATTAAGTTTTAGGAGTGACCATGGGGTTCCTCTTCCCCATCCAATTAGATATCATGGTGGGCAGTCTTTCAGGATGGCAGTGACTCCCACTTTGGTAATGAAAAGAATTGTCCAATTTATTGGCATTAATCAGAGGTACAGGCCATTATGTTATTGTAGCTGGTGACTCATTAAAATTTGAGCATTGAACTCTTGTATCATCTTCCTATTTGTTCTGCTAGAATAAATAGCATGTTTTTGTCCACAGGTTTCTTTAGGGTGAAAGTGCCCTTCGCAGAGTTTCAGCTGTCTTCATAGCATGGAAATTCATTACACAAAGAATGGAGGAAGGAAGGACAAAAATGGGTAGTATATTTTCTCAAAGAAGCACCACTTGCAGAATAACACTTTAGATTACTTTTAACTTTAATATCCTTGAAACCAGTATTCATAATCTAGAAACGCCTCCACAAGGATATGAATGTAAGGCTGTACAAATGGGTTTCTAAAGCCTGGAGATCAGAAGGAACTTTCCTCCTTGGAGCCTGGGGGGAAAGGAACTATGCTAGGCCCAGGGCTGGTGTAGTTCTCCCCTCTTCCAGGAGCATGTTGGGGTCCTGAGAAGGTGTCAAATCCTTCTCTAGAACCTCTCATGAAAACTCCCCCAAACCTCTTCAGATGTTTCTTTCTTCTGCTTTCTGATGTCAGAATTCTGTAGAACTTTCCACACCTTCACAAATGAGGCCTAATCTCCTCTCCATTTGAAGGGTTCTTCTCAAAGCAAACAGTGAGCTTACTGAAAGGGGCCCAAATCCTCACAGTAAGATCAGAGATATTTCTCAGGAGTACCAGTAGGGGCTTATATCCTTCCATTTCAGCCAAATTTCACCATGTATTGCCTAAAACATCAACAGGTACTTCAAGAAAGTGAATTGTGGAGTAGACTGCTTAGCCCAGCCCAAATCAAGATCACTTCTAAAATGGTCGACTTTTAAAGCCCATTTATCAAATTTACAGTTTAAGTATGGGCAAAGGTTCCACCTTCCTCAATGTATTCTGTGATCGTCAGCAGCATTTGTTTACTTAAACGAGAATGAAGCACCAATTAAAAGATCTGAGAAATAAAGCAGAATAATCTGGTACTGGAGTGCAATGACTACTTTTTTCCTGCCTGCTGGTTCCTGCCAACATGCAATGAGCTACATACAGCATGTACATGCATGTAATGTAATGGATGGGTGCTGATTTGGGGGAGGGCTTGTCCCTCCACCTTCAATCCAGTATCCCTTCTGTCTTTGTATGAGTACTTAGAAGCATATTGCCTCTAAAAACATTTATGAACTGAAAATGGACAGGGCCCACAGAAAAAGCAAAGGCAAGCAAAACCTGTTCCCAATTGCTGCACAGTGTAATATTGCTTTACTGGATGGTAGTCTCAGAGTGTATGGCATTCACTGCTGAAATTGTTTCTGGAAGCTGAGTAGAAAAACACCAAAGAATCAGCTGGGTTGACATAGTTGATCGAATGTTCTTCCAGACAACTCTTCTCTCTCTTGTCTTTTTCCACCAAAGTCCAATTGTTGTTATATGCTGTCATCTCCAATGTATGGTGACCCTGTGAGTGAAAGCCCTCCAAAACACCCTATGCATAACAGCTCTACTGAGCTGTTCTAAATTCAAGGCCATATCTTCCTTAATGCAGTCGATCCATCTCATATCTGGTTTCTTCTTCTGCCTTTGACTTTCTCTAGCATGATTGTCTTCCATAGGGAGTTTTGCCTTCTCATAATGTGCCTGAAGTATGACAGACCAAGTTTTGTCATTTTTGCTCCTAAGGAAAGCCCTGACTTGACTTGATCTAGGGCCCACATGTTTGTCTTTTTGTCGTTCCGGGGTATTCACAAAGCTCTCCTCCAGCAGCGTGTTTCAAGTGCATCCACTGAAGTCAAATTTCCTAAGAGGACTCTTGAAGCAGTTCACAAAGAAGTCATGGACTCCTCTCTAGCAACCATGCTTCCTTGCTCCCTTTATATCTATGCAGTGGCACCTCTCTCTCTCTCTCCATTCAAGTCTTATCTCAAAAACCCATTCTTTGATGCTAATCTAGTCTTTTTTCCCCTCACTGTGATTTTATGACATCTGTATGGGTTACACAAGAGTGTACCAAAAAGTTTCAAGACCCTCAGTTACCATGAATGCTGAAGAAAACACAGCCTGCTGGGCAATGACATGTTCCTAAAATTCCTTACTTAAAGAGAGGAACTGGTTCACCTCTTACGTGTAGCCATAGCTGCAGAGTTCACATCTCCGAATAATGTGTATTGTCACATGAGTTTCGAGCATGGATCTCTTGTACCTTAGATACCTTCTCCTGGAACACTTGGGTTGGCCGAAGGGCAATCTATTCTTGATTATTTTTAACTACACACTCACCATATGATAGAAAAATAAGCAGAGATAGCACATACAAAAACATTTTTATTAGTTGTTAGTATATTTTGTTTCTTAATGCAATGCTCAAACTAGGAATACAACTTGGCAGAAGTACATACATATATATTGCATGTAGGGTGGGTTGTTTTTTTTTTTAAGTTGTGTCTGCAAAATATGTTCTCTTCGGATCTGTCCTCGTAAGGTCTTCTAGGTTAGAGCCACAGCCTCTCAATGGGTCACAGCTCCCCATGGCTGGTAGCCATGCCCCTATGATGCACCTGCTCAGTGCCCTGGTCTGTTTTCTTCACCTTTGATGGGTGACATTATGTGCAAATTCTCAAAGGTATCTCTTTCTACAATGCTTCATTTTCTCCCTTGGAATACCATGTAAATAGTATGTATATCTATACAGATTATATAAATATATATCTATAATATGTATATATGTATATCACTGTGGTTTGGCTTTAGGAAGTCAACCATAAAATTTGTGCTTATCTTATTTCTATGAGATCAAATGTACGGCATTATCAAGAATGCAGCCAGTACCTGGAAGTCTTGTTAACAATTATTTTCATTCAGTTAATGATCTTGCTTCACATAAGTGTCCACACCTCTTTTACGAGCAATGCACTCTCTCTCATTCAGACAGTAACTTTTAAGACAAGATTTCTGGCCTTTGTATAAAGGATCAACAGATTAAAACAAAAACAAAAACCCAAACAATATCAGGAAGGGTTGTTCCCTTCCACACACACAGTTTGAACAGTAATCAGACATTCATTGTAGCTTTATTTACATTGTAACTCATGTTCAACAATATTACAGGTATTGTACTATATCTGTACATAGCCAAGTTATGGTTTGGTCATGTTGAAACACACTACCAGTTGGTATTTACAGATGGATTAATTAGCCTCCAGCTCAACACTGTCCGCTGTAATATGGCACCAGCAGTTAAGGGATAAATTGTTGCAAGTCCACTTATTAGCAACCCTTGGTGGACGCTCATTATTTTTCCTATGCAGTACAGTACAAGATGGGTATCTTTGGAGGTACCACTGACATGGAACCATCTGTGACATCCAAATATCCTGTATCCTCCCAGAAGATGTGATGGGAGGACAGAATCAATGTGCCATCATTCTGTAGTCAGTCCCTTTGGTTGGGTTCAGAGAAAAAGTGGGATTCCCCATTTCTCATCATTATGTTTCCATTAACGAAACATTAGTTGGTCAAGTAATGAATGCCCCAAGCACATGATAAAGTGTATTTGGACTTTGAATTTTCTACATTTAAGGTTTCATACTCCATATAACATCTCCAAATCTCTCTTTTCCATTGAGGAAGGTGAGCACCTGCATTAATATTGCTGGCTAAGGAGAAAAAGACATCAGTGTGTGCCCACTCTCAACACCATAAAAAAATAGTTCTTTCTATAACCAACAGTGGAAAATGCATGTATTCATTCACCTTGTGAATGATTACGCAATATTCTCAATAGCATGATTGCAGCCAGGGAGCTGAATTACATTGATGGCAAGCCATATGGTTGGTTTTTCAAATGAAAGGACAACTGTGTAATTTGGAAGACCATCTACATGGTTCAGAAGGCTACTCACATGGTCCGAGGCAGCCATAACCACAGCAGAGAAGCCCTTTATTATGGGGGTATCCCTTCATACAGCCAGCAAAGTACAACCCCAAGTACAGCAAGCTATCGAAATATTTTAGCTTCCTAACACCCGCTACATCACTGGGATGACATATGCAATGAGCCATAGTACTAATGACTTTAGTGAGATTCAACCGGCTGAGATACAATAGGTCATTTTATATAAACTATAATTCCTATAGCAATTTTAGGTGGACGCAAGGGGTTAGGCAAGTCTTTTAAAAAGTGCTCTGCTTCTTCCAGGTTGTAACACAAATTTCATTAGAGCCTGTGTGTTCACAACAGTCCTCCCTGGACCCAGGTAGGCACTGGACAGTCAGGTTGTCTAAATTCCACTTCAGATGGAAACTGCTTTTCTGGAGGACCACTCTACAGGTCTGCTGGATCATGGAGAGTTCCTCCAGCAAAAGGCCAATGGTACTAACCCTACCCTTACCAAGGAAGGTTAGTGCAATCAGTCTCTCCCACCAGATTTGAAGGTCAACCTTCAAACAATACCAGAGGCAGATATGAGATAGATTCCAAGGTACTATGGAAATTCTTGAAGGATTCCTGACATGATTCTGAAAGTGAACTAACATGTGGAACTGAGAGTTCTTTTGGGGAGACAGTCAAAGGATTGCATCCAGATTTTGATACAGGAAACTGGGCTGGTACATGGAGCCTTCTCCATCCCTCCTCTTCCCAGGCTCCAGAGAAGGCTACATGGATGCTGAGAACTCAGGCTGAATGGGATGAATTGTCATGCATGTTGGGAGCTGGGTTCCCCAATTTGCAGATAGGTGTATCTGTCTTCCTGCATTCACTTTTGCTTTAAATCTCAAGTTCTTTCTCTCTTGAAAATGAAGGACCTTGAGAGCTGCGGCAAATTCTTATAAAAATGAGCTGAAACAAAATTCTCACTCATCTATGTCAGCCAAATTCAGAAGGTACACTTATTCCCAGCATGGAGAAGATCATGTTGTGTGTGCCTGCCATAACACACTCAACCATGTGGAGCCTGTCTGGGGGGCAGGGGGAATAAAAAGAGGTGGAAATCCTGAGTAGGTGCTAGCAAGGTTGAATACGCATGGAGCGGAACCCAGATTTCAAACAGAAGACTCAAAGCCCTGCCTGGGTGCACAAGTCTGTCAGTTTCAGTTTCTCCCACATCTAAATTGATTTCATCCCAGGGTTTGTTTGTTTGGTTTTTGTTTTTTTTTTCATTCCAAATAGGAAGGACTTTGCAACTTGTGGTAAATTCTATCCAAAAGAAACCTGGAATGCTATTCTCATGGAAATTGACCAGAGGCACTTTCTGTGAGTTGAAAGTAGACTGGGATCTAACCCCTGATATATCAGTGTGGGAAGGCGTTTGATCACGCTGGCAGCAAATGGGTGGGAGTTGATGAGCAGCACTTTGGTAAAATATCTGGTTGCCAGAAATGATGTTCTCACATGCATCAGAAACGTTGAAGCTACAATGTAAGGCAACCAGAAGGAACAGAACGGCTGCGGGAGGGAGGGTTGGATCATCTCTATTTTCAGTAATATGCCCCTCCATCAAGACATACCCTGTGGTAAGATGTGTGGAGCTTTCCCCATAGGAGAAAAGTATCCACTCCACTAATAGCCATTGCAGTGGAAGTACAGAGTACAGGACAAAGACAAGTGAGACCAGGATGGGTATTTGTTGCATATGCCTCATAGACATATATTTGATGGTGGTTTGATTTGTAGGACTTGACAGTTTATCTCCATTCCATGAAAAGTTTCAGCTTGAGATTGGCAAGTTAAGTTGCTGCTAAAGACATGAGATTACCTCCACCCCTCACCCCAGTCAACTGGAAACTGTGAAATTCCTTTTCATTATTCCGCTATATGATATTAAAGTAACTTAAATTCTAGTATGTCTTTTATGTGGCCATCATGTCTTAAAGTAGCTCCTTTATCCCAGAAGACCTTTTCTCAAGATTCCTGTCACCCATCCAAAAAATGGATGGGTGACAAGAATTTTCCATGGATCAATAGCCTCAAAATGGACATCACTGCAGTCCGCAACCATTGAAGAATGGAGAAATAGATTAGCAGAATATGCAGTGATGGCAAAGCTATATATAATTTATATAATTAAATATAAGACCGCTAGATGAATTTATTGAAAAATGGAAATTTTATTGTGCTTAGCATGTTTAATAGAAATTCAGGGAGTTTGGCAGGGAGAAAGAAAAACATTAGAATTTGAACTGGTTAGAAAACCTGTTGATGTACAGAATAATGATTCTGTTTTGCAAACTCTCATAGAGCGTGGGAAGATACAAAGAGAGTTGGTTCTGGGGACTGCAGTATATGGGCTGTGTTTGTGTGTAATTCCCTTGGCACCTTTGTTTATTTTGTTCACTTTAGCCTGTTCTGTTTATGTTAGTTTCTCTTTTGTTATGTTTTTTTACTATGTAATTGTATATGTTGGGAAAATAAAAATTACAAAAACTTAGAAGAATTTCCTATGGATGATTGATGGGAAATGGTTGAGAGCCAGTGATGTGCAGTGGTTAAGAATGAAGGACTGACACTCAGGAGATGTGGGTTCTAGTCCCCATTGGACCATGGTGCCTCCTCTCAATCTGCTTTGGATTCTGTTTTTTAGCACTCACAAACTGTGCATCATAAAAGGGAATGTCTTGTGAAGAATGGCTGTCAGAAAATGCCTGTCAGGGGTGCATCTTTCCCCAGCACCATGGCCAGAAAAGCTTTGCTATTTCTCCATAACTGAAATGGGAGAACCATGACCTTGTTCTTCCTTGCTTCCTACCATAGGGAATCGCCAATGGCTTAACCAGCTATTTTTGCTTGATTGCATGTAAGGAAAAGAGCACTGGGTTCATTCCAGACTTAAAGCATACTTAGAGTAGATCTACTGAATCAGTGAGACTGAAGTCACTCACAGCTAACTTAAATCCCATTGATTTCAATAGTCCACATATGACTAAATCTGGCTCCAATTCAGTGATATTCTGTAAAATCTGAAAATGAAGTTAGAACCACCTCTTTTGACTCTCAGAACAGAGGGAGGGTTTATTATTGCTGTCAGTCACGCTGCCCTCTGTTTCACTGCCGTGTTTGAGCCAGAAGTAGCAGAAAGTTGGAACATATAATTGTCTTTGTCAACCCATTAAGCAGTTGAGAGTCACACAAAAATGGGAAGCTCAAAGGCACCATTTTTTTTCTAAAAATAGAAAAAGAGTCACATTGAGATCCAAGTGAATTATACTTCAAAAGGCAGAATGACATGATGGAAATGCAAAATGTCATCTAGGTCTAAGACAACAAGGGAAACTATGAGAAATTGAGCAATCCACTAGAGATTGTCAATGACTTAATCTTTCCTTAAATGATGAAATCGTTAAGTAGCCAGGAGGGATTTATTTCAATGGCCCTGCTCTAATCCATCCTGTACCAACCCAAGTCTCCTTCCAAAAGACTGAATTCAAAGCTTTTGGATTTCAAAGGATGGATGACAGAGCAGCTTGAATCACAAGGGGTAAGTACAACTTGAACATGGTCACAGAGTTCTGATTAGCTGTAGGTAGGAAACAGAGCTATTGTTGCTCTACTAAATTTGCTGAATAAATTTTGCACAATTATCATGCACGTATTATGCATAGCTGCAGACATGTCCAATGAATTTAAATGAACCTCTGCAGCATATGACTAAATCAGAATCTAACCCATTATTCAGCCGAGTAAAGTATATATATGCTTTTCAGTTGAAAAAGAAGCAGCTACTGCTGGTGAGGTCCTGAGGAAACTGATGGATTTGGAAGCTTCCTAGAATCACTAAGTGCCTTTCAGTATATCACTCTGAGGTCTTAATCCAAAAGGGGGTTATAAACCAAATGTGAAACCATATTTCTAACACAGGCCAGAGGAAATAACTGCTAAGAGGTCAATTCAAATTGACAAGAGTCATGCAAACAGTCCAAATTCCTATGCAGCACTGAAGCTCTTTGGGTGACTTTTGGACAACCTCCATCTCTCAGGCATACCTACTTCACCAGAACTCTTCTTGGTGGAAAGGCAGGGTATTCAGTAAATATAAGATTGAGAGTAGCAGGAGGAGAATGATGTAAGCCTCTTGGATTTCTTTCACAGTAAAAGGCAGGGTATACCTCAAATAAATAAATAAATAAACTAAATAGCAAGTGAAATTTGTCCATGCAGCTGCTTCAATTCAAGGTCAAACCTCAGGTTCCTTAGCTTCTAGGAACAGCGGCTATAACAGGAGTGTGATCCTCAGTACAGTCTTGCTTCACTAGGCCGCATTTTGGCAGGAGCGTTCTGATCCTGAATAAGCATGCGAGTAGGCGAAGCCTGCTAGCTCTGCTCCTTCCATCATTCCCCCCCCCCCCCCAAATTCAAGGAGGGCAAATTTCCACAGAGGAAAGACTCCTGAAACAATCTACGTGATCCAAACACTGATTTCTTCAGGGTAGAGGGCGTTGGTCATGAAGACTGAAGAGGCGTTCCTTCTCCTTGCATGTTAATGCCATACCTTAACTCAGTGCTGTATCCTCTGTGCTGGTTACCAGTTGAAGTCCAGGTCTGCTTTTAAGGTGCTTAGACTAACATACAAAGCCCTAAATCGTTGTAAGCCGCCCCGAGGCTTCGGCGAATGGGGCGGCATAAAAATGTCCTAATAATAAATAAATAAATAAATAAATAAAAATGGCTTAGGGCCTGGATATCTAAAGAAGTGGCTTCTCCCTTATACACCTATCCAAACCCTTAGATCATCTTCGGAGGTCCTTCTCCCTGAGCCACCCTTGAAGGAAGTCATGAGGGTGGCTACAAGGGGAAGTGCCTTCTCAGCTGGGGTGGCCCATCTGTGGAATCAGCTCTCCAGGGAGATATGCCTGACACCAATGCTATATGTGATTCAGTGCCAGATTAAATTTTCTTATTTTCTTGCCTTTTTAATTGCTGATATTTTTACATTGGCTTTTAATTGTTCTGTCACAGGTGGATTGACTATTATTATGCATTGTATTCTATTACTTTGTTTATCATTGTTACATATGCCCGTCAAATTTTACTGCTGTAGGGATGTTTTATGGCAGGTGAGTCTGCTTTTAAGTCTGTTTTAAATCTGTTTAGAATTGTTGTTATTTGGAACACTTTAATTGCTTGCTGTAAACTGTTCTAACAGCGCTATGCTAATTCAAATGGTATCGACATACCATGAATGAATAAATAAAGAAAGAGAAAGAATCAGCACAAGGCTAGTGTCTAGCCTTTGCCCATGGCCTTAGCTAACCTTGCCTCACCTCATTGTGCTACTCCTTTGCCAAAACGTTGGCAGCTGAATTGGAAGGAGCTGGAGCTGACGCTACATCTTAGCCTCAACTTCTCATCTGTCAAAGTGGATCTGATGAGTTCTGCTGAAGAAAGAAGGGCTCAGGGCAGATGCACAACCTCATCTTAACATTTGCTGGATCCACAGAGCCAACATGAGGGCTTGACATCCTCAGACATCTGCTGAGGGCTCATTGCCCCAGGAAAGCTCTTCTTTCTGACCTATGATTACTGCTTCCTATCAATGCCTTTGCCATTTGCTCACTTGTCCATTCATTTGGGGGAAGAACCAGTGTTGCAGCATTGATTATTAACTGCTGCCACCATCATCTGCTTCCTCAGTGTTCCTCTTCCTCAGGGATGGAGCAATAAGGATTATGTCCACTAGGTCTTCTGGAAGAAGGCAGAGGAATGCTCAGCAGTAGCTGCTACCCCCTGCTACTTTCAGCATGCAGCCACTGTTCCTTAGGTTGCAGGTGAGGAAGAGGCAGAGCCAGTTCCAAGGAGGCTGGGCCACTGGTGTTGATTTGCTGAAGACCCCAACCCCCAACCTGAAGCTTGCCTTGCAATAATTTCAGATCAGAATTTAGAAGATGGTGTTTCACTGATTAGGAGAAGAAAGACAGGGCATTATGGATGAAACAGATAGGGTGGACCAGAACTTTCAGCTTTGGGAAGGGGTCTTAACGTGCTACATAAATCAGCAATAAAAAGGCAACATTTGTGATTTAGTGGTCGCTGATGCAGTCTGGTTGGAAATTGCACTAGAGTCACTGTGTCATAGGGCATTCTTTTTGTTTTCAGAGTAACCATGTTGGCTGTGAGGAAGGGAAAACTGTTTATACCATTATACTCACCCTGTCTCCCTCTCCAATAATGGAAAGTCCTCACCCTGAACAATTTTTTGAGCATTTAGCAGATGGGAAAGTAAGAGAAAGGCAATAACAAAATTATTAGGCTTGTGCATGAATTCAGTATATGCAGCCAGGTAAGCTGCCTTTTCAAGAGTCCTCAGTCATGTGTACAAGAGCCGGTGTGCCATTGGTTTGTACACATGCAGAGTCTTTCAGTGTGTATGCTGAATACATATAAAAGCTGGGGCAGAGCTAATGGCCATATTTCCAGCCTAACTTCTATGTACATTCATTGTACTGTGCAAACAGTCCAAATGGACTTCCTTCATCAGACTTTTAAGTAGCGGAACCAGAAGCAGCAATAAACAGACATCTGGTCGGGTAGAGCACCTTTTCAACCCTATTCTATGTGCAGTTGCATAGATTTAAGCCCTATGGAGTTCAAAGAGCCTGACTTCCTAGTACATTTATATTACCATTTTAATTAGGTACTAAGAATGTCATATAACAAGTATACAACCAAAAAGGCTTTTGATATAACAACAATGAATTCCAAGGGGTTGCTACAATACTCCTGAAACAAACAAGATCATTGATTATAGGAAATCAATGTTGGGAAAGTTTGAATCCCAAAACTATTTGTGGGCTAGTTAGGAATAGTGAGCTAGGAAGTTACTGCAGGGCCATACTGAATCCCTGAAATGCCATCCAGCCAAAGTTCAGGATCCTCCCATTTAGTCTCCCTTTTAAAGACTGGTTTTGGCATGGTACAGACTAGTGAAAGGAATCCTATACAGGTTTACATAGGAGAATCAAGGAGTTATTCCCTACTAAGAGTATTTTAAATTGTCAGCACTCTGAAATTCAGTTGATCCCATACATGCCCTTATCACTGGGTGGCATCCATCACATCTATGTGAGGATGAAAGAATATGTATTATTATTTAATACATTTTATTTCCTGTCTGTTTTCCTGCAAGGAACCCAAGACAGCTTAGATGGTCCTCCTCTTCTTTACTATACAACAATCCTGGAAAGTAGGTTATGCTGAGAGTCAGTGATGGTCCCAAGTCACCCAGTGAGGTTCATAGCTGAGCTGGGGCAGAACTCAGATCTTGATCCAGCAGTCAAGTCACTAAGCCAAACAAATCCTGGGGGAAACCCATCCCTGAATTTTTGAGTAACCAAAATGTTTTCAATTAACCAAATGCAAGTGGGATTTCTTCCATGGATTCATAGGTTGATGGGGGAGCACCAACTCAGGGCTGTTATTTCAGGGCCAGCCAGCTTCCTTCTGGTGAATTTTGTGAAGTTAAATAAAGTTGTACCCTATCTATCTATCTATCTATCTATCTATCTATCTATCTATGCCCACCTTTCGTCCTCTCTCTCCATTCCTAGTTCTCTCTCCAAGTAGGCCAAGACATTAAGCTAGGAAACTGTGCTTACAGAGTTTAGTCTGCTACATTAAAAGGCCTGAAGGTGAATTGATGTCTGAAAGAATCACATAATTCATCAGCTTCAGAGGGATTCATTCCTATTTGCCATGTGAAGATTTAGGGGCAGGTTCTGGCTAGGATAGTCCTGTGAGATTGAGATATACCAAGAGGCTTTTTCTCTTGATGATAACATGCAGCTCAGAACATCTATTTGGTATACATCAATGAACAGCCGGGATGGGACAGGGTTGCCAGACTGGACTGGAAATATGCCATGCATCTCTGGATGGAGAGGTAGGCTATGGCTTTATTTGTCTGTTTCCCCACAGATACTTTGCCTATTGCACCCTTGCCTGTAATGCGATCTGCATGCTACTTTGGGGAGGGCAGTCCTTTATTTGAAAGCATACCATTTTTGAAGGACTGCCTAGTCCAGGTTCAAGGTCATGCTAGAGAATCCTAGGAAGAGACAGCAGGGCCTTGAAAATGCCCATCACTCCCTAGTACCTAGACAGTAGACTTTGCAGGTACACAGCTCACCTCCTGTCAGTCTTCCCCACCATGGTGAGCTGCACCACATTCCTGTTTATATTACACTACTTCTTGTGACAGCTATGTAAATCTCAGTCCATTTTTTGTCCTTTATTTTGGTGAATTTCCTCTTTCTTGGCCAAGTGTAAGTGGACAGCTAGCAACTTGCCTGGATGCCTAGCTGCTACAGATCCCTAGCTGCTTCCTTTGCCATTGAAGCTAAGAGAAGGGAATCTTAAGCTTTTCATGTAGCTCACCTGACCTATGGCCTACAGGTGCAGAAAGGCTTCCTTGGCTGGTCATCTGCACTTCTCTCCTGCAGTTGTAGAACAGAGAGGTGGCCTGAAACCCTCAAGTACAATGAGGGCTTGGACATGTGAGGGACCACAACTAACTCAAGGGGGAATCTGAAGCTTCAGAGAATCTCTGGGTGGCAAACTTGCACTCCTACAGAATGTACGAACATATGGGCAATATGACCTGGTGTCTTCACTGTCAGCAATGCTATCCCATGTGATGTCTGCACAGCCTAAATCAAAATACCCTATACCTATATACATTTTAATGTGATGCTCCTCAGCTGACATGGTGATGACTTGAAAACAAGTTTCCTCCAGTGGTCCATTTCTCTGTCTGGAGTGCAATGTTGCACCTGTTATGTAGGTCCAGAGTTTTGAATGCTATGCTAAATATGCACTGCTCTCAAACCTCTATTCTCTGTCACTATGAGAATCAAGGTTGGGATGTAGATTCCTCAAGGCTTGAACCTCAGGATTCAGATACTCCCTACAGTGTGGCAAGTGATAAAAAGGGCATCCAGTTCCCATTTGACTTGCCTGCCTATAAGCGCTCGTTTGTAAGGAAGAACTGATTGACACAGGGCACCTGGTAATTGATCCATGGAAGCTAGAGCAGGGCTGTTCATACCATGCAGCTTCTCTTTGGAGCTCGAGAGGAGCTATCCATGGTGCTGAATGGCGGAGAACCTGTTTGAGAGTTGGCATCCACCATCATGGAGCAGCATGGATAGCTCCTCTCAAGCTCAAGAGAGAAGCTGCAATGGACCAGGAGCTCCCAGACACAGGTTGCAATCCAAGCCAAATGCCAGAACTTTGAAGCCCCACTGATTTAAGAGGGGAAGAATGTAGCACATTCTTCAAAGTGTGACTGAAACTGGCTCCACTGGGAGGTAAGGCTTATATGTTTCTAATGCAGTGCTAAGCAACAACAGAGAGGTAAACATGAACATCCAGCCCTTCCCTCACCCCCTCTGTGCCCCTTTCCTATGGGATCAGTTGAGCTGGTTGGATTGCTGTTTTTTCCCTTCCAAACATTTACACTCTCATGTAGATATTTATCGCTGAAGGGTTTCGTTTTTCTCTCTCCCACTAAGTGAACATGCACCCAAATAGCCACTGTTATATCAGAAGAACGGACACTCTCCCAGGATGTTCTTCAGTTCATTGGCATGCTAGAGCTTTTGTGCAACTCCCCTTCTTGCTAGGCCTCCCCCGGACAGGCTTTGTGTAGGAGGTGTTCTTTGGGATGGGGACTGGGCTCAAAGAAAATGGGATTCAAAGCCCTTCTGCATGAGACTGGACAGTAGGGAGTGCCGCCTCAAGTTCATCTCCTCAACTGGCCTAGTTACCCTTTCCTACCTCCAAGTGGCAGAAAAGTTCTTGTCCTTGATGTACAGATGTCAGAGGTGCAGCAACGCCCTGCTCCCATGTCCTCTAGACTTCTGGATTTCATACTAGAGCATAAAGTGCTGTGGCATCGATTTTTACATATATAGAAAACTTGGAACGCCCATTTTTTCTCTCCCCAGTTTTACCTCGTGGCTCCTATGTTCTTGTAATTGCACATAAGGAGATGTTTAAAGGTTTTCTTGAACGTAGCATTGCAGAGCGCATAGCAGGCAGGGTTGATCGTGCTGTTGATATAGCATAGCCAGTAACCGATTGTCCATACTGTGTTGGGGATGCAGGATGCACAGAAGCTGTTGATGAGTACCATGACATTGTATGGTGTCCAGGTAATGATGAAGGCCAGTAAAATGGCCAGAATAGTCCTGGTCACTTTTTTCTCTCTGGATGGAGGTGTCTTCTTTTTTGCAGGCTGCTTAGTCATCTTGACAATCTTACGTGCTACAACATTTTGCTTCTCGTCTCCATTTTGCCCATCAGTGCCTACAATCTCCACAGTGGTGTTGGTGGTGTTACTGCAGTCACCTTTAGGAGATGTGGTGAGTATCCTAATGCATGTCAATTTGGAGTTCTCCACTTTGGCATTGACTTGGGAGACAGAAGCCCTGATGTCCTCTTTGATGGCTTCATCCTCTTTCACATTGGAAGCTACAACACTAACTGAGGTGGAGTCATTGGAACTTTCTTTTTCCTCTGCAGTAACACAATTTTCTATCACTGATTCTCCTGTGGCTTTACCATTCTGGATTTTACTGTGATCTATCCCATCTTCATTGGTTGGGATGTTGTTATTGTTTGGCTTCACTATTTTACCTTGGACCAAACTTGGAGAAACTGGATCCTGGTTTTGGCCACCCTCTTTTTTGTCTTTTTTAATCCTGCTCTTACTGGCCCGAGAGATTTGCCAGTAGAGAATAGTCATGATGATAACGGGCAGGTAGAAAGCTGCAATGGCAGTGCCAAAGGTGACAGCTGCATTGGACAGGAACTGAATGTAGCATTCTCCATCGGGGACAGTCCTTTCCCCCACAATGAACTGCCAGAAGAGAATTGCAGGGGCCCACAAGATGAAAGACAGCACCCAGGCAGCTGCGATCATCATACCTGCCATTTTAGTGGTCCGCTTGACAGGATAGGACAGGGGCTTGGTGACAC
Source organism: Varanus komodoensis (assembly GCF_004798865.1). Classification (NCBI taxonomy): domain Eukaryota; kingdom Metazoa; phylum Chordata; class Lepidosauria; order Squamata; family Varanidae; genus Varanus; species Varanus komodoensis. The sequence goes on along the minus strand of NW_025335701.1, from coordinate 14,715,438 downwards.
AAAAATATCGGTCAAAACTGATAATGAGGAGGTTCATGACAGAGGCGTTGCTGACCACATAGTCAAGAGCCAGCCACAAGTCACAAACCACAGGTCCTAATGGCCAGTAGCCAATCACAGTGTAAAGTGTATACAGGTTCATGGAAAAGACACCAATGATCAAGTCAGCACATGCCAAGCTGAACAGGAAATAATTGTTAACTGTCTGAAGGTGCCTGTTGACTTTGATGGACACCATAACAAGAATGTTCCCAATGATGGTCACTAAGCTGAGGGACCCAGCCACCAGGACAATGAAGACAACCTCAACTGTTTTATAAGGACTCGCCAAGGCCATTACATTCTCCAAATTGCTTATGTTTGTTGAGTTATTCATTTCTGTGTCTAGTAAACTGATGAATCAATGTCACTTAAGCCTGCAGAGGAAAGAGAAAGAAAACAGAAATGGTGAGGCATTCATTTTATCCATTTTGCCAAATGAAGACAAGACTAGAGGCGGACAAAAATCCAGAGGAAACTAAGAAGACCCAAGCACCATCAATCAACGCCTAAATGCTGAATTTTCCACTTATTATCATGAGGGCTTTGATGTACCTAATTTTCCAGTGGAGTATGCTTCAGGATGCTAAATATGAACACATGGTTAGATATGATTTATCATGAAAAAAGCATGCATGTATAATTCAAAACAAAAAAAACACTTGGAGGTTGATGTGGTCTTCTTGATAGAAGGAAGGCAGGAAGGCAGGAAGGCAGGAAGGCAGGAAGGAAGGAAGGAGCTGCTGTCCCAAGGCCTAAGCTAAAGCCACCTTCTGAATGCAACAGGACACACTCTGTCTATACAAAACCCTGAGAGAGATTGTGAAGCATTTTCTGCTCAGCAACTGCACATTTTCACTGAAATTCCAAACAGTCCAGAATCCTGTCCACTCTCTGCTGGTGTTACTAAAATGGTTTAATGATCCTAATGCTCATGTACACAAAGGGAAATTTGGATCCTTCCTATTCTACTGCAAAATATAACCAACCACAACATCCAAAACTATATAGATTCATGATTTGGCAGTGGAAAAGTCCAAATAAAGGACTCCTTAAAGTGAATTGGCCTATTTAGAAGATGGTTTGTAGCCATGTCCATCTATTAGAGAAGTAACAGAACAAAATCAAAACATCAGTATGATCATACAGCTACTGAAGCTAAATGGTGGGTGGTCCAGGACAGAAAAAAGGAAATGCCTCTTTACAGAGTAGATGGTTCACTGTGGAATTTGCTACCACAGGCTATAGTGATGGTTGGAAACCTGGATAACTTCAATAAGGTCTCAGACAGATTCAGGTGGGATAAGGCTACTAGAAATGATGGCTACATATGATCTCCAGTACTGGAGCCATGTGTCTGTGCAAACAGTGCTGGAGAGCATGAATTGTCCTCCTGCCCCCTTTGTGGGCTTCCAATTTAGGTATCTGATTGGCCACGGAATGCTGGACTAGATATGCTTTTGATACAACCCAGCTAAAATCTGTTCTGTTCCTATTATTCCCATATTTCCCAATTTTTGGTATGGAGAACCTGTGTTGTGTAGGACTAGGTTCTGGGAAATCTGTGTTCTCCACTTGACCATGGAGCTCATGGATGACTTTGGGCCAGTCATGTACTCTTAGTCTAACCTACCTCACAGGGTTGTTGTGATGATAAAAAGGAGGCGAAGGGAACCCTGTCATCTGCCTTGGGTTTCTTGTAAAAGGAAGAAAGACAGGGCATAAAGGTCATGTCATAATAATAAAAATTATTAGGACCCATAAAATGGTTGGCAAACTATGCATGACTTTTCTTCAGACTGGCAGGTAGTTTAAGCAAAAATAGCAAAAGAGAGGGGACACTTATTTTAAAGCATGGATGCAAAAAGGCCTAATGATATAATTGAAAAAAATATGAAAATGCAATTTCAGAATTAGATGAGAAATCAGTACGAATCTGAGTACAATTAATTTCTTTTGAGGCAAAATGGTCCCATTTGCTGTGTCTCATTCCCCCAGGAATATTTGTTTCTGTGCACATTTTTCAAAGTGCCGTTACCTGTGCTGCCCAACGAGCCATCAAGGAACTACTGAAAGAAAAATCAAAACACCAATAGGTCATTTATACACCAGTGATGAGTGAGCAGAGAGTTTTGCCCTTTGATTATATGACGACGAAGACTCTGCATTCATAAAACTTTGGCTTACAAGCTGCACTTGATAGCATTGGTATAATTATGACTATTTTTAAAAGGACAGTGACTTTCCACCTTTAAAAAGCTTCATAATGTCAATGTTCAAAGCTGTTCTTTCCTAATTGAAACCTGTGGCAATGGATAAAGATTTAAATTTGCACTTCTGCTTGTTGTGCATACGTTAAAAACAGAGAACCTCCACTATACACATGTAGCGTTCCAGTAATGGGAAGCCAAAAATCCTTCTGACTAGAATATTTCATGAAACAGCCATTAAGGCCCACTTTCTTTATGGTCTGATTTCCTCCCACTTTGGCTCCCATTCCTGATGGGTACATGCCAAAAGCAAAGGGAAAACTTATTCATCTTAGTGTAAGTGCAGCGAATGGGCTTCACTGTGTAGACTACAGGAGTGACAGAATCGCCTTCTGCTTCTAAGCTGATGGAGTGTAGATTCCAACTTTCACCACACGAATCAGGCACTTTCACCACCTCGTTTTTGAGAAATGGGCAAGAAAGGCAGAGGGAGGAAAGGATAAGCATCTATAAATCTCATGGAAGTAGGAGAAATCTCTTTGTTGATTAGGAAAAGTACAGGGGATAAAATGGGTATCAAGACACTGAAAATTGCAATGCGGGATTAGAAACAGAAAGGGGCCCTCAAGGGAATTTTAAGCAGGAGATGATGGGTGTGTGCAGTAACAAAGGATCTATGAACAGTAACTTTTGGCGTCTTATTTCAAAACATAGCCCATGATCCACTGGTGGTCAGGGTGGAAGGAAGGTAGGCAAACCTGAAAATGAATGTATAAATAAGGCAGAATTTCTGTAAAAGAAAAATAAAAAATTTGGACTGTTTGTCCTATTTCTTTAAAATAAGGGCTGTGACAGCATAAACTGCATTTTCGGGGGGGGGGGGTACTCCTGTTTTATCAGGGAGCAGGGGTAGGGCAATGTGACCCCCCCCCTTCTGGAGCTTGCCTGTTGTTGTTAGACTTTAACTCGTGTCTGACCCATTGCGACCCCATGGACAACATTCCTCCAGGCCTTCCTGTCCTCCACCACCCCCCAGAGTCCACTTAAGCTCACACCAACTGCTTCAGTGACTCCATCCAGCCACCTCATCCTCTGCCACCCCCTTCTTCTTTTGCCATCTATTGTTCCCTGCATTAGGCTCTTCTCCAGGGAGTCCTTCCTTCTCATTAGGTGGCCAAAGTATTTGAGTTTCATCTTCAGTATCTGGGAGCTTGCCTACCCCTATCTTATTCATAGGATCATAGAATGGTAGAGTTGGAAGGGCCAGAAGGCCATCGCGTCCAACCACCTGCTATTGCAGGACACCAGTTTACACCATCCCACTCAGATTAATGTCCAGTTGGTTTTTGAATGTCTATAGTGAGGGTGAGCCCACAACCTCCCCTAGAAACAGGTTCCATTGCTGTACTGCACTGACAGTGAGGATATCCTGGTGTCTAGTCCAAATCTGCTTTCTTTTCACTCCAGTCCATTATTCAGTGTCCTGCTGTTTGGGATGAATGAGAAGAGCTATTGTCTTTCCTCTTTTTGACAGCCTTTTAGGTACTTATGGAGTGCTATCATATCACCTCTCAAGTCTTCTCTTCTTGAGGCTGAACATGCCCAGTTCTCTCAATCTTTCCTCATCGGGCTTTGCCTCCAGTCCCTGAATCATCCTTGTTGCTCTCCTCTGTAGCCCTTTCTAGCTTTTCTGTATCTTCATAAAACTGTGGTGCCCAGAACTGGATACAGCACTCTGGGTGAGGTCTCGCTAGTATTGAGTAGAGAAGAATTAGTACTTCACATGTTTTGAAAGTGGTCCTTCTGTTAATGCAGCCAAAAATATCATTTGCCCCTTTTGCAACTGCATCACTTTGTTGGCTCCTGTTTCTGATCTACAACAATCCCAAGATCCTTCTCATTTGCACCATTGTTGAGCCAATTGTTCCCCATCTTGTTGTGGTGCATCTGGTCTCTTGTTCCTAAATGGAGGACTTGGCATTTGTCCCTACTGAATTTCATTCTGTTGGTCTCTGCCTGGCATTCTAACCTATGGAAATCATCCTTATCTTATCTCTGTCTTCCAGGGTATTTGATATTCAATCCCATTGAATGAATGAATGAATGAATGAATGAATGAATGAATGAATCTGATGTCCCATCAGTACATGGATGGTCTGGGAATCTCCATTTGAGTTTTCTGCAATGCCCCATAGCAAAGCTGCTGAATTCCCCCCTTCCCTTTCCCAATTATTTCTGAGTAAGCATGGTTAGAATTGGGATCCTTGAATGTCAGCCAGAGTATATCTATTGAATGATCTGACTATGTCGTCCCATAATTACCCTTTTTGCTACTTCACATCCTTTCTAAGGATGGAGCAAGAATTTGTTCATTTCCCATTTTACTGAGAACCTACCTAATGTTGCACTTTGGAAACAATACCAGAATTCACTTATACTTCAAATTTCACATTTCAAATTGTGCAAAGAATGTGCATGTTAGGGAAAAAACAGCAGAACAACAAAAATTATAGCATCAATGATGCATGTTATTAGGGAAAAGCCCCTGCAAAAATGGGCATACCAAGTAATAATTGCATTAAAAATGGGAGTTTTAGGGCAACAATGCCCCCTCCCCCAAATGTTTATTAATTTCCATTTGAAATTATCTAAAATCAAATCTCAAACAGATGTGAGAAATGAATATCTGAATTTAAGGTGGAAAAATGGGGACTGACCAATTTGGGTGTCCTTATTCCTCCCTTCCCCTCTCCCTTTCCTGGCTTCCCTGCACAAGGATTCCTGACATAACCCTGTCATTTTCCAGCTTATGCTTCCATCTACCAACACTTCTGTTTCTTATGAGCACAACAAATACACTTTTGGCTTAAAGTGGCAAATGATGATTCACAGCTGTATAACATTAGCTGAACAAATATATACTATGCCTCTGTTGAGAACAGAAACAAGGCAAAATAGAAGTATTCTCCTAAGAGCTGCAGAAGCCTGTGCATTAATGCATGGTAGTTGCTTGCCTTGGTATTACCTGCTTCTTTCTGGCGATGGGGCTTGGGGAATTGTGCGGCACTTAATTACAGCTTGCTCGCTGCTGTTCTAATTGTCTGTAACTGGTTAATATGATGACTTAAGCATAAATCACTGTAGATCAATCTGCCAGCAGCAGTCATTTCAACATACCAGCCTAACAACTTGCTGTTTATTCATATCCTATTGGACATGTTCATGGCATAGGCTTATAAGCAGAACAGTGTAGACTAGCTTCAGTTTGGGCTCCGTGCATGGTCCAACTCTTAGGTCTCAGACTTAGACTGCTTCTATGGGGACAGGGGTTTGTCTAACTTTTTCCTATTTCTCACAGGTTTGCTTTGTCAAATTATGTAAAGTAAAACCAAACCAAACTAACTGGTCCACAAGTCTGCCATGCATGACAGGAAAAGCCAGAAGAATCCTCGGTTCAGAAATCAAAGCTCATTGCATCTGTTGTGGATTTCTCCAACATCCAGACCTGGTGGAACGGAAAAAACTAGGGCAATATAAAAACTATGAAAATACGAGTAAGCTCAGTAGGAAGGGCAAGGGATGATGTACTGGAGGAGGTGTTGCTGTTTCCATCAAAGATGGCATTGTGTCAGAATCCTGAAAGAGGCAGACTGTTCTATACAAGTGCTATGGGTGACAATACTAGACCACTAATTGGGCAACTATGAAAGAGCAATGCACACTTTTATGGAGGAAAAGGCGACCAATGACGACAGGTCCTGGTGGCTATATGCTACTTCCACTATCAGAGGCAGGATATCCGCTCATGTATACCAGTGGCTGGGGAATATGGGCAAAAGGGTGCCATTGCACTCATGCCCTACTTGAGGGTTTTCCATGAGCAGCTGATTGGCCATGGTGTGACAGAATGCAAACTGGATGAACCTTTGGTCTGATCTGGTGCGTCTCCTTTTATGTTCTTGAATGGTGGGGATGTGAACTGAAATGTGGATTAAGCCAGGGCTGGTACTTGCTGTGGGGCCATCATGGTAGGACTTTGGGGCTGCAGTCTGGGGACCTCCGCAGTTGCACAACTGGATCATCTCAGAAAGCAGACTGAGGGATGATTCAGGTACCTCTTCTCACAGTGCAAAAAGTAACTATGGAATACAGTTTTGTGAAGCAAACCTATTGCAGGGACCTCTCACCACAAGATATCTTTGTTTGTTATCATAGGGCAGATGCATGATGCAGATATGTGGCAAAATTATGGCTCCTTGCAGTGATCCATTTTCTTAGTAGAAATGGATTTCTTGACAAAGGTTCACACCCAGTCCGCCCCTGGCCATGGAACAATTCCAGATGCAAGGAGATCACACTTGAATTAGGAGCCTTTTCAGAGCCAAACACTATTTTGCTGCCAATTGGGAAATTGATCTTAAACAGTCCATTACCTTTAAGTTATTTATGCCTATATGAAGGAGTCAGAGGAATATTAATGCCATGCATAAACTCCTAGGGATTGGCTAGAAAAGGCAGAAGCACACTGGGAATGCTGACTCAAGCTGAAATTCAATGTTAATATATGGGCCAGTCACTCAATGGTGAAATATTTAAGAGCCCAAGGAGCTCTTTTTAGATTACTGATTATTTTCCTGGATATCTTTCTTTAAAGCAAAGCCTTCCAATGGACAGAAAGCTATTTGGGAGGAAACAGTTATTTCAAAGAATAATTAATGCTGAATAAAACAAAGATACTCATTGCTCAAGGGATCAGAACACAGCTTGCTTGAGGAACCACTAGGTGAATTGCTACAGCTATGGATGGGAGCATTTCCATAATATTTCTTTCCCTAAATGTGGGGATTCACGGGGGCTCAGGACAGGAGTATTTTGCAAAATTGTAGATCTACAGAATTTTGTACCTTTGAACTGATCCATCAACACAAACTTGGCCAGCTTTTGAAATCTGCACATCTTCAAATTTTGCATGGGCTCTATCCTCCTGAGCAGGCCCTAGAAATCTGTCTTTTCCTGGGAGTCCTTATAGTCTGAAAGTTCATAGCTTATCCGATGAATAGTCATAGTTATAGAACTGTGAATATAGTTCTTGATTTTATTCACAGCACAATATTAAGAAGCTCAAAGAACCATGGGGATATCACATTTCAGTAAGCGATTGTTACCTGCTTTGCTTTTAATTACAGAGACTGGGACTAAGATCAAATTGAATTGCAATATCACTACACATTTAAAATATGCCAGCAGGACTAATACCAAGCATGACCCAAACATAGTATCATTATCTTTAGATTTTGGCTAGCAAAGGTAAGAGTGCTCAAGGTTTCCTGATGATTCATTCAGAGCATTCTTTCAGTGATAGCCCAGACTTGTATTTGTGTGTGCATGTGTGTGTGCATGCATGTGCGTGCATATACATGCTTGTGTCTGTGTGTGCAACAGACATTCACAATACCCAAGGTATCTAGTCACACGAGAATGGACAGCTGTTTCTCACCTCCCACAGACCAATAATGCTGATGCTGAGGATGACGATGATTACAATAAAGTACAGCAAAATTGACACACTTTCTCTGTTCAGCTACTAGCCTCCAGCACTTCCCACCATGTGTGCTTTTGAAAGACACTTTGTGGGTCAGTAAAATCGATAGCTGGCTGGCCTCACTTGTACATTGTTTGTCTGCAGTAATAGCATGTTTGTACGTCTGACAAAGGGGCTCGCTGCAGCTCATTCAAGAATAGCAGAAAAGAGTTGCCAAAAAGAAATCAGACCTTTTCAAATTCGCACATCAAAATTGCTCTTCCTTTCAACAGGCTTTTCTCAGATATTTAGGGCATGTCCACATGTTTTTGGAGGTGTTTATTGTTTGTTTGAAGGGCTAGCTTTATTTATTCATTTTCTCCTGCTTTTTATTTATATCTATTTTTCCCCATGTCCTGGTTTAACACATGGAACTCCAAGGAGCTTCATCTCTGAGTCACCATCTTTGCTGATCTGCACCCCAAAAGAGAAGACAAGCCAGAAAATGTGGGCTTCACCAAACTGAACAAAGCTCAGCAGCTGTATCATATGGCCTGCCAAATGACTGACCATGTTTTCCTCCCTTTTTTCTTTTTGTAAAGACCTGGAACCTAATCTGCAGATGCAGCACAATAAAGGGACAGACAGTGAGGCTGGTAGAATGCAATCCCTCTTCAGACATTTAGGAAGATAACATTTCTGCATACTTCCCTGATTCAAAAATCCCACTTGGATAGAAACAGGGACACAACAGGGAAATGCCTTCTCTTTTTCCATGAAGTGCAAGTATCAACACAAAGACAAACCATGCTTAAGAAAGCATACAGACATCAGGAGTCATAGCTGTCGATAGACTTCTGCTCCAGAAATTTGTTCTATCCTCTTTTAAAGCCATCCAAATTGGCGGTCATCATTACATCTTGTGGAAGTGAATCTTGTTGTTTAACTATGTGCTGTTTGAAGAACTACATCCCTTTATCGATCCTAAAAGTCCCACCTTGAAGCTTCATGGGAAGACTCCAGGTTCTGGTATGATGGGAGAAGAACGGTGTCTATTGATCCACCTGTTACCTTTGTATACCTCTGTCACATTTCCTGTCACCCTCCTTTTCTGTAAGCTAATCAGTTCCAGATTTTGCAACCTGTCTTCATAAACAGGATATTCCAGCCCCTGGGTCACTTTATTTTTACATCTTTTGCAATTCAGCAATATCCTTTTGAGGAGCAGTGGCCAGAACTATACACAGTATTCTAACTGTGCTTGCGCCATAGTTGTCTATAAGGGCAGTATAATATTGCTACTTGTATTTTCAATTCCTTTCCTAATGATGCCCAAGGTGGGATTTGCCCTTTTCACACCACAGCACACTGCACTGATGTTCTCGTTGAGCTGTACCTCTTTGCACATATTTAGAGCTGCAAGATTTGTCCAGTAAGGCATCGTGGTGTTTCTCCCTGGTGTCACATCCTGAACATCCATTTGTGTGCTCAGACACTGCATTTGGAAGCCAGAATCTGGACATGACCTTAAATAGTCTCTTTCTACAACTTTTCATTTTATATTGTAGGAAACTGTTCATTCTGTGTAACTGTAAGTCTGTTGGGACATCTTCTGTCACAGCCATATCTTGTTAAAAAGCTCTAGGCTGGAAGAAAAAGTATTGTTCCTTATTCATATTTAACTAGTCAATTCTCTTTTCAAAATGTGTTGGAGAGTTAACCTAGTTCAATGACATGTTAAGTTGAAATAATGCAAGGTATCTAGGCAAAACATTGATTATTTCGGGATTCTTCCCCCAAAATGAAGAAATGTGCTAGAAAGTCACTGTGGTTGCAGAGCAAGTGAACAGGTATGGACATGAGTGACCCCTTAATGACCTCTTTCATTGAGGTTGAACAAGAATGCAGACCTAATTCTTGACTCCTAGAAAAGTTTAACTTGCTTGATGCTAAAGAATTTCCCTAAAGATCATACAGCATATGCTTTCTGAGCTATGGTTTAATTATGGAATTCAGTTCTGCAAAATGTAATGATGCTGACCTCCACTTTAAAAGGCAATTAGACAAAGTAATCAAGGATAAACCTATCAATGGCTTCTGCATGAGATGGGAAGAGGAGAGCTGAATCAGTTCCTGGGCTCTACTCTTATTTATTTATTTATTTATTTATTTATTTTGCCCAGGATCCAAAGATCCACCAGCTCACAACCAGTGCAAGAGAATTGCAATTAGAATCTTGAGCCCAGGGATTTGTTTAAAGGAACATAAGTAGAAGGAGATCACAGCTGTTCCATTCCTGGTTACCCCAGGCCTTCTTTATTTCCACAGGACAATTTAGGGTGTTCAGGGAGTCCCTCTGTTGCTGCTGCATAAATGGGAACAAGGAATCCTTGTGAATACTGCATTGATTTCTCTTATGTCCTCCAAGAGGCTCATGGCAGTGAGTGTTGTCTTCTCCCTCATTTTCCACCACAACTTTGTGAATTAGACCAGGATGGAAGATATCATCTGACCCAAGCTTACCATGTATATTTCATGGATCTGTGTGAATCTGAACCTGGGTCTCTCCCATTTTGCTCCAACTCCCCAACCATTGCTGATTCCTTATGCTAATAGTGTTCTTTCCATACTCCCAATAACCCATGGTAAATGTTACCCCCTGAAACCAAGAACTTAATCCACAGGTGTAAAATACGATCTACAAGTCTGAATGTTTTTTTTTTAGCTAAGTATGACTTCAATCGTTAGGAGTGCTGGGGAAGTTATTGAAGGAACAGCTTTTCCACAGAGTTATATGTTCTTTCACTAGAAAGCAGATTTTCTGAGAGCAGATCACATTTTATATAGAGGAGGATGGCAGAACGAGCCAGCAGAATTCTGGACTGTACCACTTCAAGTTTCAGGTTGTAGGTTATATATTTTAACAGTTTTCCATACAAAAGCAAGCATGCATCTCTGCCCCAACATGTCATAAACAAGCATGCAAGAGAGAAAGGTTCAAGCAGATATTTGGCTAAAGTGCTAGTTGACTATTTGCAGAGAGGATTGATTGACTGATTTTAACGTGGTGCCCCATCTGCAGTGGTACAATCTAGAATTTGTTTCTTCCTCTCATTGCCCACAGAACAGCTTTAAGCGCTGAGCAAGTGGAAGCAATTCTGCTGGGGAGAGAAATATGCATATATTTATTGATATTTCACAGACTTCTGCATTTGAAACAGAACAAAGCCTCAGTGATACCATATTCATTTGCAAACTGTCATGTATCCGAGCAAAGCCTGTGATGTTACAGAAGATGCGTATAACTGAGAAACATAAGATTTCAAGGCACCCTGCTGTCAGCCAGTCTCGTTCTCTGCCTCTGACTTCAAACAGGTGCCTGCAAAGAAAATATTTGCAAAAGGATAGCAATGGGTTACATTTTTCATTCCTCCTGTGACAAACAGAGCTTCCAAAACTTTGGGATAAGTGATCCCCCACATGCTTCTTTACTTCCTGTACAGAGAGAGTGAAAAAGAATTTGGCAATGAAAGGTGAAGAAAAAGAGAGAGGCGGGGGAGAAAGCCATTCCTTAACAGTTTAAATTACAGGAAACCCAAAGTAAGCTTTCACTCCTAATGTGCAAATGCCCATTTGCTATATACATCACACTGAGGTATGAATGTTAAAATGCCTGGCTTGCTTGGCAGAAGAGTATAATGGCAGTGACTCAGAGCCAAGAGAAATCTCACGCAATCAGACTTTCCAGCAACTATAGGCCTCTTTAGAAGTACTGCTCGTATCCAAATTGGAAAGGGGCTTTAGCACAGGAGTGGGCAGCCTGTGTTCCTCCAGATGTTTTGGTCTACATCTACAGTTCTGTTGGTCCCAGAAAGCAGAGTCAGTGGTGGGGGATCATAGGAGTTCTAGGTGTTCCTCATGTTTCTCTGAGCTAAATTGCTTCTATTAGCCATTGAAAGAAAAAAGAGGCAGATAACTGCACTGAAATAGTCTTTCCTCCTCCACAAATAACCATGGGACTAATTAAACCATCTATAACTACTAATCTAGTCTAGAACCATCTATAGTAAAGGTGTGTGTGTGCTGAGGGGAACATAAGATAAGATAACCATAGTTTTGATGCAGGAGATTTACAAGCAAGCAAGAGGTACAAAGAGAAAGGGTTAAGCCCTCCTTCTTTAGCATCACAGCCTTCCTACCAATCTATCCCCACCCCAGCACTGAGGTTACTTTTCACCAAAGAAAAAGGTCTTCACACAATCCACTCATAGTTCCCCCATGCCATGTCTCCAGCGGTCCTTTAAGTAGGAAGGCAGATACCCTATAGGTGACCACCCTATAAGTGGTCACCATTGGTGAAGAATTTCTGAGAAACACAAAACAAAAATGGTAACCCAGTTGCCATTTTATGTTACTGTTGTCATAGTGAGATCCAGTGTGACACAGTGGTTAGGGGTTGGACTGTCTGGAAGTCAGAAACCCAGGATCAAGTCCTCACTTGGCCATGAAGCTCCCTGGGTGACGTTGGTCTTGTCACTAAGTCTAAGTCTAACCTTCCTTACAGGGCGGTCGAGGATAAAATGGAGAAGAGAATCTTGTAGGCCACCTTTACTTTCTTGCAAGAAAAAGGTGGGTTATAATGAGAGACACAAATAAAATCTTGTCACTGGTATATATGTGTGGATTACAGAGGGAAGTGGGGAATTAGAAAGAAAAAGAACTTGGAAGGCTTCTTCTTCTAGTGTTTGCTGTCTTATGGGACTGGTGAACAAACCATGCTTGGGTTATTACTTTTCAAGGAACAATGTGGGATAAACTGGTGAAAATAGACCATTTCCCAAGGGTTTGATAGTGATTTGATCTATACAGACTTCGGGTGTTCAGTCATAGGCAACAGAAGGGAAGTGCAAGTATTCCGTGCAGTCATTCTTTCAACAGAAAGCATAACCAATGCCAGCTTTGTTGTGACCGAAAGCCGGTGTGGCATGGTGGCTAGAGTGTTGGACTGGGGATCCAGGAGATCTGGGTTCGAGTCCCCACTTGTCCATGAAGCTCACCAAGTGACTTTGGGCCAATCACAGAGTGTCAGCCTAACCTACCTCACAGTAAAGATAAAATGCTTTGCATTCCTTACAGATGTGATTTAAGAGTAATAAGCAAATACTTAAATAAGTAAGATAGGCAGGCCCATGTAAAATGGCCTCTCAAAAAGTTCTACCTGATTGGTGGACAGAGAAGATGGATGGAGAATTCCCTGGAAATTCTCCAGTAGGAGGAGAAGTTCTCTCCAGTTTTTCAGAGGCAGGGAAAACTATTGGCAGGTCTTGTGGCACAGCTTCTCCCTCTTTCTCTCATTTTCCCCCTAAGGGGTTATCCTATGAGTTCTGTCTTTCACATAATACCTTTCTCCCAAGTCTGGAAAGGCCTGGGCTGCCTGCATGGAGAGGAAAAGTATTGTTTGAACCAGCCATAGGGAAGATGAAAATATGATTAAATGAACAATTTAATTTTGCAAGCTTTACCGTTAGTCTTTGTCAAAGCACACAGAAGATGGAATCAGAATTCCCACAGGGAGATGAAATAGCGGCTGAGCTGATTTTGTGTTTGCTCCCATAAGTGTCAAGGCAACACATATGTTATAAAATTGTTACAGCAGCTCTCATTCTGAGTGCCAACTCTACTTCCACTGGGAGTCCAAGCAAAGATGGGGAAGCATTCCTGTTTAACAAATGGAACTACTCATCCCTTTTGCTCTCCCCAACTTGTTCTCTTTTCCCTGTCAAAGGGGTTGAGAGATTTGTGAAGTCCCTTGGCAAAGTGGTGCAAATTCATCTAGAACTGAAGACCTGAAAGGATATGTGGCGGGATATGAGGAGTAATTTCAGATTGGGTTGGATTCTTGGACAAGTTTGAATTTATCATAGCCAGACTTTCTAGTAGTGGATTTAGTTGTTGGATGCGAATGGGACTGGAAATAAAATAGGACCACTGAGAAACAAGAAAGCAAGCCCAGTGGAGCCCTGTCTCAGTTCCTTATGATGCATATGATCCTGAAGGAGGAAATGGTTGGCTAACTGGAACCCCAGGTAGGACCAGTTCTGCTGGGCATGATGATATGCTGCAACCTTTTATTGCAGGTCCTGCCTATTTCTTCTAAAACCAAACCTGAGCAGAAGAACAAGTTCTGCAACGTTTCCCTGGGGAAAACATTAGTGGTTTCTGCATACTATCAGGAAAAGTATGTTTGCTGTAAACGAAGATCCCTGGTGGAAATGCATTTGTAGCCGTCAACAGCGGCACCTGCAGCACCATTCCTCAAGGGCCTTTCTCCATCCTAGGAATACAGATCTTACGTAGCCAAATTTGAGCTGTTACTTGACACCATGAGGTGTACTGGGGAGTTTGTTTGTGTGTACTTTTAGTTGTGGGCTTTATTTATCAAGTTTGAAGCCAACCAAACAAGCAAATGAAAGCAGGGCCAGGGCCAGGAACACCAGTAAGCAGGCGCAAATGAATATTGGTGAACAGATCTTTCCTTCCTTCCCAACTCTTCCTCACATGCCAAAGGTTGCCTGGAAATCATTTGATTCAGCCCTTCTCTTAGTTCAACAAGTCATGGATGCCAAAATGGGGAGATGTGGACTTAAAATAAACATGGAAATCATCTGTCTGTTGCTGATGTTAAGAAAACCATGCACAGCCGAACAATGATGTAATATCGTTGCTGTTTTAGATATTTTAGATAATAAATTATAGCTCACAGCAACACAATGTTTATTAGGGTCATTCATCATACTCAAGTGAAACAAATCTGATCATAGAAAACCAACTTTGAATCCTTAAATGCCACCATTCCTACTTGAGAGCAGTTTGTGTGAGCAGTAGCATATGCTCAGGAAATGTGAGTGCGTGTGCATGCGTGTGTGTTTAAATTCTCTCTCTCTCCCTCCCCCACCTTCCCTCCCCAGCATGCTGTCAAAAGCAGTTCACATTTTCCAGGCTCTCAGCTACAAACTGGTTGCAACACAGTAATAGTAATATTATTAATAGTAATGGTAATAATCATAATAATACAGCTGAGAATTACCCCTAAAATATGCTCCTAAAATAGCATATGTTATGGTAACAATTAACCAAGTATAGTGACAGATTTCCCCCAAATTAATGTTCATTTTAAATCAGTGCCAAATTTAGAGTTATGCAATGCTTAATATCTGCAGATCTGCCCAGTTCTTATATAATGGAGAAGTTAGGGTGTGCTCATTAGTTTTGAAGGGGTAGATGGAGAAAGGGAACAAAATCCATTTCCTTTCCCAGCTATGCCTTATTGCTTTAAGGTGTTCTACCTGTCTAGTTATCATTCCAGAAGAGAGCTGGGTGTAGAGAAAACAGTTTAAAACCATGGAGGACAGCTGGCCAAGGCAGAAGAGGAGGGAATCACCTCCTCCATCGCCTTGCTCATGTCCCGCCTGTGCACACCTGTGCAGGTGCCAAGATCTGAGCACACGTCTCTCCTCAGTGTCCTGCTGTTGCAATGGTGTGTTGTGTGGAAACAGGAGAGGGTCAGCCTCAGTATTCTGCCTCTGGCAGGGGTAGATCACCACTGCGGGCATATCTGGGAAGTTGATAAACTCTCCTGGGCACCACCACAAAATGGTTGCCATGGGAGGTGTAGCTAGTCATAAAGGCTAGTCACCATGCAGCCCAAAGGCATTTGAAGGAAAGGAAAATGGCAGCTGATAGAAGCCCTCAGCTTCCTCTAAAGGTGATCCTAGCTGCCAGGAAGAACATTTTTGCATTGTTTTAGCAAGTGGGACGTGAGGACACCTTGGTGGGCACCAAGAAAGGTGTCCATGGCTGCACTGGTGCTAAGAGATGCCAAGTGGTTTATGGGATGCCTTTCCATCGGAGTTACCCCTTGCGCTGATGTGGCCTCATTTGATTTCAGCACCAAGTTGTGGCTTTGGGGTTGTATAACTGCAGCTTTTTAACAACTATTTTTTGCTTGGACTGTTGTATTATGAGGTCTTCAACATAGTACCTATGGCACCTCTCTTGGTAACACAGGCTCTCTGACCCTATTGATGTTCTTTCTTGTGATGAACAATGCCATTGTTGTTATTATTAGTAGCATTGTTTTTTTTTGGCAGAGGAGGTGATAACATGCAGAAATGTGAAATTCTGAATTTTAGTACCTTATGTGGGTTCCAAAGAGTGACTTTGTATTTTGGAGGCCAGAACCCACCACTGAGTTCTACTTCGGTCCTTGGGCAAGTAACTTTTCACCACATCGTCTGTATTCCTAGATGCGAGAGGTTTGTGCCCAGCCTTGCTGACCAGTCCGTCTCTCGTATGAATGGGCAGGCCAGCTCCATGACAGCCTTTTTGCTGGCGCATGCATAGCACTCTCTTAAAATCCCAAATGTGTCCACATGGAAACTCCTGCTGTGATAGATCGGGCTCATGCTGAAAGCCTTTTCTCATTGGATCCCACCCCAAAGGCAACTGACACAGAGTGGATTAGAAATACTTTGAACAAACAGCTACATATGCTGTTTTTTATGTAACAACTAGAACCTCCAACCATAAGCCAGTCCCATGACTATTTTTATATAGGAATAGTGGAAAGACATGGTTCAAAGATACGAAGCTTGCCCTATAGTCTTTTGTTCATCCCTAAATTTCACCTCCTGTAAAGTTAGAGGTGCTCTTGGAAGATCTGATATAATCTCTAGTACAATTTCAGTAACATGGACACAATTTTGAGAGCCAGTGTGACGTAGTAGTTAAGAGCCTGGGACTGGGACTCAGACGATCTGGGTTCTAGTCCCCGCTCAGCCATGGAGCCAACTGGGTGACTTTGGGCCAGTCACAGACTCTCAGCCCAACCTACCTCACAGGGTTGTTGTTGTGGGGATAAGATGGAGGAGGAGATGTAAGCTGCCTTGAGCCATTTGTAGGAAAAAGGCAGGATATAAATTGATAAAATAAATAAATAAATAAAATTTCTCTAGTGAGCTTCTTACAACTAGACTTTATGGAGCGACTTTGGAAAGTCAAGAAAATTAGCCTGGGATATATCGTTCTTTGCCGAATTACTAGGATTTGTGAATTACTATTCCACACAGAGCACTATCACAGTAATGCAGGGGGCCCTGTAAGGATTTGTAGGCATAAAATTCAAATTGACCAGCTGTGTTTTGATTGTTGGCTCCATTCCTTGATGCTGGATACTCAATGAAATATCAGAAGAATTCTTCTTCTATGAACACTGGAGAGCTGCAGTTTTCAATAGCCCATCTGCTTTTACAGAATGGAGCTGAGAGAATGAGAGCATGTGAGAGAAGGGTGTGTACATGCGTGTGTGTAGCTACCCATCTATGAATGAAAAAATGCATTCAAGGAGGAGCTCACTATTTTGATTAGGTTTGCAAGGAAGACTTTTTCCCCCAAGCTCCTGTTAGGGCTGAATCCAACCCAGTAGGGAACTGAAAAATACAACCCAACTGTGTGGGTAGCTAGATTTTTATCTGCAGTGTGAATATTATATTTAGAGGCTAATGACAGCTGATGCTGCACACACTAATCCTGTTTGTGTGTTAGCGTGCATCATTTCAGAATCATCTGTATTTCCTAGTGATGAACAGTTGTCAAATGATCAGTCCTCTGCTATCAGCAATGCAAGCCTGCCTAGAAGCAGGCATGGCGCAAAGGAAGGTGCTGAGCCCGACAAGCACCCCCCAGAATGGTTTCCCAGCCCCACAGTACACAGCCCCAGTGTTGATACTGAAGGAAGCAGAAGCTGCTTGCCAAAAGAAGGTCCCATGACTCAGCAGTAGAGCAAATACTTTAGATACAGAAGGTTTCCAGGCCAACTCCAACCACATGCTGTCAGGTTAGGGAGACCTGAGAATTGCATCCAGTCCACCGATTTAGGCAAACCAACCTGTTCTGCTACTAATTTGCATGAGAATCCAACAGGGGATGAAAATCCAAGGGGTTTTCCCATCTCAGACCCATAGATACATTTCCATGACCCTGACTTAACTGGATGTGAGTTGAGCCAGCATGCAGACTCCCATCTTTAAAATGGGCAATGTTTCATATATCTTTTTTACAAAGGAAAACACTAGGGAAATTTGTGCAAAATGCACATCAGATTGTGCAGATCTTGGAGGCCCAAATTTTATACACAACTGAAGTTTACTGTCAGAAAGTTCAAGGTGAAGAAGGTAAAGTACATGCATATGCATTGAGAGGAGGAGGTTTCCATAATTCTCATGTTAAATGTTACAGCAAGAACAAGAATGATCCAAATCAGACTAGTCAGCCAAATTTTCACCAATTCTGCTAGAGGTACACAGTGCTTGGCTCCAAATTTGTGCCAATAGTTTGAACAAATTCATAGAAACCAACCTCTACTCCACCCCACCCCACCCCACCCCAACTAGGCCCACTTTCAAATGCCAGGTCAGAAATAAGCCAAACATCCACTCAAATCAAATTAATTGTTACCTGTCACACAGGACTCTCTGCTATACTCATATTAAGACAGGGACTGGAATAGTTAGTCTTTTGTTTGCACATTTCCCCAAATGTTGTGACATAGTGCTCTTTTTCATGTAACCTATCTGTAAAACATACTTAACATTATGAGGTTTGGGTTAAAATGAGAATAAAAAATTGGATTTCGGGGGAACTTCCCACATATTAAAATTAATGAGGACAACAGGCTGGGTTTAGGCTGCCACTTGATTGGCATGCACATTGGTTTGCTGCTTTATCTTCCAACTTCTCCAGGACATAGGCATTAAAAAGCTATAGTGACCACTTGTATGGGGCTTGACAACCCTTCCCCCTTTAAGCCAGTAATGATGGCAGTGGCACCATGTGCTCTTGGGCCATGTTGGAAAGCTCCACTGAGATGAACAAGACAACATGTTTCACACATGGGTTATGTGATGATATAAGAAGTACCTGATTTTAGCATGTCAGTTTTGACCCTCTGTCAATTTAGAGCTATCACTGTCTGTACGGAGGCATTATACACAGAATATGATTGTGCTGGTGTGCAAGAAAATGTCTCTGTATTTTACTATGCTAATAAGCACATGAACATTGTTAGAGTTGCTGATTCAATGCACACAGACTTTATGCAATTTAAGAGTGCTTAAGTAATCTTTGCCATAGATGCATTTCCAGGAGAAACAGACACTGGCTCATTTTTTAAATCTATCTTCAGAGTCCTTTTTCTTCCTTATTCAGTCTTCTAATTGGGAGACTGAATACAGAAAAATACTCTGAAAATGCTTAGTATATTCATTACATTTCTATAGTGCCCAATACTCAAAGCTATTATACAATATAATATTGTATAATTACTTTGCAGCAGTGATGTGGATGCAATTGTATTTTTAATTACCAGAATTCAATTAGAAAAGCTATGGAGCAGAGGTCCCTTTTGTTGAGGAAGTGAGGATGCAGTTCTATGGCCCGGAGAGGTGTTCAGGCCAGCTAGAGGAAAAGTCTCTATGGTGTTCTTGGAAAAGCCCTCTGAGGTTGCGGAGGGGTCTATGCCCTTTGGAGACCCTCCACCCGCTTAGCCAGTGCTGCTCTTTCTGTCGGGAGTGAGAAAGATGGCTGCTTTGGGTGTATATTCTCTAGGGGTTCTTGCTGGGATTCAGAAGAATCTGAAAGGGAAGAAGAAGGAAGGCAGGGGGGCTGGGGATGTTGACCATCCCAAGGAACTGAGAGGAGAGAAGTGGATATACTTATCTCAGGGCCAGTCTCCCCAGGTGGACAGGCTGGCTCTGGGGATAACCAAGATGTGCAGTTGGCAGGAGGAGATGTGGAGCAGGGGAGTTTCTCAGACTCAAGTGAGGCAGGCATGGTTTTTGTCAAGTCTTCAGCAAAGGAGGGCAGCCCAATTAGAGGACTGGGGTGCAGAGAGGAGGTGTGCTGATTTTCAGAAGGCCCCTCCCAAAGGGATGGGGCCCAGACATGCTCATAAGGAGAGTTCCTGGAGATGAATACTAGATTGGGCTCGACAAACTGCTCTGTGCATGCTCAGATATTCATGCTCCGTGTGTTGTGGGTTTGGTCAATAAAGAACAATTTGTAAAGAAAAGGTCTGTGGCTTTGAATGTGTGAAGGAGGAACCTCAGTTCCCAATTCTTTCTGTGCTGGCTGAGATTATAAGGAGGAATGCCATCTTCTGGAAAGGCATGGCTGAGGGACATTCTGGGGACAGAGAGGGGAGGGGAGAAGCACTGCTGGCTTTGCAGAGAGCTCCTCCAGTTTGCAAGGGAGGGGAAAACTTTTAGATGTCCATGGGTTTTTGAGGATGGGGGTGTGTGTGGAGGATTGTGCATGGAGGCAACCTTAATCTCTATGCTCCTCCCATGCTCAACTGGACACCTGTGACGTCCACATTCAGGAAGTGATGGGCAGCCACATAGGAATGCAACCAAACTGTTGCATTTTGTCAGGGATTCATTCAACCTTGTCCCATTTTGTCAGCACTCCTTGGTTCTGTTCCTGGAATGGCCACATTTTGCATTTTGCATAATCATACACTGAAAGCCGTCCCTTTGGTTTTCTGTGATTGTTTTCATGATGTTTTATTCTCTAGCTCTCTACTTTGCATGGTTCTTTTGCTTATTTTTATAGTTGTTTAATTTGCTGCTTTATTGCTTCTCATTTTCTCGGAATGGTGACTTCAACAGGAGAGTCCTATATATGTTAATTCACAAGTCATTCCCCCTGGGTTTGCTCTCAAGTAGATGGTTGCAGTCTTAACCAAGCTCATCTTGTATGTCTACCCAGTCTTCCAGTGTTCTTGAGCAACTGACAACTGGAATGGGTGAATGAATGAATAAACGAATGAAGATATTTGCTACACTTACTGCCTTTCAACTTTCTATTCAGCAAAAGGTTTCAATTTTTGCTCTTGTGCCTGTGCCATATATTGAGGTATTTTCCACAACACACACGCACACACACACAATGAATGCAGCTACAGGCAGAAGACAGAACTTAGAAATCATATATTTGGCTGCTCTCCCTAACAATCTGGCCTGCTTGCAACACTGCCTTCCAAAAGGAGTGTAAATGTTACATACTCCAGGAGTGCTGCATTATTTGGTTCTTCTTTTTTTCCAAAGCTGCTTCTGTTTTATTGGTGATGCTCATTTTATATTCATGTTTTTCTGTGAGCAGCCTTGAGCTGTGAAAAGACAGCATCTTTAAAAAAAATAAATGAAGAGCTGTGCTCCACTATCCCTCTTTGACCAAGTTTGTTGAGGGTGGAATGATCAGAACGTTGCCCTCCAAATTCAGGGCAACTACTTTAAATCCCAGAGTGTCTGGTGGCAGAGCTATTGTAGTCTAGGGGGCAAGCATCAGGAGAGATCTAGTGAAAGGATCACCTACTTCTAATGCTCAGAGTTAATATCCTACCTTACATCTTGTGTGAGGAACACAATGAAGCTGACACAGGTCCATTTTATCCTCACAACCACCACCTCGTGAAGTAGGTTAGGCGGAGAGTGACTAACTGACCCAAAATTGCCCAGTGAGCTTTGCGGCTAAGTGGGGACTAGAACCCAGATGTCCCGGGTTCCCAGTCCAACACTCTAACCATCATATCACACTTGCTCAGCATGGTGCCACCTGTTCTCCCCTAAGAGATGAGAATGACTGAGTAATCTGAAACAGACTCAAATTAGAAACATAGAAACAGAGCGAGTCAGAAGGGGCCTCCAAGCCATCTAGTCTAACCCCCGGCTCCAGCCAGCTCCACTCACGACATGCCCACCATGTCGCTTGGATGTCTAAGAATCTGACCCATGCTATCTGCAGTAGACTGGATTTTCTTGAGTAGTGAGGATTCTGCAGCCTGGCAAAATTTAGAAAAGACCATTTCATGCAATTTTATAAAAATGTAGCCAGGGGAAAATGCACACACAAATAAAAAAACAGATCGAAATGCAGGTTTCCTCCATGGGGTAAAGCATGAAAAGACATATTTTGAGGGTTTTATATAGTTTGGATGCATATGAACATTTTGTGGAAAGCAAATTAAAACATAGCAGTTGTTTTATGAATATGCAGACACTGTATGAAAGCAGCCACGTTACTCTGTCCCAACTGTGTCCACTGACCTATGCACTTGGAGACCTCTATGTTATATTTTATAGTTTCTGTATAGCCTGAAGTGCCAGATCCTGCCTAATCTCAGAAGCTAAGCAGCATCTGGCCTGGTTAGAATCTGGATGGGAGACTTGAGTGTAAGATTCTATTATTATTGTTGTAAACTGCCTAGAGAGCTTCACCTACCGGCAGTATAGAAATGTAATAATAATAATTTATGACTGGCTCTCACTGAGTATTCCTTCTCAGTCAAAAATTAGGGGCAGATCTAAGA
The DNA here is from genome assembly GCF_004798865.1 of Varanus komodoensis. Taxonomy (NCBI): domain Eukaryota; kingdom Metazoa; phylum Chordata; class Lepidosauria; order Squamata; family Varanidae; genus Varanus; species Varanus komodoensis. The sequence goes on along the minus strand of NW_025335701.1, from coordinate 14,693,243 downwards.
AACCAGAAAAAGAAACCAGACAGCCACCTGAGTGGGATGATGTAACATAGTGTCCTGCAATAGCAAGGAGTTGGACCCACTGGCCTCCTAGGTCCCTTCCAACTCTACTATTCTGTGATTATATTTTAATTTGCCCTCAGTGCATGGACCACAGAGATATATTTCAAAATCTTTGTTGACTGCTGGGAGTATGGGCAGTTCTGTGGAAGCTGCTGGGCTTCTCTTGGGTGATAGAAAATGCCTGTGTTACATACAGAGTGGTTCTTTTTGTTTCAGAGCCAGAAAGATCAGAAAGAGAGCTAGACAGAATGGCTGAAAACTGCCTTGGAAGTCAAGGTTTAATCTGAACTTTTCCTTGCGTGTCCCACTATCCTTCTCAAGGTGTAGGGTGTTACATTTTATACTCTGGATTACTGTATTGATCTGTTGCAAGATGGATTTGCCATGGTCTTTAGCTAGAACAATAAACATTATTCATTTACTTTTCTTTTTCAGTAGAGGGACTTGAGTTATTATGCAGCCGGTCTCACTACTCCACGCGACCAAGGTATCTGCCATTCCCTAATGGTTAAAGTGATGCCCTGACCCACAATTGGCACAACATGTTCCTTATGTGCAAAGTCTTCTTGGTAAAGAAAGGTATTAAATGGAAATCTTTGTAAAGAAGAACGAACCTGATCACTAGATGCAATCTGTATTATTATTCACACATGCAATAGACGATGCAAAGATAGGCTTCGTGCTCAAGCAATTTACAGCACAGACCTCTACACGGTGCAGTGGTTAGAGCATTGGACTGGAACCCGGGAGATCTGGGTTCTAGTCCCCACTCAGCCATGACGCTCACTTAATGGTTCCAGAATCGCAGTATAACCTACCTCACAGGGTTGTTGTAGGAGGATAAAACAGAGAGGAGGAGAACCTTGTAAGTTGCCTTTAGTTCTTTGCAATAGGAAGAAAGGTAGGGTGTAAATGCAATGCAACAATAGTAGTAATAATGCTTAGATAGGGAAAAAAGCTGTATCTCCTGGAAAGCACCAACATACAGGGCGTTGCAGGTGTTTTTTCTGCCAAAACATGAAGAGAATGGCAACTTTATTTGCCTGGCGTTATCAATGTACAGCACAATTACTGGGAGTGCAGGTAAGGATGCTCCCAGGTCAAATCTGGCCCAAGTATGCAGGAAGGCTCACTTCATCCTTCCATTGCCATTGTCACCTCTGGGAGAATCCTTATTGTAGCACTCAATAATTCATTGGATCTGATTCAACCTACAAGAAATCCAGTTGTAAAGTTGGGTCCATTTGTCCTCAGCTATCCCTGCCCTGTTTGTTGATGTGCATTTGGTAAGCTGGAAGTGCTCTATATAAACCTTCCAAATAAATATTTTTTGCATTTTGTCAATAAAGACATTTTTGTATTTTGAAAGACTTTTATCAGAAGTGAACTCAATTCTCATGCATTGGCATCAGACACAATCTATAGAAATAGCTCTTCCCAGCATGGAGAGGATGATGCTGTGCTTAGTGATGGAAGAACCAGGGATGCACAAACTTGCTGAAATTCTCTAAACTTTACTCTGGAGCACAGTGTGGCTCATGCAATCCATTTTCTTTGGTCATTCAAATGGGAAAAGTGCTTCCTCTCCCAAAGTGCAAACTTCCTTCCTTGAAGAAAGCACCTTTTCAATGTGTAACTTTAAATACAAACCATTTAAAGTTATGTTTATTTCCTCCATTAAAGGAGGAAAACAGAAATATTTAAAAATGTTCATTAAAGTGTGCATTTGAAAGTTGCACCTTTTCCTAAGTAAAACATGACCTTAAAATATTGAGAAGAGTATATGTGTTGAAATGGGCATCCCTTTTCAAAATGCAATTTTTTAATGTTCTTAAATTTAACAATAAGCAATTTATATTGTGCCCTTTTAAAGTTGTGCAGTTTGCAAACACAAGTTTGGGGATTTTCAAAGAACATGCACCCCCTTTCACACCTGGAATTGTGAATGAGACATTCAAAATGAAATAAAATCCTCATAAATTTCTAGTTGCATTTGCCTTCCATCCAGCTGTTAACAAGGAAGGCCCTGTCATGAAAAAAGAGTTGGCAACTTGAATACAGCACCACAAACATGGTGGAGAGGCAGAAAAGCTTTGAGCCAAGTACTCTAAGAACAACGTATTCAACTTCCTCTGGCTAGATAGCGAATTTTGTTTTTTCACCCACATTCAGATTTTAAAATCTGATTTTTTTTTTTTTTTGCCTTTATGGAGATATTTGTGAATTTTAAAAGTTTTTCTCAACAAATGAACCAAATGAAATTATCACCTTGACCTACTTTTAAGTGGCCAAGAGTTAGACAGAACAGGATTCTGGTCACATAGTATCTTGCACCATGAGAAACAAATCATGAAACTGACCTTACTAAAGAGTTTATTCAGCATTTAGACCAGTTTCTGGTTACTAGCTTGCCAGTTCTTAAAGCATTCTCCTTACCAGAACATTTTCTATGTGAGTATAATACAAAGGTCACTAATTAAGCATGCTGAGTTGGAAAGCAGTGGCATATGGGAGATCTGGAATGTACATGTAAATTTGTCATTCCAAAATCAATAAAAACCTGCAGGATTTCTGTAAAGCATGACACCATTATTAGTCTCTCCTTAAGAGATGTGCAGCAGGAGGGAGCTATTATGAAATCCTCGTATTGCTATACAAACCTGCTGACACCTGCTCTATGCATTCCAAAGCAGGCATGAGTGGAAGCCGGACTTCCACCATTTGGAACTTCAACTCCTGGGAGCACCTAGAAGCATGGTAAAGGGTCAGGGATGCTGGCAGTTGAAGTCCAAAATGTCTGGAGTTCTGCTTGTGGCCCATACCAGCTTTAATGAAGAGGAAGCCGAACCCACCACTGAGGCTCCCCATGCAGCCCCCCTGGACAGGCTCGCTCTCTCTCCATCCCTACCTCTAGTGACCTTGGGACAAACTGCTTTTTTCCAGCTGCTGTTACTAGCAAGTAATATGGTCTCTATTAAGATCACCGGGGGGGGGGGGGGGCAAGGTAGTGCGAAGACTCTCTCTTCCTTCCCCTATGAACCCCATACAGAACACACTTTCCCCATTCCCCATTGCATGGAAAGAACAGCAATATGTATCACATGTAGCTTTGACTAGTGAGAAGGTGTCACACGAGGCTCTCTCAGAGAGCAAGGCTGGGCACCCCTGCATTAATGGAAGATGCAACCAAGAGACATAGTGAAATCTCATACCATGGCACTTTGCTCAGCTGGGAAGAGATGAGGATGAGGATGGAGGTGGTGGTGGTGGTGGTGATTTGGTGTGTTCAGGATACAGAATGTGGTGGCCTTGTCATTAGACAGAGTGAGGCAGGGACCTCAGGTGGCAGATGATAGGGATGGCAGCAAAAGGCTGAAGTGTTGTGGACCACAAAGTCTGCACATTTGAGCAAGTCTGCTGCCTTTTTTAAAATTGTAGAATAGTAGAGTTGGAAGGGGCCATGAAGGCCATCAGGTCCAACCCCCTGCTGTTGCAGGACACCAAGTTACACCATCCCACTCAGGTGGCTGTCTGGTTTCTTTTTGAATGTCTCCAGTGTGGGAGAGCCCACCACCTCTCTAGGCAGCTGGTTCCACTGTCGTATTGCTCTGACAGTGAGGAAGCTTTTCCTGATGTCTAGCCTGCATCAGGGTTGTCACAGCTTGCAATGATTATTCTGTGTCCTACACTCTGGTATCAGCAAGAAGAGATCTTGACCTTCCTCTTTGTGACAGCCTTTGGGGTACTTATAGAGGAATAGCCTTCAAGAGTGGTGGTGTAGACGCTGTCCCATCACCCGTGTTGTAGATCTGCTACTGCAGTTGGCTTTTGTATTATGCATTGAATCAGAGGGGTCACCATTTTGTCCTTGCAGCAAAATATTTTGGGTCAGCCCTGGGTACAGACCCCTTCCCATGAGGATCAAAATGCCAAGCACCTGCTTTGAAGTAGTCCAGAGTTGGCACTGATCCAGAGCTGTATCTTGTAAGAGAGCTTATCTGGACTTTGCAAGGCTATTTATAACTCATGATTTATCAGTCAGTGACTATGTAGTGCTTGGGGCAAAAATACTGAACTAAAGTCAGCAGTAGGGTGATATTGTAAGTCATTTGGTGCTGTTTGTTGGCTGCTTTTAGAAGCTCCTGAGACATTATTCCTCCCCTGTGATATGGTGACAAAAGAACTATATAAAAGAAAATTGATAGATGAGTTGCAAAATTGTTCTTCAGTTGCGATGCAGGAGCCTTGGTCAAATGTTACTAACCAAATACATCATTGCTCTTTTAGCATTTTTCCTGACACCTTCCAACTTTATGCTTCCCTGCTCACCTTCTTTAAAGAACTATCTAGCAACGAGTGGAAAATTACTGAGAAAGTATATTGTTATGGTGCCAGATCATTGGATGCAAGGAGGTGAAATCCAATCCATGCTTTTGAGATTGCAGATAATATCAACCCAGCCTGGCCCATGGAGCTCATGGACATGAGCACCTCTATCTCCAGATGCTGATCCAGCATCTAAAGGTGACCCTCACACATGTATCGCAAGTGCAAAAGTGTGATACAAATGGTTATGATCCCTTTTAACTCAGGGGTTAACCACCTTACCTATGCAGTTATATCTGCTGGAATACATAGGTCATTTTTATTACTGATTCACAAATAATGGGCTGGAACTAAAGGAAGTTAGCAGTCTCATTGCGATCAATGGAATAAGTCAATCTGTTTTTCCAGTTCTGGTCTGAAGATCTACGGTTTGTAGTAACCATACTTTAGCCAATTTGAACATGAAGGAAAACTATAATTAATGTCAACCAGGCAGTAATGGAGAAATAATGGAGCAAATCAAAGCATGCAATGCAAAAAGGATTTATATAGGGAGAACACAAGCTGCGGCATGGCCTCGCGAGTACAGCCTTTTGGTGTAGCTGTGACGTGTGGGTCAGGCCAGTGTGTAATATAAATCATGCAAACCATGGGGCATGTTTACGTGTAAGCCCCACTGGGTTCAGTTAGATTTTATGTCCACATGAGTGTCTATAGTATTGTTCTCTCAAAAACATTCCATGAGAAGAGGAATTCCAACCCCACATACTTTTCCATGCTAGCTTCAGGATCCTTAGCAGACATGAGGATGGCACCCTGAGTTGTCCCCTCCCCCAAATTGGGGATGCAAATTGAGCTGGAACATTCATATTGGGTTGCATCTGATTTTCTTAGTTACTCTGTGCAATAAGGCAATGTCTGCAGTATTAGAATGGTGGTGTTTCCTTGTCTTGGGACCTAGGCAAATGTCGACCTTTGGAACCAGCCCAGCATATTTTGACCAGAAATTAGAAAAGGTCCAGCAGAGGGCAACAAAAATGATCTGCTCTATGAGGAGAGACTGAGAGAACTGGGCATGTTCAGCCTTGAGAAGAGAAGACTGAGGGGGGGCATGATATCCCTCTATAAGTCCCTCAAAGGCCGTCACAAAAAGGAAGGTCAAGATTTCTTCTTGCTGATGCCATAATGTAGGACATGGAATAATCAATTCAAGTTGCAACAACCCAGATTCAGGCTGGCAGGCTATCAGGAAGAGCTTCCTCACTGTCAGAGCAATACAACAGTGGAACCAGCTGCCTAGAGAGGTGGTGGGCTCTCCCAAACTAGAGACATTCAGAAAGGAACTGGACAGCCACCTGAGTGGGATGGTGCAACTTGGTGTCCTGCAACAGCAGGGGGTGGGGCACGATGGCCTTCATGGCCCCTTCCAACTCTACTATGATTCTATGACCAGATAGCCACATACTTTAGGGAATACCTAAGCTTTCAAATTAAGAAATTGGTGCAGTTCCATATGTGTGTGTGTGTGTGTGTGCACGCGCATGTATTTTTATAGTTCTACCTCTATATTTAGACATTGCAGCCTGTGATTCTGCAACAGCAATAGACATTTCTAAGCACACAGAAGATGCCACTTCATGAAACGCATTAGGACAATTCTGAAAGATAAAGGAGAAAACAGGCAGAGGGGAAGATAAGAAGATTCATTTAATACTGCGGCACTCGACTAAGACCCGGATCAAAGTCTTCAAGCTATACAGTGATGTCAGCATGAGCCTCATGGTACGGGGCCAAGGAATACATTAAATGATAGGTTATTCATTGCTAGCATCCGTTCCATCTTTCATCTTTATGAGGTGAAAGGTAAGGGATTCTTTATTCCCTGTATCTTTGTTCAGTGAAACTGTAAATACATTAGAGCTAAACTCCAGCTTTTAAAAAAAGTTGGGCAAGGGCTTAACAGTCCTGCAATGATAGTCATTTATTTATTTGCTTGAAATTCAAACGCAATCCAGAATGATCTCTTTCTCTTTGTTGCAAGAGTCAGGATGCTCACCATGATGGGCCATTTATTTATTTGCAGAAGTATCAAATGTTGTAAGGTCTGTGTTTGACAGTGAATATCCTTCTTAAGGTTAGGGAGCTTTCTGTAAATATAAACATAATAAAAACTATTACCTCCCAAGAAGTGGGGTAGAATTATTACCACCCAGGGTAGGCAGTTAGTAGAATGGTGCAGAAATGGTCCTTCAAAATCCTCCCCCTTATTTGTGATAGGGGTGTATGGGACAATTGTTTCACAGTGTTTTGAATCAGGATGTTACCCAGTTGACACCTTTCTTGAACCCAGACACAGGTGCAAACTGCAGCCACAGTCCATTCCATTTCCAAGCTTACAGCATGATTTGAGCATGTAAAAAATGCACCTGACAGCTTGGAAAATGAGTGGCTAGAAGTTTCACCCAGGGTTTCAATGGAACTTACCCGACAGGTAGAGCTGGGGGCACTCCAGTTTGCATGCACAGCCAGACAGACCATATACATGTCTCAGATCAATACATGGAGGTTTCTAGGGGGAAGTCCAGCGGGTGTGCAGATGCTGCCTTAATATCCCCTGCTCACACTCACCCAGCAGGCCAAAAGGTTAATGCTGCAAAGGTGCTAGAAAAGTGCCCAGGCCTTTTCCTGGGTCCCCGCACAGTACTGTGTGACATTCAGGGCTACCTCGACACCAGCACCTTAGCCTGGTTGGCACCCTCCCTGCTTTGGACCCTCTGAACTAGAGGCTTAGCTAGGGAGCTGTCCTCTGGTTCAATTCCATACCAGTGCTCCACAGCGATGCCAGAGCATGGGCATTGTGGGGAATCCAAATGGCAGGCGGCTGCTAACCACCTGGCACAGATTGCATTCAGGAAGGGACACATGGAGCCAGCCATGCTAGGATTATGAAGCAATGCGCCAATACGGAGTACTCAGCCTGTAATGCCAGTAAACAAATATTCTTTCTGTGTTCCTCGTCTTAAGAGGTGCCCATTTTGGCCTTTGTCCACTTTCATCTCCTGCGATCTGAAGCCAGGGGGAAGGGCTAGGAATGACAGCCTGGCAGCTCTTACACATACCTTGAAATGAGTGGAACAAACTGCATGGTAATAGCATTTCATAAAGCTGCCTCGCCAGCCTGCTTCCCTGGTGAGATGCTTTTTATTATGTTCGGCTCCAAGTGTCATTTCCCTAATGCTGCCCGTGCATCTTCTCCCGGGTTGCCGTCCTAATCTGTATTCACCTGCTCTTCCCTCCTTGGTAAAGAGGCGCGGCAGTGGGCCAGCTCCTTGTAAATGAAGTGTGTCATAAAACTGCATGGGTTCCTCTGCAATTTATTCTCCGGGCTTTTGTTCTCTTGTCCTCCAGAGTGGGGGCGGCCAGCAGGCAGCTGCAATAATGCATCCTTTGGCTGTGATGCTTGCTTAGCTCCACTCAACAGTGGAGCCACATGGCTTGCATTGTTTAAATGTAGCAGCAGGAGGGATGCCAGGGGCCCTGAGCTGTGCCCCTGGAAGAACCTTTCTCTACAAAATGGAGCTGAACTTTCCCTTTGGGGAACACCAGCTCACCCAATGGCAGTTCCAAGTCTTGGAGGACCCTGGGACCAGAGCGTCTCGGTAGGTGCTCCCTCGGTGAGTCTGCCTCTCGCTCCCACCCGTGGCTATTGCGCTTCATGGGCCCGATCTTCAGTGCCATCCCCTTGCTTGCCAGGCCAAGAGTCAACTGGTGGTGGCATCTCATGCTCCTTTTCCTCACCATTACCACTGTTGCCTGCACCAGAGCAGGAGACAGCCAAAGAACTCCGGCTGTGATGGTGAAGAGGAACCACTCCAGTGGGTTCGATTCACTGGGCTGTGGGCTCTTGGCAGGAGCCCATTCATGCCTCCCCATGTCATGTCCACCAGCCTGGAGTGTCTCCACCAAGCAATGTGGGGCTGAGGGTCTGGTTTCATGCATGGCTCCTGCTTCCTAGCTGTGGCCCTACCGAGCGTGGGTGCTGTGTGTTTGTGGCTGTCATTATTGCACATCTTCACATGTCCCTCAAAGATCTTGGCAAAAGAGGATATCCCCCAGGTCCCCTGGGTAGCCCTTGCATTCTTGCCCCAGGAAGGCTGCTGTGTATGCTGGGAGCTCTGTGGGGTTGTGTTGTGGGTCCCCTTCCCCCCTGTGTGGAGTGTGCTGCAAAACAGGGTTTGGGAGAGGACCAAAGGGATTCAAAGGCACGCCTGTATCAGTGCACGGGGATGATCTGAACTGGTCCCGCGCCAGCTGTGCCTTGGGGACCGATGGAATGTGGACATTATGGCATGGGCTGCATTCACAGAGCATGACAAGCAACGCTGCATGGTTACCATTGTGGGTTTTTTTCCTGTGACATACCTGGTAGATAAAGCAAGTGGTTTCTACTTTACCTTGGTTTCCATCCTATCCACTTGTCCTCCTACTGTTGGCATATATCCCATCAGCCACTGTGTCTGAAATACTATCTCAGGGTGCATCATTTCCTGCTTAAGCTGATTGCCTCTTCCTTGTTAGTGCACACAGGAAGACTGGGTGCGTGAAGCGGCTCCTGCAATTGCCACTCTTTTCAGAGGACTCTGTGACAGCTGCATGGAAACCATGATCCTGGGTTCCAACAGGATGACAAGCCATGGTGGTACAGACACCATAGAACAACTGCTGTTTCTGATCATGGTTTCTGAGGACAAAACTTACCCTGGTGAAATAGCATGACTGGGTTCAGGCAAAACAACAGGTCAACAATAGTGAAAAACAACCAGGATTTGTCATGTTGTCTGAACCCAGTCATTGTCTTGGGTTATGCCTGAGGTGATGCAAGTGTTGTCTTGGGGCCATGGGTAGGTGGCATGTGGGACGCACCACCAGCGCATTCCCTGACTGGTTCCACTGCCTTCATTCCCAGGGACACTGTGCAGTGTATGCAGGGAGTGTGCACGCACCTGTGTGTGCATGTGTCCTGCTTGCATGTTTCTTAAAAATAGAATATGCAAGTATAGCAATGATTCAGCTGCCCTCCCTAGCACAAAGTCAGTATAGGTTTGCTCAGATGGTATAGCATAACTGATGTTTGTGTGGGCTTTTTTTTCCTGTGGAGTTCCAGATCATTTACTGGCATTGAATACTATGGCGGCTTAGTCCTTGCAAAGAGAATTAAGGGGAAGAATGCAAAAAACAGATCAATAGACTTCAAACCCCATGAAGGGTAGAAGAAGCAAGGCAGTCACCACGAAAATGTCTGAATTATATGCCTGATCTTAGAGATATTGCAGGTGATGAATGAAAACAGAAAACATGCCATCTTTTGCTATCCTCCCACTTCTGGAGAAATGGATTAGGGACAAGCTCATCACTAAATCTGTGCTGTACCAAAAAGCTGGCTGTCCAGAAGTCAGCACATAAAAAGCTATTTTCCAAGTGTCCCTCTGTGGGCCATAGAAGATGGAACAGCATCCATGCTACTGGTAATTGCTGGGCTGTTGTTTGGAAAGAAAGGGCAGGCATGCTGGATAGAAGGTTCGATCCAGAGTTCCCTCAATAGAAGCAATCTAATGGAAGCTCTGGCAGATTTGCTCCAATGAAAAGGTTTGGAGGCTCCTCTTGGACTTTTGCACCTATGCTGCTGATTTTGTGCAAATTACTGACCTAGGATAACCTCAGTGACATATATCATTTTCTTTTTTATTATTGTTTTCATTAAAAAGAAGTAAGATACAGAGAAGAAAAAAAGAAAGAAAGAAAAAGAATACCAAGAAATATTACACAAATATAGCATACAATTTTGACATCTAAAAAAATCATGAAAAAACAAAAATTTCTATCTCTTCTGCCCACCGTTACGTCAGCCAGTTCTTAATTGAAGATGGTAAACAAATTGTTCTAGTGCATAGTTCTTTAAACAAACTAATTGTCCAGTCTTTTCAAACTAACTATAAATAACATCAGAGTTTTAATACTGAGATGATGTTCACTAATAATATTTTACAAGTTCTGTTTTAATATTAATTAAATTGCTTGCAATAAGCTCTCCATGTTTCAGCAAATTCTTTTGGCAGGTCTTCTATTTATAAACATATGACATTTTCATATAGAATACCAACAGAAACTCCATGCAGATTAGCACATACTTGCAGTGAACCCTTTCCAAAGGTTGGAAAAGTACCCTTCACAAAAGAAACACCAAACCCATCTGTCTGAAAGATAGAAAGCTTCTTTCCTCAGAAGGGCAAACCATGTCTGCTAATGTCACCTACTTCTGACAAGAAATTTATAAAATTGTAGGCAGTTCCTTTATATATATATATGCACACCAACGTCAATTATTTGTTTGAAAGTTAAAAGGCGTCATCCACTTCGAAGAACTGCATGCACATTGTATCTAGTTCTCTCATTTTTTCACTGTACGTTGATTTCCACATTAGCATCAATAGAAGACACAAATCAAGTTTTAATTTGCAAACCACAATTCTGATCTGGTATCATGTCAAAATGAAAGGACTCTGAAGCTGTCTGAACGGAACCTTTCTGAAGTGCCACACTGACCTTTGCCTGTGATGTATACCTTCAATGGGAACCATCAACTTTTTACCCCAAATTGGGATCACCTCCAGTCTCTTAGGAGAAGCAGTTCCATCTTAAAATCCTTGTTAGAAAACAAACCTCAGCCTAGAAGAACTATTTTAAAAGTCCCTTTCAAAGCTCCTGGGCATAAACCATATCTGCACTGCTTCTCGAAGCTAATATTCTGCTTTTCAGCCAGCAGCCAAATGACTAAGACCAAGAAATGGGTACAGTTCTACAGCTGATCACATTCTGGTATATGCACCAACAAATCTTTAATCAAATGCAAGTTTTGGCTTCATGAGAACCTCCATATTCACTTTTCTAAATAATCTGCTTCTATCTTCATCACTTAGGCAAGAAGAAATAGGATTCAATTCTCACTGATGGGGACATAAGTAGTAAGTTTTTGAGGTACACAGAACTCTTGATGTTCTTCCAAATGATTTTTTGTTGCCTGAAGCAACATAATAAGAGCCATTAAGGAATCCCATCATTGTCTTTTCAATATTTCAAACCACAGCTTAACAGCTTTTGGATTTTACTTTTTGTGAATATAATTGCACTTTTTATAAGTTGGGTAGCTTCTCCCAGAAATATTTGCATATGTTCTTATAAGCCTTAGCAACATCACTGAAGTACAGAAAATAAAATTACTGATGACAAAGAATCATCTGTGGGTTTTGAATGGATATATAAAGAGAAACTGTATCAATTAACATATTTCTGCAATGTTTTAGATTGCTTTCCTGTTTGCAATCCAGTATGCAAATATAAGGAGCTGCATTTTTGTTCTGGAAATATTTTCAAATTCCCAAATTTGTGATCACATACATAAAAATACCCACTTTGCTATACACATTTCCTAAAAATATATACATTTTCATGCCGGTGGGGGAAAGTGCACACTTTTGAAAGCTACATAGATGTACATATTTCCTATTTAAATGAGCTCCACAACAGGCTGAAAACTAAAATGAGAGTGAGTTGAAATGAGCTTAGAAGTAATTCCCAAATAATTTAAACAAGCTCAAAAGTTGCAGGTTCCCCTGTCCTTAGCTTATAGATGCTTCATGCGTAAGGAAAGGATGTTGCATGTGAATTAGCCTAGATCTGGCACTCATAGGGGGCAATGTAAAGGTGAGGAGTGAACATGCTCATCCTTGCCCTGTCCATCCCTTGAACATTACTTACACAGACAAGGAATGAATGAATAGGCTTAGGAAATGTTTCCACAGCCCCTAGACATTGTCTGAGGAACCATAGAAGAGCTTGCATTCACTGCACCAACCTCAGAGCTGGGAAATGAAGGTCCACCCCATTCACCTGCAGTGGTGGCATTCAAAGAACCACCCCAGGTGCTCTCTTAGATCAGGAAAGCAACCTTGGAGAAGGGTTAAAGAGGGCATAGTGGGGAGGGGGGAGAGCGTCATTCAGGAAAGGAAACAGCCATGCTTGGCTCAATTATATCAATAACTCCTGCACACTGTACTGTGCATTTTATTGTACTTTACAAGTACCTTCTGCCTGGGGAAATTTAACAGTGGATTTCTGTGTCTTAAGCTTAGAAAGTGGAAGGAAGGCCAGGCTTCAGTGGAAAAATATAAGCAAGTAACAAGGAATTGCAGGGATGAAATCAGGAAGGCTAAAGCAAGGAATGAACCAAGGCCAGCGAGGAGAGCTAAAAGCAATAAAAAAGCCTTCTTCAAATATGCCCAAAGCAAAAACCAAATGGAAAGGAAGGGAGTTCAGCTACTCAGCATGGATGGAACACTGTAACAGATGATAAAGAAAAGGCAGAAGTGCTCAACTCCTGCTTTGGCTCTGTCTTCTCCCAAAAGAAGACCTACAATCTTCCTGATGAAAGTGTAGTACAAGCTGAAGGAGTGGCCTGCATTAACAAGATTGACAGACAAACAGTAAAAGATCTTCTAATTGGACTAAATGAGTTCCTATCTCCAGTGTCTGAAGAACTTCATCCTAGAGTTATAAAAGAGCTAGTGGAAGAACTCTTAGAGTCACTATCTATCATCTTCGAGAATTCATGGAGGACAGGAGAAGTGCCAGATGACTGGAGAAGGGCTAACATTCTCCCTATGTACAAAAAAGGAAAAAGAAAGATGACACTGAGAACTACAGACCAGTCAGTCTGACATCATTCCCTGGAAAAGTTCTAGAGCAAGTTATACAGCAGTCTGCAAACACTTTGAAGACAATGCAGTAAGTGCTAGAAGTCAACATGGATTTCTGAAGAGCAAATCCTGCCAGACTAATCTCATGTCATTTTTTGACTGGGTAACCTCCCAAAGGGACTGTGGGAATGCTGTGGACAAAATCTACCTTGACTTTAGCAAAACCTTCATCAAAGAGCCCCACAAGATCCTGATGACCAAAATAGCAAAAAGCGGGCTAAATAGTGGATCTTCAATAGGTTGCAAAATTGGACTCAAGGAGTGCTCATCAACGGCACATTCTCAAACTGGGGAGAGGTGACAGGTGGAGTGCCACAGGGTGCTGTCCTGGGACTGATACTCTTCTACATTTGTATTATGGTTTAATGAGAAGGTAAAAGGAAAGATAATTGAATTTGCAGATGCCACAAAGCTGTGGCAATAGGGTGCTGGGTGAAATAGCAAATACCTTGGAAGACAGAGATAAGATGCAGAGTAATCTAGATAGGTTAAAATGCTGGGCAGAGAACAATAGAATGAACAGGACTGTTCTAAATTAATTTAATCTTTGGGATGAGTGTTTCAGATCACATCTCTCTATTCCATCTATTTCTTTTCTTTCCCAATTGAGGACATGATTAATTAAAGGGTTCCTGTTGCATCTGAATCCTGGTTTCCATTTTCTGTAGCTGAAGCTCTTTAATTTTCATGAACAGGATCCATGTACAATGATCACAGGCAAAAAAGGTGACATCCACCATCACCAAAAAAAGGAGGGGGGCACAAATGCCAAGTCTTCTACTTAGGAACAAGAAACCAGTGCATTGCTACAAAATGAGGAATACTTGGCTCAGCGATAATGCAAGTAAGAAGGATCTTGGGGTTCTTGTAGACAACAAGCTAAGAATGAGCCAACAAGGTGATGCAGCTGCAAACAGGGCAAACAGAATTTTATGCTGCATTAACAGAAGTATCACTTCCAAAACATGTGAAGTACTAGGTCCACTATACTTAGCATTAGGCATTAGACCTGGAGTACTTTGTCTAGGTCTGGGTACCACAGTTTTAAAGAGATGCAGAAAAGCTAGAAATGGTCCAGAGGAGGGAAAGAAGGATGATTCAGGGACTGGAGGCAAAGCCCCATGAGGAAAGATTGAGAGAACTGGGCATGTTCAACCTGAAGAAAAGACTGAAGAGTCATATGATAGTACTCTATGAGTACCTGAAAGGCTGTCACAAAGGACAAGATCTTGTTCATTCCAGAGTGCAGGACTTAAGTTAAGAAAGCAGATTTGGACTAGACACCAGGAAGAATTTCCTCACTGTCAGAGCAGTATGATAATGGAACCTATTACGAGGGAAATTATGGGCTCTCCCTCACCGAAGACATTCTAAAGCATCTGGACAGTCATTTGAGTGAGATGCTGTAACTTAATGTCCTGCAATAGCAGAGGGTTGGACTTAATCACCTTTTGGCTCTTTCCAACTCTACTATTCTATGATTCTAAAACCAACCAAGAACTTCTGATCTGTCTGCAGGGTTGGCCTCACATCAAGTTTCTTACAAAGATTAGGCCTAAAAATTGCAATAGCATAGATGAAGGTGTCTAATAAATTCTTTTTCTCCAGGATACCGAATACCAATGATTAGATTAGCTATTCCAATCATTTAGGGTTCTGCTCACCATGGTCATTAGAAGTAGGTTTTCACAATTCAGAAGTTTTAGATGCAAGGCTAACACTTCAGGAAAGAAATCTCAGGAGATTGACCAAATTTATTGTACTCTATCACAGATTGTATTTTATTTATGAAATATGTGTATGACTTTTCAGCCAAATATGGCACTCAGAACACCTAACAGATTATACCTGTATGAATCTGCAAATGGCAACAAGCACTGCTTATGGAAAGGGGATGCATTTTGCTTTAGACAGCTCTCACACACCCTTTTGGAAGAGGCGATGGGATCCTTCTTTTAAGACTGTGTCTGCCATCAGCAGTTTTGTGAAGTAGTTTTATTAAAAGTGAACATTAGGATTTTTAAGTGTTACCTGATTAATTTGAATGATGTATTAGCTGATTGAGTCCAATATGCTTACCTGGGAGTCAGTTCCATTGAATTCAGTGTGACCTATTCTGAGTTGAACATGAATGTTTGTGAATTAACATTCATGCTGATTGACAGAACATGCTGTTTGTCAATTAACCTAACCGGTGAATTAACTTAATTTTGCAGCCCTACTTAAATTTAAAAAGAGAAAAAGAAATTTGGCTGGCATTCTCTTTTCTTCTCTCAAACTCCTCTCTCTAGTCTTTTAAGCTGCTGGAGGATTTCACACCTACCAGGAGAGCTGGCCTATCTATGCTGATTGTTAACACCACGGAAATTACAAGCAGAGCCACTGGGCTTGTTGAGTGCAACTGTCCTGCAGCTGAGCCATCTGAGAAGGTGGGGAAGGGACTGAACTGATTGGTTGTCCACTGGACCGCAAATGCAGCATTATGATGACAAGGCTGGATAAGCCCATTGGAAGGGGAATGGAATGACCCGTCTGGACAGCACCATCACCATACATGTCCTTTTTTTGCTTGCTTGCTTGCTTTGGACAAAGTAATTTCCAGATGCTATCAAGACTATTGAGAAATAACTGCCAGGAGACATCTTTGCTAAACTGCTGCTGGTCTTACAGTCAGCTGCATAAAGCCAAGCATCATGCTCCAGTGCATTATTAACTGCTGCAAGAATCCTCTTGCTGAACTATGAAGACTTCTGGGTGGCAGGACTGGTGCCAGAAGATGGCCTAACTGGGCAATTGCCAAGGACCCCACTTTGATAGTTTGCTTACTGAGACCCCCAGCACTTCTCTTCCTCCTCTTTGGTCTTGGTGACTGTTTCCCAGTCCTCCCTGAGAAAGCGAGCAGCAGTGTGAGAAAGAAGGAAGATAATCTTCCACATCCCAATGGGAGAATCAACAGCAGTGGCAACAGCACAAGGAGGAGGTGGCCCTACACAAGGGGGTGGCCCACACAGAGCATCGTCTCCTGATGCCTCTCCTGGGCATCCTGAAATCTGAAACTACAACTCCAAGGTAGCCTTGGGGAATTCTTTCAGGATAGCCTATCTACCAGGTCTGTTGGGAAGCTGTGATGCTGCTCTGAACTCTAGGGAAGAAAAATGGGATACAGCAACAATGGGAAAGAACATCGTCATGACTTTGGATCTGTCCACACCGGAGATATATTAGACCTTCTCCTTGCTGTCCTTTCGCTTCTGGGCAAATGCAATTTGCCTGTTAGGTTAAGCTGGTGTTTTTTGATTGCACACAGTTTTATGCATGTGCACACACGCACACACACTTTTTCAACACTCTGGCCTTTTGAGATTTTATTTGCTCATCTGTGTTTACATTTTAACAAACTTACTATGTCTATTGTACTGTTAGCTGCTGGCGTGCCAATGCTCCAAAGGCAGGATATGTATTTCTCTATGGATGTTATATTTATCCCACCCTTCTTCTAAGGAGCTCTGGATAGCATAGCTGGCTCTCCCTCTCTCCTACGTCTTCCTCACAATGCTGCGAAGTAGCTTAGGCTGAAGGAGTGTCATTGGCCCAAGATCACCCAGTCAACTTCAAGACTGATATGAACTGAAACAATAAGCAAGCAAATGTGCAGTGTAGTATTTGTCTTGGGCTCAGGCACAGGTGTTCCAGGTTCTAGTGCCCAGTGAGGAATGCCGCTCTTTGGACCAGTCACTGACTATCAGCCTAGCCTACCTCACAGGCAGTTGTGAGGATAAAATGGAAGAGGAGGTTCATATACGGGCTCTTTGCAAAAGAAGAATATACGTGGCAGAATAAATATAATAGATAAATACTATGAACACACTGGCTTACTTCACTGGACCACCATGGTACCCAGATTAGTGGTCATTTTATTCAAAAGGGCCCTTTTACAACCATTAGGATTTGCTGCTAATTCTCCCTTTTTGACTTGCAGGCTACTAAGCTTTACATCCGCATTCCTTTGTTATGCCGTTGGGTTTATCCTCCCTTCTGCAAAGTAGCTGCCACTGAAACTCAGCCCCATCTCCAGGGATTGCAAGGACCAGAGCCACAAGGAATGCACAGGTCTCTGCCCCTTGTGCTGAGCACTCCGACAGCAGTGCTGAACTTCTCTGAGCCTCCCATGCAATTCAGGAATGGTTTCAAGGGGAGCATTCCAGATGCAGCCAGGGCAAAAGACCAAAGAGTGGAAGCAAAAATGCCAATACATTTGGGCTTAAAACGTTTAGTGCCAAAACTGAGGAGAGGCATTTTTACCTTATCCAAAGGGGGGAAGGAACATGGAAAAGCCAGGGCACTGCCTAAGGGCTTGGGGTGAGAGAAGGGCATGTGGCATCCACGCACCATAGAGGGCTGGGCCAGAATGCCGATTGGCCACAACTGGCCCATGGGACTAAGGCTCAACACCCTTGCATCAGGTCAGTGAAGTGTAGCATCCCTCCAGGCTTCCAAGGTGCTCAGCTGACTCTTGCTGTTCAGACTAAGGATGTGTCACACTGGAAAACTCTCCCCCTTGAGCTCCATGGACCTTCAGTGCATTTCCCACCTGACAGCACCTTCTACAAAACTGGTCAAAATATTTGTGCAAGTTCATTTGATATGAATCATTGTTCCTCTTAACATGGCATTTAACATAAGGAACATCCTCCTTTCACTTCATATGCACATATACCACCTAGGCTACCTTGAATTTCCTGACAGTTAATTTCAGATTTGTGCAAAATTGGGGCTTCTACTCTGAACCTTTTTGACAATGATTTAGGCAAATCTGCAGAGACTTTCCCCCCAGCCTTTTCCTCACCGTTTTTTTAATATGCAAATTGTGGCACACTTTGCAAACACGTTTGTATGTTGGCTTGACTCACATCAGCCCCATCTGGTTGATGGGATGGAATCTTCAGCACCAGGTTGATACAATCCATCAGATTTTTTCCCCTTCCATTGGGTTCCTCACACATCCCTAGTTCAGGTTGGCTATTGGGTTTCTTCCACAGTAAGTCAGTTTTCAGTTAGTTAGTTAGTTAGTTTAAAGCTTTTATAGACCGTCCCATTACTGATGTGTTCATTGTCTTGATCTGTCTAAGTATCTATGCTAGACAAATACAGGAACAAGTCTAACAGCCAAATTAGTTAAGCAAGCAAATGATCAACATACAATGTTTCCCGGTAAGTAGGTTGTTTCCAGAAAGGAAGGTCTGAGATGCAGCCAAAGTGAAATACAAGTAAGTTATCAGATAAATACAGAGTCCCAGAAGCCAAGTGAGGTAGCAGTCCAAGTGTCAGTGGAATGGAGGTTCACCCACAAGGTACAGTCAGAAATGCAGTGCTGAAGCTGGCAGAATGTTGTTGTTCCAGCAAAAAAACTGGAGGCAAATAGAGTCAGAGCTTTCTGATCCCCAGAAACAGCTTAACTGTGGTTTATTGTAGAACCACTAAAGACCAGCTTAGGAGGATGGCCTGAGGAGTTCTTTCCTTGTCAATTCTCTCCTGTAATCTAGACCTTCTTCCCAAGGGAACTGCCTTGGCCTTCCTCTAGAGGCATGGTGCTCTCGGGGCCATGGGGTCACTCAACAAGCAGCTCTGCTGAGCTGTCTGCCTTCCAAGGAGGGATCTCTGAAGGCATCGCCCTTGATGGAACATGGCTCTCTTAGGAAGTACCAATCCTGGCTATTGTACACTCTCCTATTCTCTGTGTTAAAGATATAAAGACTCCTCCTCCACCTGAGAAATTTCACCTGCCTCATGGAATGGTTTTCCATCCCGCCAAGTGTAAATTGGGCAAGCTGCTACTGAATTTCTCCTCAGTTTTGTCAGCTCAAAGGCTAAGGAAAGACAGGCCTGTGGGACCGGTATGTGCCAAGCTTAGTCGCTCTTTGAGCTGCTGAACTTTTGTGATTATTCAGGTGCCGATATGCTCCAAAAGTAATGGCCAGGGGAAGTTTGTTGTCAACAAAGAGTCATTAGACCTTTACAGCCTCCTAATTGAATTGCTCAAAATCAGATTAGGGAGCCCTAGTCAATATACTTCATCGTGTTTCAATCCTAGGTTCCATTGTGTGTGTTGTTCATTTTTCCCCTGTCTTTTTTAAAAAGTGTTTTCATTTTCATGGTCGCAGTTCTAATCTCTGACCCTATTAACACAGTTTCTCTTGAGCAGTTATTTGCATTAGAGTGAGAATCCAGTGACTAAGGTTGATTAAAATGCCTGCAGCTCTGTTTCCTAGTAACCAACTCCATACGAAACAGAGGGGGGCAGAAAAAGACAAGAAGCAAAAAAAGGGGTTCCAGTCAGAGCACACATGATCCCTTGCAATGCTTCTCCCTGTTTCTGGGCAGAGAAACTGAGGGGAAAGTCAATCTCACTGACTTCCTCCCAGGCAAGGAGAAATTCAATGGTTTCTCACAGGTAGGACTCACCATTGGCAGGGGCTGTAGCACATTCTGCCTTCCTAAGGGAGCGTGCATGAGTATGTATTTGCAGGAGGTGTTGCACTGAACCACAAATGTTGCAGCCTGGTTCTACTTGTGCATCTCCTAGAATATCCAATTTCCTAGCCTGATTTCCAGGCATTGTGGGGGAGGACGGGGAAGATGAAGAAAAGTCTATGATGTGTCTAGAGGAGGCTTCAGGGAAGAATAGATCAACCTCACTTTTCTTTTAGGAACATTCTCCCTTCCAGACTTGCACAGACAGATGCTAGATCAGGATAGAAAAGCAGATTTTGTAACCAGAAATAGTGTTGAACAGGTACTTGAATGGTGGCAGAGAGTGGCAATAAGTCACAAATGCTCACTGGAATTTTATTATTGTCCAGAGCCTGCTATTTCATCAGATGGGTGGCTACCATTGCAAACAAGATGATGAACTAGCTAGGTCTTGTTCTGCTCCAGGAGGAGTACATCAGCATCCAAACAATTTAAATCCAGTTACTCCTGAATTCAATGGGAGTTAAGCCATGACTAAATTGATTTTCATAGAATCTCAGTTCAAGTAACATAGGATCCAAAAGAAGGATCCCTTCTTTTTACATCATCATCATCATCATCATCATCATCATCATCATCATCATTATTATTATTATAACATTTCTATGCCGCCCCTTGCCGAAACCTCGGGGCGGCTTACAACATGATAAAATACATTGAAATACAATAGTACATAATAAATTACCATTAAATATAAAAATACAAAAAATACATTGATTTACAAATACAAAATTAAAATTATCAGTATAAAATAAAAATATAGGAGGAGAAAGAGAAGGAAGAAGAAGTTGCCCAGGCCAGATCATATGTTTTAACAATTGAAATGATGTTTAAATAAAAAGGTCTTTACCTGGCGCCGAAAAACCAGTAACGATGGTGCCAGGCGGACCTCTTTGGGGAGTGAATTCCATAGGTTGGGCGCTACCGCAGAGAAAGCCCTCCTCCGGGTACTTACTCTCCTAATTTCTTTCATGGAGGGTTCCCGGAGAAGGGACTCTCCCGCAGATCTCAAAGGGCAGTCGGGCATATATGGACGTAAGCGCTCGTTCAGGTAGCCAGGACCCAAGCCGTTTAGCTTATTTTAATTTATAATGCCAGGTAAAATGCACACATGCTTTTATGAGTAGCTTAATAAAGTCTCTGTGGTGGAGAGTGGGGGAGAACCAGGAAGAATTCTCGATGCATTTTCCTTTATTAATGAATTAAACATGCATCCTGTCTTTCTGCACACACACAAATAGTTTCATACTGCTAGCTTTAATGCTACATCAGTGCTCTGGATAAAACTACAGGGTTTTTTCCCCAGTCAGTCCTAGCCAGAGCATCCTCATCACCTCCCCTCCACATAGATCTGCAGCTTGATTTGTTTTGTCACTTTTTCCTTGAGACGTTTTGAAAGGTTGATTGTGGCACGATTAACACACACACGAGAGCATTCAGCTGCTCTGAATGTTGATTTCTGTTTCACCTTCTGTAGTTGCTTCAGAACACTCCTTCAAGCTCAGCTTTCTCTGTCCACACTCTTGCTCGGCCTTTTCAGCGTCCCTATCTCATGTGCCACTTCAAAATACAATTTTTAGAATCTGCTTCATTTCACAATACTATAGAAAAAATTCCTAGAACCCCAGCATTGCCCTGCCAGTCAAGTTGGGAATGGTAGGACTTTGGTCCATCTGAAAATGAATAGGATTGCAGCTCTAGGGATTTAGAAATCAGCTGATAACGTTAACACACAATTTGGATGTCTTATAATCTGGGTGGGGTCCTGCTCTGGGAGCCCTCCTTAAAGGAGATTAGGAGGGTGGCTAACCGGAGGATGGCCTTCTCTGTGGTGGCACCCTGACTATGGAATATGCTCCCCAGAAAGGTTCACCTGGCACCAACACTATGTTCTTTTCGGCGGCAGGAGAAACCCTTCTTATTTTCCCACCATTTTAATGTTTAGATGATTTTAACTGGGGTTTTATTCTCTTAGTTGTTGGGTGCTATGCTTCTTTGTTTATCTTATTCACTTTCATTGTAAGCCTCACCAAGACATTAGTGGTGGACAGGTTAGAAAAGCTTTTAATACATAAAATGGATACCACTCTAGTTACACTTTCCCTCAAAAACATTAGAAGCCATATTATAACGATTTCAGTTTTGAGAAGTTCACATGTTCTTGCTGTTGCTGCTGCAGTTTTGTTGATTTAAGCTCCTGCCACGCTTAAATCAACACTGGAACACCAGCCCTGATAGAAATTTGCTTCAAAGAATTAGGAAGGCGTGAGTTAAATAACATTGAACAGGGAGGCTGTAGTAAAGCAGCTAGCCAAAAGAAGAGCATTAGCCAAGGCTATATTTCTCAGTCATGAATTTGTATAGGAAATGCTGTAAAATGTAGATACTGTAGCTGGGTGTTTCTGTGGCTTGCTTTATAGCCCCCTCTGCACTATAAGCATGTTGCAGTGATAGATGCTGGTGTATAACTACTGCTGGATGTTTAGACTACAGGAATTTTTCCATGTCACTGTTTCAATTAGATTTGAACTAGGTATGGTGTTTCCATCCTTCTGCGAACAAGCATCACAGTCGGTGCTGTTCCCAGGAAAGTCTGAATATAGATGTGACTTTCTGGAGGAGGAGAAAGAAAGAGACTCCAGACAAATGGCCATACTCTGCTCCAGAGGGTCAACTAGTTGCATTTTCTCCAAGACTGATTGGTCATATTTGTATATTTTCCTTCTTTCAAAGCACTCAGAGATTGATGAAGCTGAGAAATTCAGCAGACTATCACAAACATGTTTGTGAATACAGGGGATTAATATGCTAGATTCGACTAACAGCTAAAGCCTTGTATTGTCTTTTCTGGTAGTGACTCTTCCCATAAAAGGATGCTCAGAAAATTTGTTCTGTCTTCATTTTAATTTAACTGACCTAATTCACATTTCTCAGGGGCTAATGTTCAGATTGGGAAATAGTTATCCTTGGAAGAGAATAGAATAAGGAGCTGGAAGGGATCTCGAAGGCCATGAAACCCAACCCCCTTTCTCTGCTTCCACATGTGGTCCCCCATCCAGCTTCCAGTCTCTGCCTTTCCAGCTTAGCAAAGGAGACTTGACATGCTAGCTTGATTTATAGCCATGCAGGTGTTTGCACTATCCCAAACTCTGTAATACAGTTCTTGACTAAAAAGAAATCAGTACAATAAATATGAAAGAGCACATAGCAATGCATATTTTAGGGCAATAAGCATATATAACTGTGCATGTATCATAGAATATGTTTGCATGATAATATGAATTTGAATGCAACATTGTAAAATTAATGATTGATGTAGACATGAGATGTAATGGAATTAGGAATGAACTCATGCAAAATTTGACAGACCAGAAATAATCAGATCTAACCTTGCATACCCCAAGTGTTTTGAGATTGGCTGCTAGCTGATCCTGTTAGCTGAAGAACCTGGAACACAATTCTCATTGTGGCAGTTGGTTAAGCTGGGTTGGCTATCAGCTGTCGCTTGGCCTTCTAAGAGCTTCAGGTTATGGGATAGAGGCAGAAGGCAAGTAGAAAGTAGTGGTTGCCCCCTGGTTACTGTGCCTTGTAACATCAGCTCCTTTCCATCTTGTAAGTGTTCTGCAACTGCTTACTATATCTGTCCTTTGAACAGCCAACTGGGATGGGCCATTCCACAGAGAGAAAACTGAGGCTGAAAGGCCCTTTTGTGAGTTCATGGGAAAAGTATTAATTAAAATGAGGCACAGATACTTCTGCCCAATGGGTCAAGTGGACATTTCCCAGAGTCAGGAACAGAAGCTGTTCTGTAGCAGATCTCACAGCCAATTAATGCAGGACTGCCCCTGTCATTTGAGAAGACAAAAATCTCTGTCACAATATTTTGGATATTCAAATATACAGGAGGTGATGCCATATGTGTCTATTTTAACTGGATTTTTTAATTTTTCAGAATGGCATTTCATTCAATAAATAAATAAATGTCTGACTGTAAATGAGAAGTGAAAAACGATTTATATAATATTCAAATATACATGGGGAGAGAGGGAGGGAGAGATGGTTTGAATTTCAGATAATATTCATCTGGCTTGTTGTTTTATCTAAATTGCTTCCTTTCTCACAGGATATCCTACAAAAGGGAAAAGGAAAAGTGTTTTGGAGGCTTCCCCACAATCTGTTTCAAAATAACTTGTTGGGGAAATGAACTGAAATTCATTAGCATTCCCCCACACATAATGAGTTTAGTGTCCCCTGAGTTTCAATTGCTTTCAAGTAACTCAGTTCACGGCCTCACAAGGGTCTTAATGGAAAAAGTTTAACCTTGGGCTAGAAAGTATGCCTAACTCTCACAGCAAACATCAGCCTGCCCAAAGTCAAGCAGGTGACGGGAGAAAGAGAGGTGATGGCTGCATCTATAAACCACTTGGTCTTCCTGGGAAGGCTATTAACTTTTTGCCATCTGATGGGAGGCAGCAGGATGAGGACATGAAGAATGATTGAGGAAGACAATATTTAACACATCATAAACCTGTACAACAACCGAGCACACAATGTGCAGGGATGTGAAGAGTAATTCTGCTTCCCAGAATTGATGCCTGTGCTGCCTGGAATTATCTAGACTCGGCAGTAGGAAAGAGAGAGAAAGCATTTGGTTCCATATTTGATACAAACTTAGCTAATTTCATCATTGCAAAACAACATATACTGAACCTTAGTTGTCCCTTGAAATTTGCACTTCTCTGAGTTTTGCAATGTTGTTTTTCAATTCAAAAGTACACGAAAAAAATGTGTATGCTAGGAAAAAAAATAACCTTCAACATTTCATTATATTAGGAAAATGGCTTGCCAAATTGTATACTCTGCTGAAGTAGGCAGAAAACACATGGATTTTTAACCATACATAAAATAAATAATCATCAACATTTTGAGGTTCTGAACCAAATATAAGATTAGTGGGGAGAGAGAGGGAAGGAGGGAGGGAGGGAGACTAACAGAACCTAAAACTGAGAGATTTGGTCATTTGTATTTGCTACTGCATTGTGTCTGCTTTTCATAATAGCTGATCAAGAGAGAAGAAAAGATAATGGTGAGAAGGATATTTCCCTTTCCATCTTATAGCCATGAGCTCACTTGGTATAAATGGGAATAAACTCAAGATGAATTAACAGCTAGCAGAAGGGCACTTTATCTATTCACCTCCCTTCATTCCTACACACCAAGAAAAATAGAATTTTTCCTCATCAGATATGCCCCTCAACTGTAGACAAGTTGAAGCCAAAGGCTGTCGTGAGCTGAATTTCTAACCTTTGCACCTGCAAAGCCTCGGACCTTTCTTGCAAAACATTCTCAATCGACCATGGTATTTTCCAAAAGCACAAACACCCAGAAGGAATCTCTGAGCATGCACAGAGTGGTTTGTTGAACCCAATCTAATATTTACTTCTAGGAACTCTCCTTTCGATTAGATTTGGGTCCTGTCCTTTCAGGAAGGGCTTTTTGGAAATAAGCACACCTCCTCTCCACATGCTGATCCTCTGCTGATGTCGCACCGTGGGTTAGAGAGCCTTAATCACTTTGTCTGTCCCTGAGAAACTTCCCAGTTTCAAGCCCGCTCATACAAACATAGAAATATAGAAACCGAGCAATTCAGCAGGGGTCTCCCAGGCCATCTAGTCTGACCCCCAGCTCTGGCTGGCTTCACTCATGACATATTCTGGAGGCTGCCTGAGGACCTGGGGCTTCCAGCCTCAGGATAAGCGCCTCCACTTCCCACATCTCAATGTCTGGAACTGGCCTACTTTCCAAGGCCTCCCCTGCTCCTCCTGATCAGCAGGCCTCAGGAATGCTCATGAAGTGTCTTTCTCGCTCACTGCCCAACAAAGGCAGCCATAAGACCTGAAAGGAGGTAAATTTTGGGGTAACTTTCTTTCCTTGGGGAAGCTCAACAGACCTGTAGTACCCCTGCTAGGAGTACCCTTTTCATATCCCCCTAATAAACACCTTTCTCACTTTTTTCCTGAGAAAAGCTGCCTCAGAAAGCATCGGAATACACACCCACATTGGCTCACTGAGACTTGGGAGGTGCAAATAGGTAAAACTACACCCCTCAACACCCCCCCCCCCCATCTCTATGACAGATCCTGACTCCTGAGAACACTTGTAATGAGAAGGAATCAGGAGACTCACCCACGTCACATCTGATTTGCATGGCATCTCTAAGCAAATGACCTAAACGGGGAAGGTTGCTGCTTAAGGAGATGGCACAGAATACACGTTGATCCTCTGTGTATTCTCTTGCGACTTCAAAGAAAATGACTAAGGGGGCTCTGGATACAGTGCGCCGTTCCCTCTCGAGCCAATAACAAAGCACCTCCTCATGGTTTGAAACAAGGCAGCTGTCAGCCATGCTCCAAGAAGCATTATGCATTATACTGAAACCATGACATAGTTTAATGTTCCAAGTCACAGCCCCCTTCTGCAGGCAAGGTTGTGTATTTGAAGATCTAATTATACCTGTCTTCTTTTTTAAAACAATATTTGCTCTGTATACCTAACCCTGATATTAAAAATCTAATTTGTTTTTTAAAAGCCAAAGATGAGTGCTCTGGCTAATTTATATTTGAGGAAGGTAATGGGAGTGATTGCTCCTGGTGTTTTAAATGGGCTTTCCTCTGAAGAGAATGCTGGTGTTCTCTTCTTGCTGCAGGCTAATGGATGTGATATGACTTGAGTGACAGCATGGAGAAGGGGACTGCAGGCGAGAATTAGGTTAAAGCTTCAGCACTGACAAAGTTCCATCCCACCTATTCTCAGCATCGATCTACAGGTAGAGAAAAATCAGGTAGAATGCACAGTTCCTAATTTTGAATGCATTTCAGAATGAAGCTCAAGGGTGCAGGTCTGAATACATGCCCAAGGTTTCTTTTCTGATTTTAAACCCAAGTTCTCAAACAATATTTTTAAAGGTATGGTTCAGAGCTGGCTTTGGCTTAGGATGCAGGTGTAAACCTGCTATCCACGGCACCCTCAATATTTGTAAGCCTTCAAGCCTGGGGGTGGGAAGTGTGATGGAGGCTGTCTTTACCTCCAGGGACCTCCTATCCAGCATCTCAGCCAGGTGGCTGGTTTTGGCCGTGGAGGCAGGAACAGGACCGTCTTAACAGCATTATGGGCCCCGGGCAAAGCAGTGTACTGGGGTCCCTGTGACAACTACTCACAGGAATAACAAGGTAAAAATGAAGGGTTAACATACACAGATTAGTATGGGGCCCACGGGCAGGTGCCCATCAGGCCCATGCGTTAAGACGGCCCTGGGCAGGAGCCCTGCCATGGCAGCTCTTCTTCTGGCAGCTCCAGTCTCTGCCCTACCTTCTGCCCCACCACTTTTACTGCCTCTCCAAAGTTGGTTTTCTGACCTCGGAGAAGCAGGTCATGTTCCACGCTGGGAGGGGGATCACTGTGTACATCCCCAGCTCCGATACTGAAGTTCAGAGGGCTATAAGATTGCTCTCTTAGGAAGAAAATCAGAATACTACTAAAAGCACTTCTTAGCTATATATTAAGATCCTAATTATCCCAAAGCTGCTTACAATAAACAGTAAAATTTAATAGCAACAAATGATAAAACCATCTGAAACTTAGACAATTTGAAAATATGTCAGTTAAATAAAAAGAACAAGACAAAATAAGGATTTTCAAATAAGTAGCAGCAGCAAATAAAATACCACTTTTCCATTAAAAGCCAAAGAAAACATGTACACTTGTAAAGCTGTCTTAAAAGCAGCCACAGGTAAAGCCAGCCATCTATTGGGAAGGGATTCCATAAGGTAGGGGCCACCAAAGAAGGCCCTCTCTCTAGTGCCAGACAATCTTATCAACAGTTGTTGCAGGCTAGTTAGAAATGCCCCCAAAGAGGATCTTAAAACATGGATGGATTCATATAGGTGAAGGCCATTGCAACCCCTTCCCATCAATTTATGCCATCTTTCACACAGATATTACATCTTCAGGACACCTACTCACAAAGAAAATAGAAATAAAAATGGGCATTCATTGCTTGAAGACACAACTGAATCACTCTTGTACATTCTTCTCCATGAGGCTTAACTGTCCTACGGTCCGCTAAAGTCCCCAGACAGTCCTCCTTCAAATGCACACGTTTGGAGAGATACCACAACTCCATGACAGCAGGTCAGGTGGCAGGTGAGATGGAAGACCTTTGGCAGACAGCTTCTACCCATCAATTTGGACTAGGCCTTCTGAACCTGCTGCCCCACACAGATATTGGGCTACAATTTGCAATGAGGAGGAGGAGGAGGTGGAGGGAAAAAGTAAATCTGGATCCATAATTCTATCCCCTGCAAAGGACAGGGAACATTTGTTATTTCAGTACAGATGCCCCTGACATTACCCTAATGCAGGGAACAATAGATGGCAAAGAAAAAGGGGACGGCAGAGAATGAGGTGGCTGGATGGAGTCACTGAAGCAGTTGGTGTGAGCTTAGGTGGACTCCGGGGGATGGTGGAGGACAGGAAGGCCTGGAGGAATGTTGTCCATGGGGTCGCAATGAGTCGGACACGACTTCGCGACTAACAACAGCAAGCCCCTGACATTACAATGAAGAGTGCCATCTTTACCCATTCAAGAGTCCATCTGATCACTGGCTACTGCATATGAGAGGGACCATTGGGCTGCATGCGGCTTCTGTCAGAGATCAGATGCACTGTTGCAGTACACCCCTGCCTTACAGTCTGTGTGTTCTACAGCAGCCTTCCCCAACCTGACACCCTCCAGATCTGTTCGATTGCAGCTCCCATCATGTACAACCTGCCTGGCCATTGGCCAGGCCGGCAGGGAAATGGTTGAAGTCCATCACCTTCTCAGTATACCAGGCTGGGGAATGCCTTTTTAAAGATCTGGCTTGTTCTTGACCTCTACCATCAAGGAAAGGTGAAAGAATGATGTCAAGATTCTCCAAATATCAGCGCACCACTCAACTTCCTCCAATTAATGCTTGTGTTTGCTGCTAATTTTGCTTAGAAGGAAAATTGTGCACTGTGGACAGTGATCTAGCTTGAAAGTTGCACAAAAAACTGCAGATTTCTGCAAATTTCCTCCAAAGAGTAAAGCCGGGCTGTTTTAGAAGGTTGCACTAATCAAATGGGGAACAATGGGCAAAGCAGAGCACGTGATCAGCACCCTGCAAGTATTTTTGACAGGCACATTCTCACACTTGGGTTTGCGAAAAGGGCAGGTTCACAAGTTTGGCAAGCAGGAATTAAATTCTCATGCACCCTTATCTGCCATTACATTTGTCTATCTTCTCTCCCTGCACGATCTCAACTGTGCTGGGAACAAGCTTCATAGCTATGTAGAACTCTGAACCCGGGAATGTCGCATCCAAACTAGGTCCAATGTGGAAGAAGCTGATGGGCATTCCAAGCCTCATACACACGTCTCACTTGGGTCACTGTTTTCCCACTCCTTGAAGGACAAAAAGAACACACTCCCTGCCACCATGTTTCATCAGAAGTGACCTGTGCGCTTGAGCAGCCAAGCAGAATCCCATCTTTAAGGGTCTGTACACCTGGACTCCACACCTTCCTCTCAGATAAAAGTCAGTGCCAAAATCATGTAGCCTTCCACCGGCACCATGCCCCACCAGTTATCAATGATGCCACAAATAATATTTCTAATCTGCTCAGGCGACTCAATTAAAATCCTCTTCCCTTGATAAATGCACATATGATTAGCACTCATTGGGAAAGCTGTCCTTCAGGCTGCACTAAAAGAGAAACCGTCTGATTATTGATGGGAAAGACATGCAGAATTCCTAATGAATGTCTTTTTTTTTTGCTTTGGGGAAGAGAATGGCAGAGTGAGGAGGGGAATGGCCAGGGCAACTTCTTTTATATTGTTATTTATTTTATATTGTTAATTTTATATTGCTATTTTTTGTATTTTATTGTATTTTATTTTGTGCTGTGAGCCGCCCCGAGGCTTCGGCAAGGGGCAGCATAGAAATGTTTTAATAAACAAACAAATAAATAAATAATAAAAATGGGGAAACTGGAATTGGGACTCCGAATTGTGGAGCTGGGAAGGAGTTCTGGATTCCTTCAACGCTGCTCCATGGTAACACTGGACTGATTGCATGCTCCCACCCTGAATGGACACCAAGCGATGACTTGCATACTGTGGCCATCAGAGCTGAAGCAACATGAACAGACAAAACTTGCATGGGCTGGCATGAGCTGCTTTTCACTGGAGTCAGTTCCCATGTCCACCTACCAATCTTCAGGCATGCAGTGACTGAGCACCGCAATGCTGTGGAATGTCTTTCGGCCAGTCAAATTCCATTTTGGAGAAGCTCTGAAAGGTGGCAGCCCAGGGCTGGGCCAAAGAGGTGGAGCCAAAGGTAAAAGCAATAGGGCAGAAATGCTACTATATTTTATCTTGAAGTCAGTAAATAATCCTTAACAGAGGTGTTTCAGCCTTTTAGAATAGGAGAGAAAACTGCAGAAAGTGAGGAAAGCAGCAGATGATTGGTGGTTGACAGGAACGGGGAGAGGCCAAAGGAAAGGGGCATGGGCATCTGTGGAGACTTGGCAGGGGGGTGGATTTGGACCCTGAGCTGAATCTCATTCTGCAGCCCTGGTTTGCACAAATCACGTGATGTGTTTGACCCAGTCTTCAGTACACTGAATATCTCAATCCTTTCCCAAGCTGATGCTCTCCAGTTCTGTTAGTTTGCAATGGGGATTATGGAAGTTGTAATCCAATGCATCTGGAGGGCACCTAGCTGAGGAAGACTGGGATATTTCTTGTTGGATTCTTCCCTCGAACAACCACTGAACCTAGGCTAGGAAACTACATGTGTGGTGTGCACGGACACACACACATTTCCCTGTACCTGTTAGAAGGCAATCCATGTCTGTCAGCTGCAGTCATCATCTTTCAGAGAGGCAAATCAGCACATCCAGATGTCCTTAGAAGACCTGACCCCATTCATCACATTCCCTATTGTGGCAGACCAATGGTCCCACTCATGAGTTTATGCATACAAATCAGCTTATAGCAGAATAATATTCTCCTTGAAAAATCTTTGGAGACTGATGGAGGCCCAAAAACAAGCAAAACAAAACAAAACAAAAACTTTGCTTGATTGTTCTGTATTTAGCAATGCTACTCCCTTTCTGCAGCAGCTGTTTATGGACAAGAGGCGACTTGGCATAGTTCTTCATTGCATTCAACAGCCAAGTGAGCTCCTCCAGGACAAGCCTTTGGGCTAGCAGAAGGATCAGCAGAACACGCAAGAGCCTGCCTCTGTGGATACTTGGTGTGTCTTTTGTTTCTTTTACACCAAATCACACCCTTATATACATTATTGCACTTGAATCAGCAAGGGCTACTTCTCACAACACAATCTCCACAGCAAAAACCATGGACAAGCAACACAAAACCATTTTAAAAAATCAGAATTAAAACAGTAAAATCGAACATGCAGAATAAAATCCAGGACTATATAATATACACAACAGGAGAAATATTAAGCAAGTAATACAATAAAACTGGAATAGCTAAGAAAACAAGTGTTGAATAAAAAGGTATGCACCCAGCTGCAAAAGTTAAGCAGTGAGGGTGCCAGGTGGACTTCTTTAGGGAGGGTGTTCTCAAGTGGGGTGCAGTGACAGTGAAGGCCCTTCTCCTAGCTATCTTCTCCACTTCATTGGGGTGGCTCATGGAGAAAGGTGTGTGCTGACGATCTTAGTGGTCCGGTACGGATATACGGAGGCAGGTGCTCCTCCAGGAATCCTGGCTTCAAGCTATTTAGGGCTTTATATGTTAATGTCAGCACTTGAATTGGGCCCAAGTAATGACATGCAGCCAGTGCAGGCAGACAATGTAGATTTGGTCCCACATAAGGTTTTAGAACTTCAAGGAAGTTTTCCTCCTGATATTGAGTATGCTTACCATATTCCTGGGCCTATCCGACAAATGTGAGAAAGACCAGTTATTGTCAAGTTCCTGCTTGTATCACCTAAAGAAGAATATACCCTCTGTGCAACAAGACACAAAGAGTAGCTCCAGTGGGATCCAGAGCATAGTATAATCATGCTTTACCCAGATTTCACAAAAGAAATCTGATCAGGGAGGGAAGCTTGGAAAAGATCAATGAATGGCCAGGCATCTTAATCTGAATGCGTGTGTAATTTTTCTCACCATATTTGCGGTGGACTTCCAAGATGACCTGAAGAAATTTTAATCCACAGAAGCAGCAGAATCTTTCCTTATGTGGATTGGAGTTACCCATCCTGCTTAAAAGTAGTCACACAGCTTCTGCTGCAGCCTCTGTTCAATTTCACTCTTCACTTTTCAGTGGTTGATTGGAAAGCTCCGGGCATTCAGTCATGGCTTACATACTTTTAGAAGATAAAGTTCCAGGCACTTTAACATCTTCCTCTGCTATGTTTTACTACTCCTTTTTTTGAGCTCTTTTTCTTCTATCTATTACATACTCTCCCTCTTCTTTTTCTTTTCTTTTTGTTTAGTTAGACAGTGTTATGTTTAATCAATGGTATTTCTGGTCTTAATAATCAGATGATTAAGAAAAAGCAGGTGTTATGGGTTGCACAGTTGTCTTTCTGGTAGATGAGACGTTAATTTTTAATTTGTTTTGTTTTGTTTTACTGATTTTGACTTTCCTCCCCTTTTGCATAAGTTTCATTTACATTTTTTTTTCTCTCACACTGTGGTGTTTTATCTTTCATTTTTTCACTAAAAGGGTGTAGGGCACAGTAATGAGCTTGTGGAATGTATTGGATCCATATCCTTTACTATGAAGTTCTCTGTAAGAGATGCATTTCCTAGAAAGGACAAGATTTGCATGTGTACAAGGAAAAACAATATATTCATAATAATCGCATGTTTAAAGTTACTTCTTGGAATGTCAAAGGGCTGTGGAATCCAATTAAACAGAAGAAAGAGCCCTCCAAATGAAAGGAATATGGAACTGATGTAGCTTTCTTACAGGAAACGCATCTGATGGCAGCAGATACGTATCAGCTGACAAGAGGCAGGGAGGGAGCAGTCTCTGCAACAGTTATTTCAACCAGGTTTAAGGAGAAGATAATCTTAATGCATAAATGCCTTTTGTTTTCAGTTCAACAAACCATTACTGATCCTGATGGTTGGGTTTTGATTCTGGTTGGAAAGCATAATGAGAAAGTAATGGCTTTGATTAATGTGTATGGACCTAATAATGACTCTCCAGTCATGTTTCATGAATGTTTCAGCAAAGTGTTTGATATTGGATATGAATATATGATTATATATTGGTCTGTGTGTGAGTGTATGTGTGCATTTTAATGGGATATTAGATCTCTTCCTGGGCAGGAATACATCAGCCCCTAAGAAACAAGCAACAGTGAGATTTTCTGTTCAGGTCTACATGATAGAATTTGGCCTGATTGACCCATGGAAAATATTATATCTCCTGTCCATAATAATTGTTTGCAGATGGATTAAGTTTTTGGTTTTCCCATTCTTGTTATGTCAGATCAATGACTCTAGGGTTGAAACATTTGTAATATCAGATCATGCACTGGCTTGTTTGGAACTGCTGCCTATGAATGCTTCAGGGTCTTTGGAGGCTTGACATGTCCTTGTTAAATAATGAGACTTTAAAAAATCAGATTCTCATTATGCTACAAGACTATTTTGAAATCAATGAGGATACAACTAACTTATGCTCCACTGAATAGGAGGCTGGTGAAGCTTTTATCCAGGGTTTTATTATTGCTTATGCCTCTCATAAAAATAAATTAGAAAGAAGTGACAAATAGTTCTAAGCGATAGGCTAAAAACTGTCATAACTCAATTAACCTTCCCCTGGTGTATGGTACTAGGCAGAAGTATCCACTTTCTCTTTTGATATTCATTTTATGTTTTGAAAGCCTGGCATATGCTATTTGACAAAATACTAGTGGACTCATGGACTCATGCGTATTGCATTTGAATATAAACTTATTTTCTATACTGATGATCTTCTAATGACTATTTTGGAACTCCATTATTCTGTTCCATCTTTGATGTAGATGATTAATTATTTGGCTATTTATCTGGGTATTCTGTTAACTGATCCAAGCTGGAACCCATATCTGTTGAAGAGAATGCACTCCATTTGTGTTAACTAACAGACTACTTAGACTTTGTGCTGGGTATATTCCTTATCTGGAAATACTTGTCCCAAGAAACATATTAAAATTTTACATATTACAAATTTATCATACTTACTCAAGTTAAATTTGAGTAAGTTGATTAATGAGGTCTCAAGGGCCACTGACAGGTGGGCATCTATAAAGTTAAGCATGGGTGAAGTCAATATACTTAAAATGAATATAATACCTCAAATTGTTGCTTTTTGGGTAGTGTTCCTATATCTCTAGCTGGCAAGTATTTCCAGAAGCTTTCTGGTTTTTTAATGGGGTTTCACTCCATCATAAATATCCTTGAAAATAATGCAACTTTTGATCAAACAGGGTGGATTTGGACCCCCTAATCTTTCCTTATACCATCAAATCTACTTGATGTTTTGCACTAAATTTTGTTCTTTTGCAGCTAAATTAGATTCCTCTCCCTAATCAGCTCCGGAATCTTCAGTGCTGGATCCTCTTCCCAAGTGGAACACATTGGGCTCTCATTACATCAAAACAGATACTGTGTTTCCTCCAGCTGCGGCAGCCAGAGAGCTGTGGCGTGCATGCATTTGCGCATCCATTACAGGGCAGTATTTGTGTGTGATACATTTTCACACACAAGATTAATGTTATGGGGAAATCCAGATTTGGATTGTTTGGCAGACTTGGAAGGGCAGGCTGATTTTACTCTGGATCAGCTTCTCAGTCCTGACAATTTTTTTGCTTTGTGTGTAAAAGATGAATTACTAGCTATGGCTGCATGGTGATACATGCAACAGAAACTTCTCTTACATTCAAGTTTGGTCTTGCTGCTTTTACAGCCTCAGAGCCGTCTGTGTTATTAAAAGTATTGATTGAGGCTGAATAATCACATTGTCCTACAATCCATCTGTGTAAATATCTATTATTGGTGAATAAATATGATACACAAGAGCTTGAACCAGGAATAGAATAATGAATGGGAGCTCCCTGTCTTGCCCAATCAATGGAGTGCTTAATTATTATCTATTCCACAATGGGTGATGGATCTTAGGCTATGCTTAGCTGAGCAAAGTGGTGTTCTGTGTACAATGGACACTTTGGTGACTCTTTGATAAGAACTTGGTTAAATGGGCCAGTTGTTGAAGGTGTGGTGCTGCTAATTCTGGTTTTTCCCCCGTATGTTTTGGCAATGCCTAAAAGCTGCTTCTTTCTGAGAGGAGGTAATAAGACGAGCCAATGTGGTGTAGTGGTTAAGAGCATGGGACTGGGACTCAGACAGTCTGGGTTCTAGTTCCCACTTGGCTATGGAGCCAACTGGGTGATTTTGGGCCAGTCACAGACTCTCAGCCCAACCTACCTCACAGGGTTGTTGTTGGGATAAGATGCAGGAGAAGAATGATGTAAGCTGCCTTGAGCCCTTTGTAGGAAAAAGGCAGGATATAAATTGAAAAATAAATAAAATAAATTTGAACAGATCTTGTGATGGCAAGTGCTTTAAAATTTAGGGACATTGTCTTTTGAAATATTTATTTATTGTTGTAAGCCACCCCGAGGCTTCGGCGAATGGGGCGGCATAAAAATGTTTTAATAAATAAATAAATAAATAATAAATTTACCACCTCTTGGAATTTAATGCAGGGTCAATGTAAATGGAGTCTCTTTTGACAGCTAAAAGAGTAAAATTCCAACACTGGAAGGTTAAACTATCACCTGCAAAAACACATGGGTGGAGGATCAGGTGAAAATTTCAAGAGTTGAATGAGTTGCCTTTAGGCATATTGTACAACTCATTAAATTTATGCACCAGTACCATTTCATGAGATACGGGCACTGGAGGTGCCTTTAAAATTGGACAATCATCTGACCTGAGCAGTGTGGGAAGAAGAACGACACTGAGAGACAATGGACTTTTGTCATCTTTACGGTGATTGTGGATTCCGTAGGGTAGTCCTCTCAGGACTTGGGGCCCCATTCAGACTTGTCTGGGTCACATGGTGAAACCGATGGCGCTTGGAGGCAGGGGATTTGTAGAGGTGCACCTCAATCTTGGAAGCTGTGAATGGGAAGAGACCCGGTGCTGGTGGTCAGCTACTGAACGCCCATTCCTTCCTTGACCCTGCTGCAGCTGAAGCGAAGCATTGGTGGATGCAGCCACATGCACTCCTCCTCTCTTCCCACCTGCCATTGACAAAATAAAGTGCCACCAAGCAAGCCAGCCAAGTCTGCAAGCCTTGAGGCACAGAATTCAAGTATACTTTTTAATTTACATTTTGAGTAGCAGTGATCTGGATCAATAAGACAGTATATGAGGACACAAGAGCAATTTCTAGACCTGTAGGCTAACTGTGGGTGAACAAGTGATGCTCACATTCTTCCATATTCTCTAAATATCCATTTAATGCTCTTCTCATCTCATTTACCAGGGTCATTTGTGATCTCTGTTTGATTTGCACAAACAGGACAATTGCACAAATCAGGTGCAACAAAATGGGGAAATGGCACCTAAAGGTATACATTTTCCAAAGTTGTTTGACTTCCTTTGTATGCTAAGGAATGGAATGATGATGACTGCCTGGCGACGGTGACACACGCGCTGGTGACTTCCCGCCTTGACTTCTGTAATGCGCTTTACGTGGGGCTTCCCTTGAAGACGGTCCGGATACTTCAGTTGGTTCAAAATAGAGCTGCCAGGTTGCTGACGGGGACGGGGCGTTATGTTCACATGACTCCAGTCCTCCGTCAGCTTCAATGGCTTCCCATTGAAGTCCGGGCCCAATTCAAGGTGTTGGTGATGACCTATAAAGCCCTAAATGGCTTGGGTCCTGGTTACCTGAATGAGCGCTTACATCCATATATGCCCGGCCGCCCCTTGAGAACTGTGGGAGAGGCCCTTCTCCGGGAACCCTCCGTGAAAGAAATTAGGAGAGTAGGTACTTGGAGGAGGGCTTTCTCTGCGGTGGCGCCCAACCTATGGAATGCGCTCCCCAGAGAGGTCCGCCTGGCGCCATCGTTATTTGTTTTTCGGTGCCAGGTGAA
Source organism: Varanus komodoensis (assembly GCF_004798865.1). NCBI lineage: Eukaryota > Metazoa > Chordata > Lepidosauria > Squamata > Varanidae > Varanus > Varanus komodoensis. Next base: position 14,656,296 of record NW_025335701.1, on the reverse strand, counting down.
GACCTTTTTATTTAAATGTCATTTTAATTGTTAACAATATTTGCTTATTTATCTGGCCAGGGCGACTTCTTTTATATTGTTATTTATTTTATATTGTTAATTTTATATTGTTATTTTTGTATTTTGTTGTGTTGTAAGCTGCCCCGAGGCTTCGGCAAGGGGCGGCATAGAAATGTTTTAATAAAATAAATAAATAAATAAATAAATTTTAAAAATGCACCATTTGAAATTCTGGTATGACAAAAATGGATGCATTTTTTTTGACAATGTCCACATAATCAACCATTTGCCAATCTTTTTGGCAAATTTTCACCATTTTCATTCTTGCATCCAAATTCAGGGTTGTGAGCACAGTTTGTTTATGGGATTCTCCTATGTCCCCAATTTAAAGGCACAGCAGCTCTCTGGTTAAGAGCCAAGAAAGCATGATTAGAGCGAAGTGTTACTCACATCTCACTTTTTTATTCCATGTTCAGAATGATCTCCTAGATTCAGAGAAAGCTTGCCTATGAACACCAGAGAGGGTTATTACTTTCATGCCCTGACTGTGGGCTTTCCAAGGGCACCCCATGGGAAGATGATGCTGAATTAGATGGACACTTGGCAGATCCAGGAGGAATCTCATAAGCTGCTCATGATGGACTTTCCCCAGATGACTCACCAGGATGGAGAAACTTCATTTCTTTGATCTTGCAAGAATTACTGAGTTATTGTATGTGAAGTAGGGTGGATAAATGTTGCACAAAAGCATAATCATGATACATTTGCTTTATGAGGGTACGGGAATCATTGTTGTAATTTACAGAATGTAATTTTCATCTAACAATTACATTTTGTACTAGCGTAAGCAGATTATTTTAATGCTCACAACCACTTAGAAGGTTAATGGCTGTGGAGGATGAACAGTTCTTCCTAACCCTTTATGTAACTGCAGCTAAGGTAATCTAGTCCCAGGTCTTGCGTGGTGGAGAGTCATAACTAGCTATGTGCATAAAACAAGCCACCCTGGGCCTCCTTAACACTGCACATTTCCCCCAATTTCTGCATGATTAGAACTGCAAATGTTCTGATGGACTTCAACTGGCAGATTTCCAGAAACCGCAGCATTGCTTGAAAATATGGAGTAGCAAAAAAGAAAGAAAAGGTTTTGGGAAGTAAATTTAAGACAAATAGAAATAAACATGGAAATGGTGGAGGGGAAGGGGACAAAGAACAAAGAAAAAAAATGTAGATGTGAAAAAAGAAAGCAAAGAAGGAGATGGGATTGAAGGAAAATATCTCCCCCACACGCCTCTGAGTAACACTGTAATGTCTCTCCCTTAAGAGTTGCTCTAGTGATTGTAGTTGGCAAAATACCCTACCTTTAAAACTTTGAAATTTCAGTTCACTTTTTGATTATGCTTCAGCCAAATGCAGTGTTGCTGCAGGTTCTTTTTGTATAGAAGGGAAAGATTGAAACTGAAACTGTGTTTGAAGAGTCATTAATAATTCTCCTCACCCCTGCAACCAGCTTTCATTGTTTACAACTAATGAAAATTTGAAGACAACAGATTGGACACTGATGTTGGTCCATTGGAGTACAATATTGCTATGTAACTTGGCCTGGGCTAATCTAATTTTGTTCACCTAATTCTAAAAAGGATAGAGGGTCATACAGGAGCTAAAGGAATGTCCCAACAGTGAAGGCAAAGGAATGAGGAGAGGAACACATGCGAAGAGGTCCAGGTCTGGGCATCCTACAAGCACCTAGTCGGTCAGTGTGCAAACACAGTTCTGGACTAGATGGACCTCTGGTCCGATGCAACACGGTCTTTCTTATGTGCTTCAAATGTGGATTAAACCTTGAGATAGAGGATCAGCAGGATCCTAGGTGGCCAGAATTGGAAATGAAGCCACCACCTGGAAAATGTTAGTCCAGAGGCAGTGGACAAACGTCATCCAGGGTAGGGATGCTGTACATTTGTAACAGTACCTCTCCCATCCAAATATCAGTGGTTCCATCCTATCTACATAATCTCATGAGTAGGGATGTACAGATGCTGTAAAAAAACATTCCTTTTATATTTGGTGGATTGACAGGCAGCTTTCCATTGTTCACTTATGAAAATCCATGCTTAAGTCAGTTCATAAATTCCCTAAAATGTCTCTTTCCATGCTTTAGCTTGAGGGAGAAAATTGCATTTTTGGTTGGTGTTCTTGCATTGATTGTATTTTTCTAAGACTAGATCTGTATTAAATTGGGGGGAGGGAGGGGGAAAAAGGTGGTCCATAACTGGTTCACCAATCTGTGTGAATCAAAGGGAAGGCAGTCCATTGCTGGATCTATAGGCTGGATTCCTAGAAATTTGAATTTGTTTGAATCCATCGCAGATTACTCTGACATCCTTACTCATGAGTCATGAAAGGCATTCTTGATTGGCAGACAAACTAGCAAAGATGTTCTATGGCCTCTAGAGGGCCATAGAGAGGGCCAGAGAATTTTTCAGATCCCTAGGTCAAAAAAGAGCTCTGATCTCAGATCTGCGGATTTATTTATTTATTTATTTATTTTATTTTATTTTATTTTATTTAGAAAATTTCTATGCTGCCCCATTCGCCGAAGCCTCGGGGTGGCTCACAAAGCTGCTCTGCTTTGCAGCCAATATGGAAAGGCTTATACCAGCTGACCTCAGATCAGGGGCTTAAGGGGCTAGGAGGGAACCAATGAAGCCAAGATATAATATAGACCAGTAGTGCCCCTTCCCTCTCAGAAGCACTGCAGCTGAAAGCTGTTCTGCAGGGAAGGAGAATTGCAGAAGCAGTCTTCTTCCCGCTCTGCATAGGATGCCTGTAAGTCTCTGGGTTAAATGGGCTATGGACTCTCCACTAGACCTCTTAATAGACTGTGGCCTAGATGGCTTGCATCCTTTTTCAACTCGTAATGGGTCTGATGAATGCTAGCCTGCTGAGCCACCCTTCAGCTTCTGCCACACTCTGTGCTAAACATGCAAAGAGACTGAAATCTCACCTTAAAGGGTATGTGTAGGGGGGGTAGCTTGTACTCTTTTCTGGAGGCTGCTTTGTTCTTCCAAAGAGACATGGTAACATGGCATGCATGTGCTTGGGGGACAGACATTTGCATGTATTTTGGGCCCATAAATGTTACCAAATATTGGTACCACTTCATCTACCACTGGGATCAATGGGCCTGCTTATTATTTGCCTTACTAGCTCTCTTTCTAGCCTAGACATAAGGAACCAGACAATAGGCAAACAGATACTGAGAAATAAGTTTTCATATACCTAATTGTGACCTACATGCTAATGGGGTTACAGCCTGATATGAACCCAAGCACAGTTTCCCACCAGAAATCAGTCCTTTCCTGATCTTGCCGTCCATTTTACAAAACTAAAATTGCATTCAGCAAGACATGCACTTCTGAAAAATGCAAAGAATGGTGAGCTCATTTGGAAGTTGTGCACAATCACACTTTAGTCCAGCAGTACTAAAGTAAGCACAGTTAAAATGCATACAACAATGTGTACATTAATGCTTACATTATGAAACATGTGTACAAATGTTGTTTATTATCACTACTATTAGTATTAAAAATTGCAAGCTCATGCAGAAACAGGAAAAAATAGCTTATTTTTTTTTTTAAAAAAAGGCAAGTTCAGGGAGACTGAAACGGACCGATCTGCCCATCCTACGTGTGATGCAGGCGCTTGATTCATAATGGCAACCCACGTGATGGTTCTGCCTGTCTCCCTGTTCACAAAGTGTGTAAAGATGCACCACAGTCCCCAAGGCTGCTTCTGGTATCCAATCCCTTCTTTCACATGACTGGCCTGTCAAAATGGTGGTCTGCTGTTGGTATTCTATAAAAAATAAATCTACATCACATGAAGGTTTAAGCAAGAAGTGATGGTTGCCCTGATCACTGGTATTCCATCATTCCCATAGATAGGAATAGTAAAAACACATTGGAGCATCTGTCTCTGTCTTCTGCACTGCACCTTATTTGCTCTGAAGCCTTCTTTATGCGGGCAGCGTAAGTGAGAGCCTCCAGCTGTGTCCCTCTGGCTTCTTCCCACACCTGCATTGCCCAGTAGCACCAGCAAGAGGAACCTCTGACTCTCAGATTACCCCAGCAGCATGAGGAATCACACAGCAGTAGCTCCCTATTGCTAGAAGAACAATAAGAAGTCCAGGGATCAGTAACTCTGACTTCGCCCTAACACAGGGGAACACTCTCCCAGCTCCAGGGATTGAATCTGGGCCACCCAGCCACATAGCTTTTCCCCCAGTAACTGACCATTTAATGGTGTCCTGGCCTTTTTGAGTTTCCCCCTCATTCTAAAAGGTTGGGCTGCCTCTCCTAAGGATTGGTTGCCGGCAGTAGGAGCTTTGAGCTAAAACATGCAAACATTTTTGGCAATTTGGCCCTGCTCCTTTTGCCTTCAGCTGTGACCACCACCAGGATCAAGAGCATCCTCTAAAGTGGGATTTGGTCCTCAGGCTGAGAGATGTTCGGCATTCCTGCCCCCGCCTTCTTCCTGTAACCAACCATGCCCTGCATGATGGGGCAATTAAAAAACTCATACTTGAGACACTGCCTAGATTGGGATGGAAGCTGCACTGACTTGAAATCATATGAAGAACAGTCTTCCCTTCCCATCTGTGCAAACTCGTTTCCAGACTGTGCCACCAGAGGCGATCTGGAGCGAGAAACACAGCTCCATTTGCAAGATTAGGACATCCAAGAAAAATAATCAGAAACAGGAGTGACACAAAAGCACCGGAGTGGCACAAAAGAATAATGCAATTGTCTGCTATAATAACAGAGAAACATTTTATCATGGAAGAGGAATGTAATGTGCATCTTGCCATAATAACATTGATGAGGCTGCATGTGGAGAAATGTATTCTTCTCCTGGTGCCTTACACAAGGTGCAGACAAAGAGAGAACACTTCCAAGACACACAAAGGGCAAGACAAAGGGATGGCTAAATGAAGGAGAGAGAGGGACAGGCCGTGCAATCTATCCTTATCAAATGTAGGAATATGGAAGCAGCAGCAGGATGACTAAACACAATTAAAAGGGAGATGAAATTAAAGGTTGTGTAGGAGAAATGTATTTTCTGGGCCAAGAGGAATTTCTGCAACTACAATAATGGTGAAATAGTTTTCTGCAAGGCATGAGAAGAAAATGTGGTTCCCACATATGCTGAATACCAGACCATACAAAGGAAACGAGTCCTAGAGAAGAGATATGTGCAGAATCAGATATAGTCTAGTAAATGACCCCTTGGCCCCCTCCTTGGCTTATGACCTCATTCATTTATTACAAAGCTTTGACTTGGGCCCCATAAGTCTTCTAGCCCCAGGGACTGGTTTCTTAGGGGGATTATTTTTGGCTGAAATTGCGCAGGCCCAGGTTCAGAATGGGAATTTGCAAATGCACAGCCCCACAGCAAGAAAGGTCCAAACTGCAGGTTATGTTTAATAATCAGCATGCAGTTTCTTCTCATTAAAAGATAATAATAATTTGCAAGTGACAGGCACATGGGGCATGTGCCTGACCAGGAGCATCCTGTGCAGAGGTGAGGTTTGCTTCTTGCTGAGCCAATGTGATCAAAACCACACTGCTCCCTGCTTCCCCTTGGCCACCCTGGCGCTCTCACCAAGCATGTTTCCCCAGCGGTGAGACTGATTAGAGCAGCTCACTTCTATGCAAGGAGGGTGATGCCAGAGTGGTGATGGGGCAATCCCAAAAAGCAACTGCCCCAGCACCTTCTCCAGCCTAGCAACACCTTTGTTGGGTTGTCTTTGTCACCTTTGTCACAAAGTGTGTGCCATCATCATCCAAGTGCCCTGAAAGGATTACTGCAGAGCAACAGTGTTACTCCACTGCATAGTTGCTACACAGTGTTGCTAACACTTGATAGCAATGGAATACAGTACTTTGTCGAGGGAACAGGCTGCCAAGGACCCATTTCCTTGCCTTAACAGACTCTTTCCCATTAAACAGAGCTCAGTGTGAGTTCTTCTCCCCATGTGTGAATCTGGGTCACCATCTCTCTCTCATGTCATTTTCTGCCAAGTCCACCTCTTCTGCCTCTGATCTTTTATCTCCTTTCCCAATTTAATGCTAGGGAGAAAAGAAAAGTAAGTTTAAAATGTGATGGGAAGACATCAGTTTGGGATAGGGTGCTGCTGCTTCTTGTAGGAGGAAAAAAGGAGATTTAACCTTACAGCTGGTTCAAGTTTAAAGCTTAGTTTGGTGTATTTGCTCCGAGATGCTAGCAGAAGAACAAGAAATGACTTCATACTTTAATAGATGCTTGGAAGACAGAGGTGGGCTCCTGTGGGTTCTAGTCTTTCTCTGCAAAAAACACCATTTGAAATAGAAACACAGACAACACGGTCCTTTGGCACTTTAAAGGTAAACTAAGTGGCACAGGGATACACAGTGGAATAGTGGTTAGATTGCTGAGCTGAAACTCAGGAGATCCCAGGAGATTCTAGTTCCCACTCAGCCATGAAACCCACTGGATGATTCCCTGTTTTTTGGCCTAATCTACCCCATGTGGAGATGGAAAGGAGAAGGACCTTGGATGCCTCACCAAAGGTAACATGTTGGGATAGAATTGCAGTAATAATTAAATAAAGCTTTTGAAAGTTGACAGGTTAATCCTGATTGAGGTGGTTGGAGGAGTGAAGTGATAGACAATCGAAGACTTCCAGGAGACGGGGGGAAGTTTTTCTAAAAGTAGTCCCCGCCACCCACTCCCCATCAGCTCTGTCAACTCCTCCACCGCTTTCAATAAGCGACAAATGTCCTAGGCAGCCCCAGTGTGATGTAGTTAAAGGCCTCAATCCTGAGTCATTTGGGGGGAATGGTGTCAGAACCTGACTCCCCAGAGCCAAGGCACAAATCTCAATAAAACCTTCTATTGTAGTAAATCCAGCAATTGTCCCTAAACCCTTATAGTCTGAGTAAGGATCCACCATTAACAGATGCAAATGAACTTGCTAGACAAAAATAACTCATGGGTATCACAACAAAAAACACAATTTTCCATGGGTGAGTGCATTGAACAAGTCCGAGTAAGTTCATGCTTCTGGAGAAAGCAAGAAACCTTCCAGGTTACCCATGTGTTATTTCCAGCAAAGTCTACTGCAGGTTGTTTGGGCTTCAGTTTGGGAAGTGGCCAGTAAAGATCAGTATTGGATATTTGAGCTTGGCAGGGAGACTTGGGCTCAGCTGGATAACTCTGCCTCATCCACTTTAATTGCTGCTGTGCCAAAGAAAGAACTGCAAAACATGTGCAAAGACCTCTTCCTAGATAGACTTCCTTCTGCTGTCCACTTCCCATGGAAGACATCTCTGATTGCAAAGCAAGGGCGTCTCTCAAAGCCAGGTCTTCCAGTTGTGAAAGTCAGGTCATACCAGAGGCTTTATAGAACTGAGCTTTCAGGCATCTTGCTTCCTGGGGCCAGGTCTGACTTATAGACAACTCTCCCCAACCTGGATCAAGGCCACTTCTGACCCACCTTTGAGACACCTTGATTTGGTGCAAAAACACTGCTGAAGGAAGCTTTAAATTCCTGGGCTGCCTCTAGGTTTTCATGCCTGTCCTCACATGTACATGTGCTGCTTTGGTGACACTCCTTTTCCCTGGCCACTTGTGCCCCATCCGAACCCTACGCAGTCAGCAGATGCAGGTGTTCGGAGGGTTGTCCAAGGCTCTACCGCTGAGATTTCCAACTGGGGACACAATAGTGACTGTGGGCACGTCTCTTGCGGCTAACCAGATTCTCAGTTCCTCCTGATTTGCATTTCTTTCTTAAGGAACACTAATTTGTTCTGCTTTAACTTGCACAGTGCCATGCTGCACCATCTTTATTTGGGTTCAAAGGAGCAGATTTCCATTTTGCAGCTAAAACCTCGCCTATGACTTATACTAGTTTCTTGGCCAAAGTTCCTTCCTTTTTTGTCTTGAGGGAAGTGAGTGCTTTGTGAAGAGCTACATCCGCTATGGCAGCCATTTTTGGAGAGCTCACAACACTATCAAAAAAACAAATGTGCTTAAGAAATCAAAAGGTCTGGGGCTTTGAGCTGCCCCAAGACTCTGTTGTTTTTCCTGCAGCAGACTGATTCCGTTATATCTCTGGAAGTCATCCCATCTAGCTGTGTCATAGAAAAGCTCTCCAGGCAGTCAACAGTTTAAGCTGCAAGAAGGCAAAGAGCTCAGAGGATGGGATTTTCACATCTGGCAAGAGTTGTTCAGTTTACCTGGGGGAGAGCGCTTGAAGCTATTTTATCCAAGTATCTCTGGAAATTCTTTACTGAATATTTAGCCTGTTCAGTATGGGTGGTGCCTTTAACTTCTATCTATCTATCTATCTATCTATCTATCTATCTATCTATCTATCTATCTATCAAGAGAGAAAGCAAGAACAAGAAGAGTTTGCACTATCTCTGAATAAGGATATGGGAGAATTTTGCTTTTGCTCACAAATCATGTGAATATTCCTGGTTTGAAGCCCTGAATGTGAGCCTGAGTTTATGTATGCCAAAAATATTTGCAAATTGCTAAACAGAGGCTTGCTTTTATTTTCTTCCTGATCCCCAGTTCAATTAGCATAAATATTCTCCTTAGTGCAAAGGACTGGGAAGTTTGATTCTGTCTCTCTCTCTCTTTGTATGTATGTATGTGCGGAGAGAGAGAGAGAGGTGGGGGAGAGAGAGAGAATTAATTGTAGGCATCGGCTTTAGTCTGTTAACTAGAGTTAATGAAATGGTACAAAATTATTCTGGTACAAGTGGGGTTTTCCCTCCTTTCCTAAAGCAAATGAGAAAAAGTATATGAAGAAAGACCTCAACAAATTCATGGGACTCTGGTTAGTCATGATTTATTTCAAAGAGTCTATTTTAAGTATGACTTGTTTATTTCATTCACTTCCTTTTATGCTGCCCAATAGATAAAGCTCTCAGACAAAATCCAGACTCAAAACTCTTTAAATTAGTGGCTCAACCTACATTTTAATCCCATTTTGCTGCCAGGCACTTCCAAACATTGAGGTGAGCCTTCAGCTGCCTTGGATTACAATTCCCAGATTCCCTAATATCAGACACACAGGCTGGAGCTGATGCGAGTTGAAGTTCAAAGCATCTGGAAGGCTAATTCAGGTTGGGAAAAACTAATCTAAGTGATCTGGGCAAAGGACAGTGAAACTGGTAGTTTAAAATCCTCTATTGGAAAAAAGAGAAAGAAGAAAGAAAGAAGGAAGGACGGGATACTCCAAGATGGATTTATTTGTACTTCCTGACAGCATGTTGGCCATTAACCATCTTCAGAGACACTGATGTAAAATTAAGTGATATAACACATGCCCACTTTACAATAGTTCTATACACTATATAGTAGAGAGATGCTGATGGCAAAAGCAATTTCACTCTGGAGATTCAAAATCTTGCATTAATCTGTGAGGGCAGAGGCCACAGTGACTTGCCTCCTTCTGCAGTTTTCAACACAATGGAGCATTGATTGTGGCTTTTGGAATGCTACCGTAATGCAGATAAGTATAAGAAGAAACAGGATTTTAGAGCATTGTAATGTTGCTAGAAAGGAAGGAAGGAGCTTGGTCTATCTCGACATAACGGAGATTGCCAAGACTGTTGTAAAAGTAATCAATCGTGAAAGGAACATCAAAACTTCCAATTACTTCAACAAGGACAAAAACTGCTTTGGTGATTTTGCTTACACTTCATCTTACCAGCAGAGATGGGGTTTGTAGTGCTTGCTAATCATGGAATGAGATATTGCTTTATAGGCACAAAACAATAGATTGCCTCTCGAGAAATCAATGGCAGAATTATAATTGACTTCAATCTCTATAAAAGGAAGAATATATAATAATGTATTTGAAGACTAGAGATAAATCTTTCATGCCATAAACCAGATGGTTACACTTGGTGAGATCTGATGTGTATCTCCATCTCTGGAATGAAAGGAAGGAAAGCACTATTACAAGAGAAGTGTGCTGAATTTTAGTTGGTCCAGTGTGTTTAGAAAACGGAGTGTCAAGAGAAGAAATGAAGAGTTTTCTGATATTGTGTCCAAGTAATGGTTTTGTTGAATCAGCTGAATAAGAAAGAATTCTGCTAAAGAAAATACTTTAGCAGAAATAAGTAGAGCTAAGGAACCAAGTAGAAATTTGAACTCAGCTCCTTTGACCCAAACACCCTAGCCAAACTAATATTGTCATGGGTGTAAAGGAGAGCCAGTGTGGTGTAGTGGTTAAAGATGCAGGATTCAGGTGATCTGGGATCCAGTCAGCCATGGAGCTCACTGGGAGACTTTGCACCAGCCACAGACTTGCTGCCCAACCACCAGGGTTGCAGTTGTGAGGATAAGACTGAGAGGAGGAAGAACATTAGGTAAAACACCGTGAGTTCCTTGAGAGGGGAAAAATAAGGCAGGATATACATATAATAAATAAAATAATTAAATAGGGTTTTGGAATGAAAATGTCCTATTGACATTTTCTTGGATTAATGACGTCTACATATTATCTGCACAATATCTACCTAATATCTTCTTTATCTGCAGACTTCTTTGTATGCAGACCTTTTTATCTCCTCTTTGCTTTTCTCCTTGATCGGCTTTGGAGAAAAAAGAAGAAAGAAGGGAAGCCTCTAAATAACCTGAAATTCAAAGTGGCTTGGGCTTATTTCCTATGAAAGTTTATTATTCCCAACTTAAGCATTGCTGTTCATTTTCAGAACCTCTCCCCTAGTCTAAAATTCAGCAAAATAGTCTGAACTGACCAATTTCATTATGTCTTTTTAACCATTCCTGCCTGTCTGCCTAGAAATATTATCTACTTAGTATTTGATCATTACTCTTATTCCCCAGCCTAGATGCATCTATACTGGTCTTCACAAACTTAATCTCTACAAGGACCCAACAAGCATTAATCCATACCAGCCAGCAAGGACCCTTCTTCTGGTAAAACCAAAACATACGGTCAAGAACTGGGTGAATTTTGGACCACTCTAGCCATTCATCGAATATAGTCATCTGGGAAATTGGAATGATATTTGTGTTCATTTCCCCTATCCAAAATGTGAGGACATCTCAACCAAAGCTCTTTGAAGTGACAATGTTGCTTACTAATATGACAATACAAATAAACAGATAAATAACACATGCAGCAGTCTTGATAGGATGGCCTGTGACACATCATAAGTCAATAAAACAATGACTGAACACACTGAGGGATTTCTTCACTTCCTTGAAAACTGCTTTTGGTATCCATCACTTTTGCTGCTGTGAGGGACTTGGTGGACCTTGGAGAGGAAATCCATTAGAAAATGACAACCTGTAGATGATGCATGAAAGCCTAAGATGATTTCTTTTTGCTCCCGAGCTTGCTATTTTTCACTTCTACATTAAGATGCTCCAGGCAAGAGAAGAACAAACTCAGCACACAAGGGGCTCCCAAACACCACCAGGTTCTGATGCCTCACAGGATGGATAGAAACATGTGTAGCAAAAACCAAGGTTTTCTCCCCATTTTACCCACCACAGCAACTGTCTGGTACAATATCATGATAGATGTTCTGGCCTGGTTTGTTGGCAGCTCAGCTGGGTTATTAATAACATCTGTCTTTCCAGAGCTGCATTATGTTAATGGCTCTTCTGTCACTAAAATGGTCTTGCTAACGCTCTCTCCCTTCATATCTCTTCATAAAAATGATATCAAGCATTATCAAGATGTGTCACTTCCAAGAAAAACAAATATTAGTTACCTCAATGGATGGAGCCAGAACCTGAGAATAACACCAGATGACCTCTTGATGATGATGCTGGAAAAGCTGAGGGCTTCAGCTAAATGCACCTGCCTTAGCTATTTACAGCTGTCAACAAATTTATGTTTGCACAACCTTGTCTGATTTCAGCATTGTCTTGCACTCCAACAGCACATTTTCATGGTTGCATAACCCAACATCTCAAGTGGTTCCTCAAAAATTCTATTCTAGTTCAACTGCAGTCAAACATTTAAAAAGTGGAGGAAACTCTGTTCCCATTTGTTTCTGGAGTGCAAACCTGACCACAGGCTATCCTGACTGGGACAGAGGGAATGTGGAGTGCAATAGCTGGAGATCATTCACCACTGTCCTAGAGGGATATAACAAGCACTGAGCAAGAGTCAGCTGATGTCCATTGGCTGCTAAAACCTTTGTATAATTTAATGTTGAGGGATTGCTCATATTTTAATAGGCCTATGTGGTCAACCAGAAAAAAACAACTTTTAAACTTTGACAGATACTAATATTTTAAAGTTGCTGTCTTGAAAGTTAGCGTGTGTGTGCACGTGTGTTTCAGAATGGTTACAAATGGTTGAGTCCAAGGAGATTCTAATTTCATTACTTTAGGCAATTTATTTTATTATTTTATAGATTTACATACTGTTGAGATTGTCTGATTCTGTCTCTTCAGCCAAAGGAGGACTCTGGATTCTTTACCAGGAAAACTCCAAGTCTGAACAAAGGGAACTCAACATCTGCACTTGAAATAAATGATATAACGTACATATGAATGCTGGCTTATTTTGCATAAATATCAATTCATTAGCTTAGCTGAGAACCCAATCTTTTCTATTGAAAAATATGGGATTACTTTGCAAGCTGCAGGAAAAGTCTTAAATAGTTATCTAGGTAACTGTGTCCCATGCTGTTGTTGTTTTTCTTGCTATTACATTTGCCATTGATGCACATAATGCTTTGCAGAGCTTCCTAAGCAGAATGAAAAAGCAAAACAAAAAATCAGGCCAAATAAAACACATTCTTGTTCCAAGGACATTACAAACTAGATCGAGAAGAAAGGACTGTGTATATAAGGTGGAAGTCAGACAAGAAAAAAGCAAAGGGTAGCAAACCATATAAAGGAGAAGTGGAAAAGGGCGTAGGATAGGGAACATGGGGTGAAGGTGACTATATTCACATATCAGTTTTGCTTCAGTGGAACTCAGGAGTGTTAAGCCAAAGATTTCATGGTGTCTGATTATAAGTAAAGGGATTCTGATGGGGGTCAAAGGTTTGCTGGAGTTATATTGTTGACATAACAGTGAATTAGTGGAGCATTTGTACATCCTGACTGGATTTGTACAACCTGACAACACAGCCTCAACTAGAGGGTTGTTGTTGAAATGTGGTTTGTTGTGTCATGCAAATCCAGCTGTTAAACACAAACAACTCTCAGTTCAAACCCCAACAATAAACCATAGATTATCTTCATGAGTTGTGATTAACAAATCATACTTAGTTTGCACAGTTGGGTTCAAAAACATAACCAACAACCAACCCAGACTTAACCCTGATGGGGATCTCAAAGTGATGTGAACCTGGTCTGTTCACTCCACCAGCACAGACTATAACAGAATGGCCACAGAACTGACCAAAAAGTGGTATGGAAAGTACCCTCCCACCCACACCTCAGACTCAGATATGAAGGCACAGCAACTTAGTATCCAAAGTCCCTGTGACTTTCCCAGTTGCCCTCATCCTCCTCATCATGAGTCTCACAAATATTCAAGCTCTCTTTACCTGCCCATCTTTTGTAAGCCCAGCCAGCAGGCTGGCTGAAAACAGTTTTTCGGTTTTTTTCCTCCTTCTTCATCAACAAAACAATAAAGCTCGAGTGATTAGAGTTTAGCTAGCAATTGCACTGATGGCTTTTGCGTCAGAATAATACTCTCTCTCTTTCTCTCTCTCTGTGAGCATAATAGCTGCACATTGCTAACAATAGGAAAAACATTGAGTCTGGTCGGTAAATGGAGTGAAAATCTGTCAAGGACACGTGGAAATTGTGAAGAACAAAGGGATTCTCCTGCCCTGACCTGTCCTCTCCTGTCCTCTCCCCTCAGCATAGTCAATTGCTCTTTCTGAACATGACCCTGATATTCAGCCACAAGCCTGTCATTTGTGTTCAAGATGGTCTGTTCCATGCCCTCTACGGAGACTCTTTTTCACAGCAGACTTCCTGGAATTCCTTCCTTCAAAAGGGTGAAGTAGTGGCTGTCATACCACTCTGAAAGGGCTATATTTATGTTCCAAAGTGTGCTCACCGGGGTCACCAGATTTCAGTGCAGAAGTAAATTCTTTATTTAAAATCTGGTAGACGAGGCAGCTATGGAGCTTCTATTAAGAAATGGCAGAATCTTCCTCCCTTTCCAGTTTAGAATTCCTTGTCACAACTCTTGAGCTAAGCATAAATATCCCTGGAATGGTCAGGAGTCTCATATCCTGTTAAGATGAATGGAATCTGTTGTTTCCTGTGGCAGAGAAATAGACAACTTTCGGTGCTTGTGAGCATTCTTAACAACACCCAGGCTAATTAGGCACAGGTCTCCAAGCTCTCTCTTGCCTCTGCCAACCCATACCTGCTGCCCCTGCCCTATGACAACAGGTATGGAGGAAGTTCTCACATTGAGGTGAGACTTCTCTGTCTCCATAACTTCCCAAGTAAGTTGGAAGGAAGGTTGAGAGATGAAGTCGGGGCTGAAATGATCAGGTTTTAGGACAGACATTCACACACCTATGGATGCTACTGGAGGTATAACAGGGTCTAAGCTTTGTAACTGGGTTCAGTGGCATCAGGAATTAGTTATCAGGATTCTGGGAGAAAACTATTTACTCTTCTGAATCTAATTCTGAGTTAAGGGGGTGGATGGGCTCATTTTCCCAACCTATCATCTACCTTTTTTCCCAATTGCTGTATGAATAGAATTTACGCCACATAAAGGTAGGGGAAAAGACAAGGACATGGTTGTTGTTCCCTTATTTATTTCTGCTTCCCTCTAATCCATGTTCAGCCACTAAAATGATCAAAGGCCTTCAGTAGCTCCTCTAAGAGGAAAGGTTACTATATCTGGGTCTCCAATATTTTGGAGAAAAGGTGAGACATGGTCAGAGATATACAAAGTTTTGCAGTGTGTGGATGAAGTGCATGAGGATTTTTCTTCCTTTCTTAGAAAAAGAGAGCCTTGTGTCCTCCCATTAAACATTGCAGGGATATTCAGGACAGGAAGACACATAATGTTGGAAACAATGGGATTCACTTCCCCAAGATGCGATGATGACCACCCATTTGGGTGGCTTTAAAAGGGGACTGGACACATCCATTGCAGAGAAGGCTATGCTATGTCCAGTATCAATGGCAGTGTGGTTATGAGGCGCATGTCCTCCTTGTGGATATCCTGTGGACAACTGGTTGGCCACTGTGTGAAGACCATGATGGACTGGATGGACCCTTGCGCCCATCCTGCACTTTGCCTGTTTGCTCTTTCACTGGGGATGGCAATTGCATTTAATAGTGGCCTGAGGCATCGCAGAAGTAGTGATGCTGGCAGGATCCAGTAGGCATGTGATACAAATAACTGCACTTTTACTATTGTCTCTGCTCTCCTATTTCTACGCTCAGAATTAGCACACTAATTCCAAATCACCCTCGCCCACAAAACTGTGTACAGAAAGCAATTTGCCCTCGCCACGCCACGGGTCACCGAACCCAGAGAGCGCACAGGTGAATGAAGTGCAGGGAGGTGATGAGCTCACCAACTGTTAAACTTAAGCAATAATCGTATCTCTTGCTAAATGGCACTTCTACCACTCATGCAGCTTGGCCTGGAAAGCGAAGGAATGGAAAGGATGAATGGCATCAGAGGTTATGTTGTTTGCCTCATGCTGGGATACACGGGATGGCAAGGAGGGGAGAGCAACAAAGAGAAACAGTGATGGTTGCAAAGGTCTCTTCAGCACCAGAAAGTTAGGAAGTGTCACTTCTTCATCTCCTCCAGTATTTCTAGGGTGCAGTTAATCAGCATGATCAGCATATTGCTGAACGGTTGCCCAAACAAACTTAGTTGGTCTTCTGTTAAGTAATTAACTGAACATAACTCTGGATGGAAAGGCTAGTGTGACTGCTTCCTATTCCTGGAATAGGAATTTAAAATAAGTCACATTTCAACTCTTGGTGGCTACCATCTAGCAGGCATCTGGCTTGTTTCTCTTTGTGCAAGTCAGAATGTGAATTGTTCGCATGCCTGAAATGTGAATGGAAGCATATTTTTTCCCAAAAGAACAAAAAAAATCACACATTTTCAAACTTGTAAATTCCATTGGAAAAGAAGTGTTTTTCAAAAGTAAACATTTCCATTCTTCAGTCCAAGGAGAAAGTGCACACTGTTGAGCAATGCACATAAAATGCACACTTTCCTTATGAGACTGCAGCAAAACTCAGGTTACAAATCAGAACAGGAGCGAAGCAAACTGAGCTTTGAAGTGGAGTTCTGAGCATCCTGGTGAGCTCAAGCATTCCTGGCTCTCCCATCCCTCGATAGAAGGTAAAGAGACAGAAGACAGAAGGCTTTTGTCAGTAGTTCTTTTCTCCTTAAGGATTGTCATCCTCTTTATTTCCAGTGTTCAGGTGTGAGTGCCTCTGTTTATGCAGCCAAAGCTGTTTATTCAGGCACAAGAGAAACACATCAGCAGTCTTAGGGTAACTCCATGGTGTATGAGCAATCCTTAAGAAAAAATGTATGGGGTGGAGAAAACTTCCTAAACAGCTCAGTGAGGACCACGCATGCTCAATGGCCATGAGACAGTTCCTGATCATTGGGAGATAAATGGAAAACCTGGAGGGAAAAGGAATGGCATGAAAAATCCAAGGGGAGGACATGGTGTGCTGAGTGGAGCAGCAAACAGAAAGATTTCCACGTGCAAATCTTTTGTTTGGATTTCCTATAGTCCAAATGCAATACAGGGGCTGCTCACACAGTATTTCAGCCTTCCTTCCCCAGGCTCCCTCTGGATATTTTGAACTACAATTCCCAGCATCCCTGACATTTGGCCACAGCACCTGGGGCTGATGGGGGAGCTGGGGGAGCTGGGGTCCAAAATCCCTTCCAAGCTGGGGAAGCCTGCAACATATTCAAGAGGAGCCTTGCTCCTGGCATGAACTTGCCACCACCGAAGCCTGTGCATGGAGCCCACCCACCCTTGCCTGCCTTTGCTGTATCGCTTGCTCAGCCCCCATGGCCTCCACAGGGCCACAGGCTGAAAGGAGCCACTTGGCGCATCAGCGAGAGCACATACTGTCCACATCACCACTCAGCAGGCACCAGCTGCGATGAACTATCCTGCGAACTGGAATCCATATGCTGTAGAATTCCACAAACAATGATCATTTTTGTATCTCGCAACCAGAATTTGCTCACTTGATCTGCAGACAGAAGGGAGCAAGCCATAGGTAAGCTCCACAGAGGCGTGTCGTTTAGTGGCAGGCAGCAGTTCAGTGAAAATAAACTGAAACAGCAGTGCAATTGAAAATAAAAAATGATTTGGCTGGTTTTCTAAAGGAGCCTGAGCATGTGCTTGGGCCTTGAAAAGGTGCGGGAAAGGTAACCGGGCTAGTGCTGCGACGGAGCTCCCCAGAACCCATCCCTTGTCAGATCATTGACTTCCTCACAGGGCTGGCCCTGTGTCAGGAGGGGAGCCAAGCTGAGAGGTAGCCTGCACGTGTTCTTGGAAGTCTGGTTGCACAACTGGCAACCTTTTTCTGCATCATGTGCAGCACAGAGAAAGGCCAAGCAATGCTGCTTGAGCAGTTGTCAGTTGCTCCTGATGAGCACCATGCAAATAGTCAGTGTGTTCTCCAGGAAGTCAGAAAACACCCTGGAGTCTAGGGATCTGAGCCCAAGGAATTTGATAAATTCCAGTACCAAACGCAACCTTAATCAAGACTTAGAACTAAAGCTGACCATTTACAAAGAAGCACAGAGAATCTGTGCCATTATTTGATCCAGAATGACCTTCCATGTGTTCAGCTTCTGATTCAGCAGCAAGAAAACTGCACCCAGAAGCCTTCCCCAACACAGTGCTCTCCAGATGTTTTTGACTACAATTCCCAATATTTTTGGCCATTGGTCATTGATTGGCAAGGACAGACGTTGTCGTCCAAAAAATATGAAGGGCACTAAGCTGGAGGAAGGCAACACCAGGCTCTTCCTCCAAAGCAGCCCACTTCCATGCTGCCTTCATCCATTTCCCAGTGAGTGACCAGCAATTTTAAAAGTATCAGATGGTGCCAATAAAGGGCATGCCCATGTCAAGCAATTGCTACCCCACTCTGGCATTTATATCATCATGGAATAATGCAGACTATATAATCAGTCAGTTCTGGCTTTTCCTTCAGAGACCCTTAGAACTCTAAGCAATTTTGACATGGCACAAGGCAAGGCACGGCTCCCAGTGATTGGACTCCTAGAAGGCCTGTGTAGTATCAACTGCTTCGAGATGGACTCTTAGAACTGGCAGCATGCTAATAGAGCGTTCCAAAGTGACTAATGCACTAACAATACTCCGTGCGGCTTGCATCTCTCTCTTCTCTCATTACAGGCAATTTAAGGAGCTTGGAGAAACAAATGGCCACTCAGCTGCTTAACAGGTTTTCACAGCACATACGTCACTCGCAAAATACTGAGTCAGAGACCATGTCATTCTAAGTAACTGCATGATCCCATTGTAATGAGGACAGAAAAATACAAACAAAACATCTAGGGGAGTCAGAGTTTCTCCTTCCCCTCCTGTCCCACCCTTCTGCCCATGCTCTGTAGGGAAGAAAAAAATCATTTAGAAAGAGCAATAGTCAAAGATGCCTCCAAGAAACCCATCACTTTCAATGGCATAGTCCTCTGCAAAGAAAAGTTAAAGGCACATGAATGGGAGATGTATCCTTTTGCTCTTGGTTCTTTCTCCTATTCATTTTTGCACTTCCTCCTCTTCCTATCAGACAGACATTCATCACTAAGAGACAGCTAACTGACTTTTCCACACTGGGTCTCATCCTGTACATTGAATACAAGGGTGCAGAACCTCTTTCAACCTGAAGGCCAAATTCAGTTTTGGAGAGGGTCTTGGCAGCCACATACCAGTGGTGGTTGGGACCCAAACTGCTAGCCTAGTTTACCTTAATGCTCTTAGGAGAGACATTCCAGCCTTTTAGAATGGAGGGGGAAATTGCACAGAAACCAAGAAACCAACTGGAAGCTGGAGGGAAAGGAAGCATAGCATTTATCTCTGGAGGGCCAGGTTGAAATTCCACGTGGACAAGATCTGGGACCCAGGACTGAGGTTCTACACCCTTCTCCATGATATAGTAGATTTCTGTGTGCAAATATATTTTCTTGATGGGTGAGCATCCCATTGCTTGAATCTGATGTGGCATATATATACAATCATACACAGGCTGATGTGGCATACACACATGCTTCTATGCCACTGTTTCACAGACATCAGTCTTTTGTGACTTGCAACAGTGACTACCATGCATGAAAGGCTCTTCCCAACCATGATGACACTCTTTGTTCTTCTGTCCAGCTGAGAAATCTTGGCTGCTTTTGAGGATGAAAGCTTGAAGATTTGCATTGCTGCTTCTAAGTGCTTGGCTCTCCAAAATATGGGCCAGCACAGTAGTCCCAGGAGCTTCTGTGGAGGGTGGAAAAATCCTCTGGAAGCTGGCAGGTGCAGATGGCTGGACTGGTTGATGCTGCATGTGAACAGCTCAACAGCATGGAGTCCTCCAGGTTGGTGTTTCTCTATAATCTTGACCCACCTGGAGATCCATGGTGTTGAATCATGAACGTATCAAACTAGCGTTGTCTCCAATTCACTCCCAGGAAAGGAAGGTTGAGTAGCTATAGCAGGCTTCCCAGTCATCTGAATTGACTCTGGGTTTCACCAAGGCTGCCATCTCATGCACACTTACCTTAGGGAAAGGTCCACTGGACTAAGTGGGATTTAACTCAGAGTAAACACAAATAGTATTGGGACAAGGAAAACCCAGAAAAAAAGAGTTTTAATCAGAGTAGGGCTCAGAATGGAGTGCAGAGCACACCCGCAATTTAAGATACCTTCAGGTACAGATGGCATGGAAAATAGCAGATTTTAAAACATGCAAGCATGAGCATCAAATGATGCTAAAGAAAAGACAAATTACTCAACATGTTTTCAGTATATTTCGCTTCCTATTTCCTCATACTTGCTTCCTTCTACCTATTTTTCCTCATATTTGTTCATAACATCATATGCCTTGATTTGGGACCTCTTTTTATTTATTTTTGTGGCTGTTTGTGCACATTACATCCTTTTGATGTGATTTTCTGGTGAGAGAGCTGTGTGTGTAGAACTGCCATTGCTATTTAACCACACCGCCTATTCCAACTTCCCTTCTCCAACCTGTTGCCCTTGAGATGTGTTGAAGTGCAATTCACATACTTCCCAGCTGTTTCCAGGGAATTATGGGTGTTGTGGTCTAATACCTCTGGAAGACACCAGCTTAGGTAAGGCTGCTATACCATTACCCTGCAGACTTGGTAGCAGCCACATTGGCCCAGGTAACACTAAAGCCAGACCTGAGGTACTATGGAACATGAAAGCATCATGATGTCGAATCACAGGTGGGCAGCATCCTCCAGCCTTCTTCCACTCAGAAGGAATCCTTGGGGGCTACAAAGTCCAGTGGTGATCTGGCCCAAAGGTGGAAGTGGAGCCAGAGGCAAAAAGGGTAGGGATGAAACCTTAAAAAATACTTCAGCATATTGTAACTTAAAGCTTTATGTGTCGGTAGTTAAAAATAAGGAGAGGCATTTTGACATTTCAGTATGGTAAAAAATAATGCATCTGGGAGCCACCAAACCACTGATGGAAAGAGGATGGTGGGGCTGAAAAGGAGGTGCAGCTATCTAAGGATCCAAGAAAGCTGTACTGGGATACAAGAAAGGCCTTTTTTGGCCCCAGGCCTGAGGTTCCACCTCCTTGTTCTAAGCAGATATATTCTCAGTTGCTTCTTGGCTGAGAAATCAAGAAATAGCTAGCAACATAGGCGTGTGCTTGGCAATTGATCTCCGACTCACAAATATATGGGCCATGCAAAGGATACCTTGGTTTGCTATGAAAAAGCATTATTAAGAATATGGCTTAGTTGAATACCCTCCATTTCATGGACATTTTACATTATTATACAAGTGATTAAAGCACTTTACTTTACAGGAAGCATTAAAATGCATGACACAACATTTTATCCATTTTACAGAAGATTATGCCAGGACAGAAAAAGGTTAATGCCATATTACCTATATGTGCTTATGATTGCTCAGTCAAAATAATGCAGTTGTAATGGGATCTCAGCAGTTATCTCTGAAGCGGAATGCTTGATGACAGAACGTATTCTCTGAAGCGAGGCTAGCCCTGGAGGAACACGCTTGCCCAGTGAAACAGTCGCGGTAACCTTCACAATACTCTACTTGAGGTGGATTCTTCTTTTCGGGATAGCCTCAAGAAGAAAGGAATTGCATTTAATTCACCAGAAACGAACCCTAGAGAGATGGCTCCCTGGGACTGCCTCCTGGAGGCACACATTTCTCCTTGCTTCCTCCTTGCTGTAGGAATAGGCAGTAACAATTTGTTTCTTAATCCACCCATTAAATCAATGTCAGTGCACTTTAGAGGAAGACCAATGATGCCTCACAGAAAATGCTAAAAATATTACATTTCCCAAGGGAAACTCTGATCTGGCAGATATTTTTAGATATTTCTCTCCCTTGGTACTGTATTGCTGTGGACATTTGCTTAGAGGCAGCTTGTGTGGATTGAAGTTTGGGGGTCTCAGGCATCCATCTGGGTAGATGATCCCTCTGAATATATAGCAACACTTTGGATGGCATGAACGTTTCTTGCGCTACAGATGACCAGCTGCCCACAAAGAACACACTGAGTTGCACTGAAGCAGCTTGATCCAGTGGAAATGTTGGAGTGAAGCTATTTACACTCCTCAAACCCAAGCTGGCCTATCTCTGCAGCAAAACAAAATAATAATAATGGCTGTAAGAAGAATGCAGAGAAAGTGCAACAGGGACTATTAAGTGAAAGTATTCACTTGCAAACTGTACTTTCCTTCCTTAGGGAAAGCCGAGTTCTAGATGACTTGAAATTAAATATAATTAAATTATATATAAATTAAATTGCCATAAACCAACAGTGTGTTCCCTTCCATCACTCCATTGCTGGAAAGAAAGTCAAGTCCAGTATGTTGGGAACTATCTATTACTAACATTGGCCATGGCTACTGCATCTGACTTAATGACCAAAAAAATGCAACGATTTCTTTATACGTTATGACTAGAGATGTATGGCAAATCTGTGTTAGTTGATTTTTGGTCAGAATTTGCCCAGTTCACCCTTTCCACACCAAACACAGACTTGGATGCAATCTATGGCTGCAGTTTGAACATTTCTGAACTTGCGATGTGATTTGTGGACCAAAAATCTGTGTTAGACATCATGCAAACATTTAAAACATGTGCATGGAAAAAATACAACTTTGGGGCTTATTCAAGGTCTGCAGAATTCCCTAAAGCTGTAAAAATCACCCTTTTGCGGCTTTTATGAACTTTTGAACTTTTGTCTGAATTGTTTCAATATGAGAGGGCCAGATTTGCATGTGGAAACCTACAAGTTCATTCAGTGAAGGGATGTTGGGAAAGACCTCTAAGGTCCTGGAGAAATCTTTCTGGACAGAATACAGAAGCCTGGACTAGATGGACAAATGGGATGGCCTTGCACAAGACAACTCCCTGGGTGCTAATAGTCATTTGTGTTTGGGTGTTGGATTAAAAGGAGAGAAATACCTCTGATATCCATGCAATTTACTTTTCTCTTTTGCCATAAGGTTCTCCTGCATCAAACACACTTATTTTGACATAAAGGTAAAAAAAAACAACATAAAGATATGGATTAGTTCTAGTCAAAACTCAGTTGTGGATCCTCTTTGAAGAAACCCTTAGCTTTCCTAGAAGCATTATGGCTTAAGATGCAAGGTTTTCTCTTCTTTTGTAACCTTAAGCCAGCAGTGAAGCTCCTAGGGAGAGAGCTCCTGCATTGTTCTAAGTGGAGAAGGGTGGAGAAACTGGAAAAGGTCCTCTAGTTCAGCCTTCTGTAGCCTGCTGTGCTCCAGAGGTTTTGGAGAATGCCTCCTATTGGTGCCTGCCAGCTTGCTTGGAAATGATGGAACCTGTAGTCCAAAATATCTGGAGGATGCCAGGCTGAGGAAGGTTATTCTGGAGCCAGGACATAGGACCTTTGTGCCACTGAGAGCTGCAGCAGGTGTCCACTGGTGTGGTAGGAACTACATTCACACACACCCCTCTCTCATCCACACACACAGCACTCACTCACACTGTGCTTGCTCTGTATATATTGCAACCAGCTGCCTGGAGAGGTGGTGGGCTCCCCCACACTAGAGACATTCAGAAAGAGACTGGGCAGCCCTCTGAGTGGGATGGTGTGACTTGGTGTCCCGCGAAAGCAGGGGGTTGGACCCGATGGTCTTCAAGGCCCCTTCCAACTCTACTATTCTATGATTCTATGAATCTGGAGCAACCTTCAGTTTAAAACAGGGGTAGGCAACTTACATTGATATCACTTGGGGGTAATCTTATAGGTTCCCCTCATGCAATCTACTCCCACCTACCCTCTGCATTGAGTCACTTCTTCCCTTCCTACTCCCTCCCACCCAGCCACTTCCTCTTCTTCACCTACACAGATACAATATGCACACTTATAGCTCTAACCCTTCCATTCCCACTGCTGCCACTGGAAAAGGGAGGAGCGGGGAAGAGGCAGAGATACTGCAGAAAAGGGCTCTGCAGTCCCTACTACAGTAGACACATCCCAAGAGGGTCCACAGAGCTCCCTAGGAAGTAGGGAGAAAAATTTTCAACACTGATTCTTAATATGGTCTAAGAATGACCATCTATAGTTTATACTTGTAGATATACATAAAGTCCATCTCTAGATGTTTCCTTTCTCTCTCATTCTCTCTCTCATCTTCCTTCCTTCTTTCCTTCCTTCTCTTGATTGCAGCAGACACTGGAGGGCTTTGTAGGTCTCCATGAGCTATTCTTTTTCTATAGCAATATCCTCTAAAGGGAAGTCCAACTGAAGAAAAAATGGTCCTTTGACGCCTCCCAAGATCTCCTCAAGGCAAATTAGAATGGAAGCTAAGGACCAAACTTGGGAAAGCCACATGAGAAATCCCACCCTAGATCTTACAATCCCAAGCAAATCAACTAGGGATTGCTTACTCAAAAGGCAGTCCCAGCAGAGAAATCCTACTGAAATCAAGCTTGGGATGTTGTATCATGTGCAAGAAGTCCTGGAATTCAGAAACATGGACTCTGGTTTGATTTCCTGCACTGGGAGCAGGAAATACAAATCCTAGTTCTGGTAATCATTTTTAAACATACAAGGATGCAAGGAGTGCTGTATTAGATCAGATGGACTCGTCCCATCATGCTCAACATTCTGTCTTCCTGAAGCAGCCAGAGAGAAACTCCAGATCAGTCAGGATGGCAAATCGACCCTCTGCCATTAAACACTGGTCTCTTGTCATAAGAGGTATTTATATCCAAGTCATCTTGCTGAAATAATGGAGCTATTTTGAAGAGTGCCCAATGAACAGTTGCCTAATGAACGGTGACAAGAGTGGCCGAAGCAGACCCACAGGAGAAATGAGGAATAAATAATAAAGCCATGTCCAATCCGTCAACTAAATTGCTCCTAAAGTGAGCGGTTTTGAACATTTTCCATGAAGCATCAGCAGCAACCTGATGGATGCATAGGATTATAGCAGAATGGATTTATTATCCTCAATCCATTGCCATGAGATCAAACAGCATCTGGAAAATGCTGTCAACTTTCAACAAAAGCGTATTTGAAGGGGAGTTTCTCCCATAAGGCAGTGATTGGAAGAGGGTTGTTTCTTTTTCTTTTCTTTTCCAAAGGCTAAAATTCACATCCCTTCTTCCACAGCCCTTTTATTTCTTTCAGACTCTCTATCTCCTTCCCTCACCCTCAAGGATCTGTAAAACTAGCACTTCAAATGGGCTGTGGTGATGATTCTCAGCAAGATACCATATCGCAGAAGAAAGGTAATTTGTGTTGCATTCAGTCACTTTCGCTTAGATATTATCACCGTAATAGTAGATTAGCCTCAAATGCAACTGCTGAGGCATCCTGTGTAGAATTTCCTGCCTAGAACATGACACAGCAAAGAGAGAGATTTGGCAGCAGAAAAATACTGAAAGTGTTTTCTTTACAGACAAACTGTAGCTCACAAGGATTATTTTTGGCTTCAGAGCCAGTAGTATTAAACAATTCTGAGAGGCAGGCTGGGATCTCCCCTTCTCTTCCCTTTCCCCCTTAGAGTTTCTGGTGAATGGAGGGGGAAATGTTTTCCTGGAGCACGCCAGGTCAGCTGCATGTGGACAAGTCTACATTTTGTGAAAATCCTTCCACATGAGAGGGAGAGTCAGAAAACCAGGTCATCGAACACAGAAAAATCACCTGTTGGGCAGGACAATTCAGGACACATTTCCCCACTGACATGCTCTTAAAAAAAATTCAGGTTACTTATTTCCATCATTGGCTTCCTGCAGTGCCGATCTTAAAAAAGCCCCATGAGAGGAGTTTTCCCACCGCTTCTTCCCCTGGGCTTGGGGCGAAGCTGGGAACCTGTGGAAGCTGCAGTCCCACTGGAGCAATGACTGTACAGTCACTCACACATACTTAGTTACTGTCTTGCAACTAAGCTAAGCAAAAGAACCCCTGAGCTCACCCATGAGAATGTCAACAACAGTTATCTCTCATTTTTTATCTTGTTTTTAATTCCCTTTCTATCAAATTGATAGAAAATGGAAGAAGAGAAATCAATACAGCATTAGTGCTCACTGATGCCAGGGAACATGGAATGGATAGATAGGATGTTGAAATTGCATTTTCATCCTTTCTGGTGCTAAACTGAATGCTACTATGAGGCCTTCATACCACTATTTGCTATCACCAGTATAAATTTAGAAAAGAAGGGTTTGCAGGGTGTATGTGTAGAGAGATGGGAAAATCGAGTAATTCAGATTCATATCTAGGGATGGGCAGATCAGCAAAACTCCAGCTCAGCAAATTTCTCTGAATTCCATTTCAAAGCTTATTTTGACTTTAACCTTATCAGATTATTTTTCTTTCTTTTTCCATGAAAACCCAAGTATCTCTTCATGTGGACTTTCCCAAATGCATCCATTACTTGTGCACACCTTTGATATACATTTATCTCCCATTGATCAAAGTGTGCATTTTTCACAAGTGTACATTTTTCATGTGCATTTTCAAGGGTACTCAGACTGTTGAATGGGTTTGTTGCATCGTATTACAAACCTGCAAATGTATAAACTTTGGTCACAGATTGTATCTGAGTCTATGTTCAGTACGGAAAGTACAAACTGAATATATCCTGATTGAAAGCTAATTGAAATGAACTTATCATACATCCGTATTCAAGCCCAAGTTTAAACTAATTATCCTGCAAACCTGTGCTGACTAACTTGGGCAAAAATCCCACTAAATCCATGGTGACTTGTACTGTTAATTTGAGACCAATTTAAATCTGGCTGGGAGGAATCTGCCCACATACTTCAAAGATGCTACTTATACAATTGAAAATAACGATACAATATTCCAGTGTGCAATATATTTGTCATAGCCCCTGATGCTGGGCCTCAGGCAAAAGACAGTGTCCTGTGGAATATGGAGATCAGGTAAAGCATAAGCTGTTACATCCAGATGCAGACCTTTGGTGTCTTCTTGCAGGTCCTCTGCTAGATGAGGTGGCCCTGCCATTAGCCATAGAATCAAAAGGAAAGTCTTCAAGAGCTCCTATCACTCATTGACTAATTTGTTCCCAGACTTTCCACCAAAAATGGCACTCACAGTGGCTGCATTCCCTGGCAACACAGGCCCTGCCAGCCTGTCTTGGGCTTTAGCACTCTGCTGAGATAACATCTCT
The DNA here is from genome assembly GCF_004798865.1 of Varanus komodoensis. Taxonomy (NCBI): domain Eukaryota; kingdom Metazoa; phylum Chordata; class Lepidosauria; order Squamata; family Varanidae; genus Varanus; species Varanus komodoensis. Next base: position 14,629,350 of record NW_025335701.1, on the reverse strand, counting down.
CTTTACTCACTAGAGGGAGGAGAACTCCCCACAGCAAGGATGCTGGAGAACTGTCTATGGTCCTGATTTCCCTAACAGCTCTTTAAGGCAACTTCACCTGCCTGAGCCTCACTTGACATGCCCCTGCCTGCCCCGAAGAGAGGGGGCAAAGAGGGGTAGCTATAATTTTGTGACTGGAGTTCTAGCCTCTAGAAGAAGAACTACTGAAACAGTGAAAAGGGAGTCTCAGTGGCTTGGAAAGCCCATCAGCATCATCACTCTTTCCATATTTCCTCTTTCATATACATACCTCTCCTTCTTGTTTCATCATCAGCTCTAGTTTCTAACCACAATGAATGGCTTTATTCGTATTTTGGAGGAGGGTGTTGAAGTAAAATATTCCAGAACTCAACACTATCGGTGCTCTGATTGAACAGTGCCCATTCCTAATTCTCTCTTCCAGAAAGAGAAGCATTAAGAGAAGTTTGGTAGAGTCTGTGGCACCTGCAAGGGGATGGTATTAGGTGTTGCTCAGAAAATTCTAGATTCCTCCCTGGTCCACGTGATGTTTTATCCCTATCGTCAAATTCCCCTCCTACTGCCCTTGGTATGACTGTGGTGCTTATAGAGCAGCAAACAAACAAAAATTTCCTGTTTTTCATTCATTGTCTAGGGGCATCTCTGTGGCATTTGCCATGACAATACAAATTGCGCCCCAAAATGTCAAGGGGAAGTGAATCATTGACCAGTCCACAAAAATTGCTGTACCTTCCCTTCTGAGATTTTGCGGGTTGTTTAACTAGGCCCATCGCTATGTTGCATTTAATTTATAACAATTATCCATTAAATATCATGCCTCTCACTTTCCTGGGGCTGACAGCCTTCTGGGAAGATTCAGACTCAGAGTTGGAGCAGACCAATTTATAGGCTGCTCAAAGTTCAGACTGTAACGACAGTGGCAGGCTGGCTCTGAATTCCTTCCCAGGGGAGCACAAGCTGGGAGAGTCCAATATGCCCTGCCAGCTGAAGATTCAGCCTTGGAAAGTGCACCTTTAATGCAGGAGTTTGGGAGTCTTTCTGCAGGGGAAAGCAAACAAGCAAACAGCTTAGACTTTTGGCTGAGCAAGGGAGGGTTTCCAACCTGTCTCCTTGGAAACAGAGCCATCGAAAGAAATTAGAAGAGACGCTCACTTAGCTGTAGTTTATCATTACAAGGTTTTCTGCAGAGGGGTGAAATGGCCTCAGCACTCCACCCCTGTTTAAAAACACCTGCTGAGCCCATGGAGCTTCAGAGGTATGTCTTTAATATCCCCAAATCCTCTTTCCTTGGGCCAGGCCTGAACTTTGATCTTTCAGCTTGCCTTGACTCCCATTTTAGTGGAACTTCATCTGGAAAAGTATTCCTGACTCACACAGAGCAACGGCATCACTGGGCTTGTGCATCTTTCTCACAGTTTCTGTTTGGATTGCATCTCGGAACTGCAACCTCTGTGGCACTTCTCTGCCCAGAGTTTCAAAGGATTGCTTGGATTCCCATCTCACCTTAACTAAGAGAGCTTGTTAATTATTTTAACCTGTGTTAAACTGTTGCTGCTACAAGAGATCTAGGCCTGAAAGATGTCTACATGCTTTTTTTGTGCAGCTTTTCAGTAAAAACTGCTTGCATACAATGCTCTGAAAGTTGGCTGACAGAATATTCTCAAGTATCCCTATAAATTTCATACCATTCTGCCCAAAAAAGAAGTTGCCAACAGTTCCCTTTAAAAAGAACAGCAGCAAGATTTAGAAGCATATGGCATAAATACCAATTTCTCCAAATTTTGGCAAGCATAATCTCCTCCTGATCTGCAAAGGCATCCAATGATAGTCAATGGGGAACATGAAGATTTGGGTTTCCAGACTGAGATTCAGACCCAAGTCCACCTATCCAGTTACAATGCTTACAGTCCTTCTCAAAAAGAGGTCAAAAAACATGGGAATTCAGAGTATCATTTATTTAACTAACAGCTACAGGTGTTATTCCTCTAATGGACACTGATCACTGAAAGAGATTTATTTAATGAACACTGATGGTTCTTGATGGCTGGTGGCTATGCCACCCTTGAAGTGTTTATGGTGTGTGCAGAGAACAGAGAAAGAAAACTGGAATGCAGCCAGAACTGGGGATGGAAGACGGTTTTTGCAATTGGCTGGTGAAAAGCAGCTTGCAAGTGTAGATGCTTTAAGGAAAATCTGTACTGTTTTACACTTGCACTCCCTGCCTGGGCACTTGACTTTTCTTTGCTCAACTTATACACTGCTAAATAAACCTCACTAGTCTAGTGTAAATCAACCCAGTTCTCAGATCAGATTCTGCATACATGCTTGCACCACACTGACCTTGCAGAAGCAACAAATTCACCCGACTTTGAGTCTTCAAACTATGATGACTTGTACTTGTTTGTTTTCGGGAGTTTAGAATATCATTGTCTTAGCTATAGCATCTTTTGCCTGGTGAAAGTCCAGCCAGATCCTATTGTAGTCTAACTCTTTTCTGAGGGTTATTGAACTAATGAGAAGTCACTGTAAGTTGAAGGGATTTGTATGGTACTGAGTCAAGTAGCAGTCATTTTCTCATTCTGTCAAAACCGGAGATGATTTCTCTAAGGGGAAACCTTGGGTTTGATGGCTGGCAAGAGAGAGCGGTTGTTCAAAGACCTGAAGGAGGCAGCAGTTAGTATTGCTCATTTGAAGGGAAGTGATGAGTGCTGCCCCATTGGCTGCCATGTCATTTTTCAAACTCTTGCTTCAAAATATATCATTGAGTGCACCTCCTGACTGAATATTGTTCAGCACTGATCCTTAGTGGATGGCCTTAGGACAAATGGCCAAGAAAATCAAGGACTGAAGGACCGCGCCTGTTTTCAGGCATTGGCATAAGACTTTAGTCCAAGAGCATTGTAGCATCTTTGGATACTTCAAGATGGAGAGTTTAGGTGGTGCCAGATGCACTGAACTGGTCCATACCAGAACTGTAGTCTCCATGGATACCGTGACAGTTTTCCTGCAGACTTCTGCCAGCCCAAACAGACTAGCAGGAGGCAGAGAGAACTATCTACAACTGTGGCACCAAACTGCCATGATACCTGTTCTGAGATGCACCACCTCCATAGTCACACACACCATGGGCCAAAGTACTCAGCACATGAAACGTGTGAACACATTTCATGTATCCAGTTGGTACTTAAGAAGGCTGAACCAGGGCTCTTCAAGCTCATTGAAATGCTTTGAACTTCACTGGCTCACAGTTTATTCAAACTGGCAATGTGCACTTTTCGAAAGGGAGAAGTCCCTTCAAACTCCTTGAAAGCTGCTGCCAGTCAGCACTGACCAGTGTTCACCATCCAGGTGTCTTCCAGACATGTTGCACCACAACTCCATCATCCTTCAGACACTGGCATTCTGGAAGCCACTGGGCTGGGGAAAGCTGCCTTGCCACCGGATGGACCAAAGACTTTGCTTGGTCCATCTTGCACCGTCAAAGCAGAGCAGTATCTCTTCCTAAAAGGAAATTAACCATCTTATCTGCTGATACTTCGACGATGTCTTGCATGGACAAGCCCCACTCCTTTCAATGGAACTTACTTCTGAGTATGTATACATGTATTAAAACAGCATAGCTCAGTCCATGGTCAGTGTGTTGCATTTCTTTGGAAGCTGGCCTTTCTTCCTTTGCATTGCTCTGCAAGTTGATAACAAAAATGTCAACTATGCTTTCTGTCCAGTTCTCATGTTTGCCAATCTTTAGTTCAATTCACTTCATTTTCACATCAGCTGAGACTTTTAAAACAAACAACATTTGCAAATGTCAAAGTAAGATTCAGTGGACAAGTTGCTCAATTTCTGTGTATGTGATGAGATGGGACATCATCTTATCTTCACGTCACAGTGCAAAATAACTTGCAATGGCCCTGAATAAAATGTACTTGACCATGCGTCTTAATAGGCTTAGCAAACAACCTACACCTTCCTGTATTTTCTTGGCAAAATGATGAATATATTGTTATAGGATAATTTCAATGAGTTTGCTGATTGGTTGAATTCTTAGTAAAGGTTTGTTAATTTGTTCTGAAATAAAGTGGTAGTGAATTGTGAGAACTTACACCGTACCTCACACTATTGCCATGTTGTTGTTTTGAAATGGGATGGAACAGACTTGTAAGTGAAAGTAACATGATGACAAATACTGATTTGTCAATCTTCAGTTGATCTATTATTTTACTGTTATATATATTCCACCTTGGTATTTTTATTGCTCAGCTATAAGCTGGCTGGGGAAGGCTAAGCATTTCAGGAGTGCTTTTTTTCTCAACATGTATAGGATTGTACCTTAAGTACAGTCTTAATAACACTTTCTCATGCATGTCTACTGACAACTACCAATGAGATTAATAAGCTTTACTCCCATGTAAAGGTATATAGGAATGTAATCTTAGTACAGTACTGAATTTATGAAAAGTTTTAATGAGCCTATTAAAATACTGTTTCTATCTTTACCAATGTTCTGCTGATACATACTGAACTGTTAATGCATTGCCTTGGAATAGTGTTGCATATTTTATATATTATTACCTGACTGTTGCACTTCATTTTACTCTGATTGTGAGCAACTCTGGGCATGCTTTAGCATGGAAGAGCAGTTTAAGCAAACCAGTGATGATAATGCATTATGGGATGGCTGCCTCCGGTGGCAAATGCTGATAGGTGGGTGATGCTCCAGATGCCATGCAGGATTCTCAGCATACTCCAAGGTAGCTTAAGACATGCCCTCAGTTGTATGGAGGGCTATTTCTGATCATCAGTGCCCCAGTCAAAATAAGATGCTTGGCTTCTATACATGGAAAGAATAGCTGCCATTTTTTCCTTCACCTAAGGTGGCAAAAACTATTGGACTAGCTTGGTTTATACAGTTTGTGGGCTACTAGTAGTACCATCTGTGTATTTAGAGAGTGAAAGAGATAAGCGAGCAGCTGACAGAAGAATTCCTTGCATGTCTACTCAAAAGGATGCTTGCTGGGTTCTGTGGTGCCGACTCTCAGGCAAATATGCACAGCACTGCAGCATCAAAGTTACTGGTAAAAAAAGGAGAAAGTATCCAGTTTCAAAACTCTCTCTCTATCTCTCTCTTTGTGTGTGCATACAATTTATAATAAAGCAATAATGATGAAAACTGAACAAGCATTCATTTCTGATGTGGTTTGTCCTCATTCAATGATGCCTCAAGAAAATTTGCATATTTTTGTGAGAGAAAAGATCTGGAGAAAGAGCAGAAGTACAGAGAGTGAGCAATTTGTATACTTTTTTGCTTTAATATGGGAAAAAGAGATTTACTTAGGCAAAGACCATGACAATTCGTCAACCTAAACTGTATTCTAGAGCAGGGCTTATGGCATTCTTTTTGCTTTCCCATTTAAGAACAGCTTGAGAATGCAAAACAGCAGTTCTTACTATCATTCACATAGACAGACTTTTCTTGCGCCCACACAGTGGATGGCGTCAGAAACTCCCCTGCAATTTATGGCTTCCATCATCCTCCATCAGCAGTTCTGATGAACTCCAGCTATGGATCTGTGTGAAGGGGAGTTTAAGATATGCAGCTGATCTTCCTCCATGGCTAAAGCACAAAGGTTAGGAAATGAAGCCATTCTTACTGGATGAGGACTCCTGCAAGATGTCGGACTTTTTCTGTCTGAACATGCATGGATTGTGTGCTAATCAGCCCATTTTCTAGATGAGGCTGGAAATACAGTAAAAATGAAAGTTTATTTAAAGCAATGGGCTTTATTAAAGGACTCGGTACTGCTGGGTTCCAGTTCTATTCTGAACCAGAATTGACATTTTGAATTGAACACAATCCCATCTAATAAACAACAGAACCAAGTCTGTTCTGCATGCATCTAAGGGCAGCTTCTATTTTCTAATCCCTCTATTTTCTGATCCCTGTAAACCCCTGTCTCCATTTTGCCCCATTCTTTCAGGGACCATCTTGATAGTGTGAGATTCATATCACCAGAATCTTGTCCCATACCCTGCTCAACTTCTGTATTTCCCAGTTACCAGACATGACAAAGGAATGGTAACTCCCCAACACACTGTACTTGGATGGGAGCAGGGTCCCTATACTACTGTTTCCCCTTCCCACTAAGAGAAAGATGTAGCTGGGCAGGGGGAGAGATTTAACTCTTTGCCCTCTGCTGAGGTCCTGATCTGAGATTGGGAGCCCTGAACAAGGGGAGAAAAACTCCCGTTGAAGCACATATGATTTTTTTTCTTATGTCCATTGCAAAGACAGGGAAGGCTGTCTGATCCAGTTCAGGGGAAAATTGGGGGCAGGGATATTAAAGCTCCCCCCTTCAAGCTATGGTATCCCCTGCACTAGAAGCTTAAGCTCAGGGTAGATGTATCTCCTGTCACATGCAGATGAAAATATTGTTGGTGTGCACACACACGTGTGAAGCTGTCCCTGCATGCAAATCATATTTTTTGACTTCTTGGCACTAAGGATTCCTTGCAGACAGTTGTGCCTCCTCACGCAGTGTTAACCTGCAGAACAATCTCTCCCCCCACCCCCACTCATGGCACAGGACAAGCTATTGCAGAATAAATGAGTACTGTAACAGGCAGAGGATGTAAAATCTTCCACAAGGTAACAGGCTTAACAGCAATCACTGAGATGAGCACTTGGGTCCTACAAGCCTACCCTTATTTGCACTGATGTAATTTAAAAGGAGAGCTGCAAGGGGAGCCCATGAACCTACAAAATCTTTTCTGCCTTGGATGCTTATACAAGCTGGCGATAAAATCAGTTCCTTCCTCCTTGCTGTTGGTCCTCTCCCACTCATGAGCCTCCAGGCCCACTTTACTCCCTTACCTCACTACTACTCCACTAGCATCAAGGGAATAGGGGAAAGTGGGGGTACCCTCTTTCCCCTGCCTTCTTTTCCCTAGTACTTTGCTTGGCCCAACTCTGGGTATTTGCCAGCTCAGGGAGCACTGGGGAATGCTTCTCGGGAGTCTTGGGAATTTTACATTTCCCAGGGCTCCTGGCACCTGACTCTTACATAAGAGTGCCAAGGGAGAAAGGAACTCCCCTTCCTTCCACTACCAATGAGAGGAGGAAGCAGCAGCAAAGTAAACCTGTCTATGGCGTATCACAGCTGTATCAGAGTTATGCGGTTAGGGATAAGGATTAGCACCCACTGTGCATCTCAGGTGTTATCAAGACAGAATAAACTCCATCTCTAAAAAGGGGAGGGGGCTTAGAATAAGGCAAGCCATTATTAAGGGATTTCTTTCTTTTTCGAGCTGGGGTGGAATATCTCGGTTTGCCCAGCAAAAGTATAGAACAGATGGGTGAAGGTACTGCACATCTAGCATTAATGGGCAAACACAGTCATATTTAAATAGCAGAGTGCACAATTCGTGTACCAAATGTCCCAAGTACAAACTCGGGCATCTTTAGACAGGGACTGGGAAAGGTCCTTGCCTGAATTCTTGGAAAGCGTTGCCTGTCGCTGTTGACTGTACCCAACCAAATGGACCATTACTAAGACCCAGTTAAGGCAGCTTGCAATCATCCATAGTTCTTGCTAGACTGAGGGCACTCTGGGTGTTAAAGTTATGCTGAAGGAGAAGGGAACTGTCTTGGCCTTTGCTTTCCAGACCAAAATAGGAATAAGGGAACCTGCCAAACTGGATTTTGCTTTGATCCTCATTTTTTCCACTGCTAAATTTACTCTTTCTCATTTCTGGATTGGATTTTTTTGTTACTTTGCACAAGCATTTGAAGGCAATTTTTGAGCACACTTAGTCAAACACAGACATTTTGGCAAATGATTTTTCTATTTAATAAAGTGCCTTCGTGGGCATTTCAACAAATATATACAAATGATTTACTGTACGTTACTTTATATGTGCATATCTTCAGTATGCATATCTGAACTTTTCTTTTCTTTTGAAAATGTTATCAGAAGCTTCATAGCATTATAGATTTTTACATCTGTGTTCTAGATTATGTTTACATTCAGGAAGTGCAAATATTTACACTCGATAATAGCCTAATAAATTTTGCAATCATCTTTCAATCCAAGTCGCTTACATGGAGTGACACAGGATGCTTCTAGTTGGGCCAGAGCAAAGGACTGAAGGGAAGAAGAGAAAGACACAGGGACACAGCAGGAAGCAATAGAAACACATGAGAAGATAGCTAAAGTTCACATATTGATCAAATCAGTGGCTGTAGGCCCAGAGCCTGGAGATTAATACTTACAGGTTATTAGCTGTAGTATTGATTGCTCTTGGATTAGATGGAATGGCAGCTGTAAATTTCTATTTCATATGAACAATTCAGAGCATTGACTATAACTGAAGATTTTCATGCAACGGCCAAACTCACTCCAGTTCGATTCATGCAAGACAGAAGCCCCAGAGAAGAGAAGCAATGTGGAAAGAATGCTTGACAAAAATACAATTCAAACTGAGTCACATGTACTAAGCATAGGAACAGACAAAACTACAATTGAGGGGAAAGCAAGATACGCGTTGACAGTGCTCGCCTTGAGCTCGCCTGAGGCTCAGGGGTTTGCATCTCGGGATTTGGACCTCTGGGAATTTGACTAGTGGGGAGATGAAAATATGGGTTGGGTCTCCCTGATACAAAGTGTCTTAACTAGGAAGGAAGGCTTGCTGTAATTAGGATATCTTATTTCCATAATGAGAACATTAAAACTATTGATCCTTCTCGCTTTCCTTTTTAAAAAGAGTGATCAGGTCCAATTTGTCCCTGCTCATCATGTTATAAAACCTCAGACAACATCACCCCAACCAGAACACAGAAGCAAAAGGAACGCATGGAAAGAGCTAATGCTCCTGGCAAACGAAAAAAGCATGAGGAGGCAACTGTCAATGTATGCATGGCAAGAATTAGTCAATTGTAGCAAACAGGAGGACAGAGATAACCTCTGGGCCTGCCTAAAATATAGGGTCTGTTTCAAGGCCAGGAGAGAGGGGGAAGAGAGAAGAGTGGAGCTAGACAGGCAGGAACAGCAGAGAATGGCAGGCAGCCACGTGTGTGGAGAACCATTCGGGAGATGAGTGCTACAGCCGCCTCCGGAGGACCTGGCAGAAAGAGTGAAATAATGCATTTGGTTCCACCCAAATTCTGGAGTTGGTCTGTTGGCCTCTTAAGGGAATTCCATCCCTGGTGAGTGGCCTAGCCTGAGACTATGTTCTGGGTCCACCAGCAGCACCTTCCTAACAGGCTTTGTGACCTCTGGTCTGCTAGGGAAGCAGACATGGCACAGGCATGACAGGGCAGCCACTCCCAGGCACATTCGGGAATAGTGGGCCAGGGTGGTGAGAGTGGAGGTCTGGGACTTGGGAGACGTGGGCATTAGCCCTTGCTTGGCCATGAGGCTCCCTGGGTGACTCTGGGCCAGTCACTCCCTCTCAGCCTAACCGAGCTCACAGGAACGCTGTTCTGAGGATCATGTAAGAGGAGGAAGAGGAGGAGGGGACTGCAAAGTGCCTTGGGCTTCCCGGAGCAAAAACGGCAAGATTTAAATACAGTACAGCAGTAGTTCCTCGGCCACTTCCACAGATGCATCCACCCCAAGAAACACTCTTAAATCTAACTTGGATTCTGTCCGGGGCTGAATTGATAGCACCAATCCTAAGCGGTGCACACAGAAAGAAGCTGATCCCACTCTCCTCAGGTCTACTAAGAAAGGAGCCAGGTTGCTTCCTCCTTCAACACGGAAACAAGATATTCATAGCATGGCTTAATTTCCAAAGCGATTGGAACTGCGTGAAGCACTCTGCTGCTCCCCTTCCCTTTCAACTTGACTTTCTCAACCAGCACAGCAGGAGGGGTAGGAGGGAATGGTGGCGTTCCGGTGTCTTCGCTATAATCTCTTTCCTCCTCTCCTCCTGCTTGTGGCACACGCGTCAGGAGTGCCAGGTGGAAAAGCCACAGGGCAATGGATGCACCGGAAAACAGGGAGGAGGAGAACGGGGGGAACCAAGACTGCCCAAGACTGCCACACTTTCCACCGCTCCTCTGCGAACTCCGATAAGCTTCCCAGGGTGAAACACACCGGGAGGGGGCGGATGTCTTCTCGTCTAAACACTCCACACAGTGCAGCCTTAGCCCAGTTTCTGAGCTCAGGCTTGTTTGCCAGGCCCCCAGGTTGCTTGCACTGCCCTCTGAAGTTCTGCATTGCTTTTGATACTGCACCTACATAAGATTTGTATTCTGCTCTTCTATCAATAAATACTCTAAGCAGCTTATAAGGAAAAATGTGTATGTGTGTGTGAGGGGTGGGGAGGGGCGGGATTGACAGCTTATTCATTAGTTATCCAAATGCCCAACCCTCTTTTTTACTTTTTAATATTTACTGATTATTTATGGCAATGTTCTGGCATTAATAGTAGCCAGGAAGTTCCAAAATAATGGCTCCCAAAAGGCACCCAGGATTTCTTCCCCTTTTTCTCCTGCCTGGAAAGGGATGAGAGTTTTCCATGCTGAATGTGTTTCAAAATCAAAGATAAAGTTTGGGGGACTTGCAAGCGTGTGTGTGTGTGTGTTGCTTATGTGTGGTGGATGCTGCATGCAGGTTAATTATGCCTGTCTCATATCCTGCTTAACTTCCGTATTTCCCAAGAACAAGACATGGCAAAGGCAGGGTAGCTCCCCAACACTCTGTACTCAGGTGGAAACAGGGCTGCTTCCCCTTCCCACCAAGAGAAGGATCTTAATGCTGCACTCCTTACCTCTCCTCCTCTTCCTCTCTCCTCCTCCCTCCCTCCTCCTCCCACTGCGGGGTACCCCAACTGCCAATCTCTCTATCCTATGTCCGGAAAGTTGGGCTTGTGCAAGAGATGAGCTACAGGCACGCCTGACAGTACATCACACCCTTCGCAGGTGCCATGTCTCATTAGGGCTCTTCTCCCATGTCTGCTGTTCTTTCTGCTTTAATTACAGTGGATGTAGCACAGCACAAGGGTGAGCTGGAAATGCTTAAAATCAAAGACTGCTGCACAGAAAAGGGCAAGAAAAGGGAGGCAGGCAGCTGCTCATTGTGCCACTGAGTGGGTTTCAGGCAGGCATATTTAGCTGGCCTGGGCCCAAGATGAAAAACAGAGCAAAGAAGTTTGCTTGTGTGGGAGGGTAAGCTGTGAGATTTATATATCTATCCTCCCAGAGACCCTATAATGATTTCCCTTCAGCTGATACCAGAAAAATAGACTGCAAGAATAAGCTATCGGTTCAAGAAGCAAGGCATTATTTTCAGAAATGAGTCTCTGCACTAGCCAGGGTGGGCGAGGGCCTTTCCCCCCTTTGTATAGCCGCTCCATTCATTTTCATCATTCAAAGTTTCATTTGTATCATAATTCATGTAATTGGAAGTTGCCTTGGCGGCCCCATCAGGGCCAAAAGGTGACTCATAAAACGTATAAATACATTTTAAAAATCACTGGTTTGGAACATCACTGTTACCATCCAAATGTATCAGGCTTGCGGAAACTCATCCGTTTTAGAAAAAGTATCCCCCACACAGAATTATTTTAGAAGTGTTTTAAAAGGTGTACATTCAAGACACTTCCCACAGCTAAAACCTACTTTCTTTTTAAACAAGGGAGAAATATACAGCTTTAGATTTTGGGGGGCTAAGACAACTTTCAGCCTACCTGAAGCTTATGGGAAGTATAGTATATTGAGTATATAGACCCAAATTCCCCCATCTTGCTCTGTGTTGTGTATTTATTACAATATGTAATAATACAAGTTTAATAAAACAATAAAAATATGTAGAAAATAAAAGCAAAAGTTGGCTTGAAACTCATCATTAAGAAAACTAAGATCACGGCATCTGGTCCTATCACTTCCCAGCAAATAAATGGGGAAGAAATGGAGGTAGTGAAAGATTTTATTTTCCTGGGCTCCAGGATCACTGCAGATGGGGATTGCAGCCAAGAAATTAAAAAACACTTGCCTCTTGGAAGGAATGGTATAGCAAATCTAGACAGCACACTAAAAAGCAGAGACATCACCCTGCTGGCAAAAGTTTGTATAGTCAAGGCTATGGCTTTCCCAGTTGCAGTGTATGGCTGTGAAAGCTGGACCATAAGGAAGGGTAAGTGCCAAAGAACTGAAGCCTTTGAACTGTGGTGCTGGAGGAGACTTCTGAGAGTCCCTTGGCACAAGTTGAGGCAGCTTGTGGGCTATTATCTCTAAGACAGACTGCAATCTGTGCATATTTTTGACCAGTAATGAAACTACTGCAAATAGGCACCTGAAAAACACAACCCCAGCATGATTTGTGCAGAATCAGCCAATTTGCAAAAATTATGATTTGCACAAATCAGCCAATTTTGCACCAATCATGCCAGGGTCAAGCAGTTTCCATGTACTTATTTGTACAAATTTCATTAGCGGTTAAAACAAATTTGCACAATTTGCAATCCAACTTAGGGACAGAAGTCTGCAAAAAGCATCCTGAGTCAGTTCACTTTCCATTAGTGGATCTGAAGTTGGCAGGAAATGTCCCTGCTTTGGTACATCTAGACTTGTTCCTGGATGTGGAGGTACCGAAAGCAGCCCTTCATAAACCTAATATTGACTTTGCTTCCCTCTCCTGCTTCTGTCTTACACCTGAAATGGAACATGGAGGATCCCTCCAAGTGATAAAATCTGTACGCCAGCGCCCTGTTGTAAATGAATTAGGGACTACTGGGAGGATGGTAACAGAACAGCAGGACAGGCTGAAGAACAAATGGTTGCACTCATTATTTCCAGCCTCCGACCTGAAGAAAATCAGCTGTTTACACAGACTGCTTGATTTGATAAATGGAAATGTAATCATGGGCGCTTTTTGACTTTGCCGGGAAAGTGGAAGAATAAACAAAGCTTACTCAACTATAGGAGAACAAGGTGCATGCATCAACACTAAAACTCAGTGTGTTAATGGCCGCAGGTTAGAACTGAATAGATCTGCACAGGGACAGTTTTGACATTTGATCCCGATGGTTTGCAAATCAAGTTTTAGTTAACACAACGCCAGGCATGTGATGTCTGTCCTCTGCCTTCAGTGCGTTCCACCGTTGCTGTTTCCTTCATGCCCCCACTGTTCTAAAGGGTCACACAGCACACACATGTGCAGACCACATGGGAAATGGCCACGGGCAAGTGGCACTGACCAGAATGGCAAGCAGGGAGCTGGAGAGCGCCATAGCAGCCACATGGAGGCTCAAGGGCCCTTTCTCTACCCAGCACCTCCAGGGCTGGAAGCCCAAAGTTCTCCCACTGTCAGAACTGTGCCCTCCTTGGATTCCTTGCATGCTGCTGGTTGACACATCCCTTGATGACTTGGCATGCTTGGATGAGGTCTTGCAGCTCAAACACACCCAAAGAATTTTCCGATCTCCAGAAAATACAATGGCTTCCCACTTGACATAGTTTTTCAGAGTCATAGAATTATAGAATCATAGAATAGTAAAGTTGGAAGGGGCCATGAAGGCCATTGAGTCCACCCCCACCCCCATGATGCCAAGTTACGTCATCCCACTCAGATAGCTCTCCAGATTCCTTTAAATGTCTCTAGTGTGGGAGAGCCCACCACCTCTCTAGGCAGCTGGTTCCACTGTGATATTGCTCTGACAGTGAGAAAGTTTTTTTCTGATGTCCAGCCTGAATCTGGATGGTTGCAACGTTAACTGATTATTCTGTGACCTATACTCTGGCATCAGCAAGAAGAGATCTTGACCTTCATTGTGACAGCCTTTGAGGTACTTATAGAGGGATATCATGTCCCCCCTCAGTTTTCCCTTCTCAAGGCTGAACATGCCCAGTTCTCTCAGTCTCTTCTCATTCAGCAGTGTTTCCAAACCCTGGATCATTTTTGTTGTCCTCCACTGGGCCCTTTCTAATTTACCTGAATCTTTCTTAAATCTTGGTGCCCAGAAATGGACACAGTATTCCAGGTCTGACAGTATTCCAGGTCTGAGGTCTGACTAGGGAGGATTATAGAGGAACTATAATGATTTGGAAGTAATACTTCTGTTAATGCGTCCCAAAATAGCATTTGCCCTTTTGGTGGCTACATCGCATTCAATACTCAGCAGGAATCCTTCACCAGCATCCAAAGTAGCCTTCTCTGCATTTTTCCTGGCCCACGATAAATTTCTGAGAGGCAGCTTATGACTTTGGCAAGCAGTTTGAGATGCTGACCCCTTTTGGCAAAGAGCAGAGGGAAGGTGGTGTATCCCTACTCAACTGATCTATATTTGTCTGTGTGAAGCAGGACAGCCAGAGTTTAAAATATTATGCATTAATTCCATGCATTGCTGGTGACCACATTATATGATTGGTAAATAACAACAGAATCCAGAAGAAATCTATTATTCCTAGTCAGACTGTATTGTCTGAACTGGCTATAAGCCAATAGCCTGGAAAAATGAACCCTGGTATAATTATAAGAATGTAAGAAATTGCTTTTCTGAATCGGAACTAGGCCCACTGTATTTAATATTCAGTTTCTCACAAGGTCATGTTACCAGTCATAAGGTATGGCCCTGTCAACATCTCAAGGTCTTCTGGGATAGCCTCCACCCATTTCACATGGCCCAATTCAAGCTATGGATTCTTCTGAAGAAAATCTAATATGAATTTGTGATTACAAATTACTTCCAAAACAGAATGTTGCATTAGGAATTCTCCAAAGTTCCATAAAAAACCTCTTTCTGTTGTCCATTTGCTACAGTGAGTTCCCTCTTTCACATTGCTTGAGTGAACAATTTGCTACATCTCTCCTCCTTCCGCATTACAGATGCATGAATGCACATTGGTAAAACACTGTAAAAAGTGTCTTCATATTGTATTAAGTTTTACAAAGATTAAGGTTGGGTGTGGTGGCTGATCAATGCATCACTAACCATGTGCACAGTCACACTATCACTGCAGTCCCCTCAATGCACACGTCCATACTGAATATGCAGAGGGGAAATAAAATGCAAAGGGGCTGAGATGTGCTACGAATTGTACATACTTGAATTGCAGAGTTAACATTAGACAGTTTCCTAGCTACACGGAAATTGCTGTTTTGTTGCTGTTCCATGCTGTCAAGTCATCTCCAAAAAGTCCTGCCCTTGACAGTCCTGCTCAGTTCTTCTGAACTCAAGCTGTGGATTTCTTTACGGAGTCCTTCCATCTCATAAGGCTGCCTAGTGGCTCTGAATGCATATCATGCATCAGACTAGTTGAAGCTAAGCAGGTCTGTTTCTGGTTAGCGCCTGGATGGGAGACTACTGGTTAGTGTACTAGGTCAAGATTGGTGACATCCTTTATCAAAGCTCTGCTTGGCTATGAAGCTGACTGGGTGACTTTGGAACAGCACCTCAGCTTAACCTAACTCATAGGATAGTTGTGGGAGCACAATTAGGGGAGATGATGAAAGCCAAGTTTTAAGAGCCTGTTTGGCAGTTCAAGTGCTGGAAAGGGACTGGGAGGTCCATGCTGTAATCTCCACTTAACGTGAAGCTCCCTGGGTGAGTTTGCACCAGCCACTCTCCCTTAGCCCAGCCTGCCTCCCCTGGTTGTTATTGTGCAGAATAAAATGGGGTTATGCAAGCTGCCCTGGAATCATCACAAGGGGAAAAAAGAAAGGATAAAATGCAATGTTAGGATGATTTTAATGATAATAATTTGGCTGTCATATTCGCTACTTCCACATTTAATCTGTTTAGGATCCATCAGGCTGTGACGGAAGAGAATCGCCCTGCATGCACGCTGCTTAGTCTGAGGCACAACCTGTCTTTAGTTTTGTAACAATGCTGCAACAGGATTGGCAGCCACAAGGGGAGGACTGATTTCGGCATCACTAAAGATGACGGGGTGCATCACCAACAACTGAGCGCTAGGAAAGACAAAATTTGCACACTTTTGTTGGCATTCAGATAGATAATTTTTAAAAAATCAGTCATTTACAGAGAAAAATAATTCATGCTGTGCCATTCTTGTTCAACAGGACAGAAAAGGAATTTCTCACAAAAAGAAATTCCAAGGAGAAGAAAACTGCAGAAATCATCATGGGCTGGTTTTGGGGGTTTTGTGCTTGCCTTACGTATCAGGCGGACAGCAAAAGTGCCATAGTGTCTTCACTTCCACTATATACTCATCCCTCCAGCAAACTGTAGAGCTTGTGAGGTTTCTTGTGCTTCATTCAAAACCCAAGGGAGGCAATTCCTCATATTGGGCCTTTTCAAATCAGGGAGGATAGGCATCCTGGAAGGCTGCAGAGCAATGGGGAAATGTATAAATAGAAAGAGAAACACACCTGGCACCATTGGCCACCTTTCCATGATTTGGTAGGCTCAGAGACACTAGCAAATGAAATCATATGATGCCTGGAGAATGGGGCAGAAAAATGGAAACGTCTCCCATGGGGGAAGAGAGATTTTGCCACAACACTAGCTCCTCCAGTTCCCCGAACACTGCTCTCCTCACTTCTGCAACATGGAGAGTGCAAACGGGCAGGATGCTAATGCCATGGATGCTGTTGGCAGCTGGCAAGGGAGTGCAAAAGAGCAAAAGCCCTTGGAAAGAAAAGAAAAAGGTTCTGCTGCACTCACTGGCAAGACAGGTCTGCAATCACCCGCACATCCAAAAGGCCCTGGGAAACTTGGTATACTGTAAAAAATGGCAACTAGAATGAACCAAACATTTTCAGAAAGCACCTTTTTTCTCAGAAATGACCCATTGTTTGTTTGTTTTTCTTGCCCTCCTAGAAAGAGAAAACCACTTTGCAGGACTGCCTCATGTGTTCTTTCCCATGTTTTCACTTTTCCTTTCCCCCTGTCCAGCCAGTGCCCTAAAGAGATCCTAGGTCTAGGCCAGTGGTAGTGAACCAATGGCATGCGTCCCACAGTGGGCACGCAGAGCCCTCTCTGTCGCCACGCGAGCCAAGTCGTCCCAGCATCACCCCAGCAGCTGAGCATCGGATACCAGTGCACATAGGGGCCATGCGCATGCTCGGAAAGGAGTAGCAGCGCCAGGTGATGACATCACAAGCCGCGACTCATTAGCCATGACTTGTCCAAGCTTTCAAATGGCTGGTCAGTGTGCTGCTGGGGGAGCGGGGGGGGGGGAGAGAGAGAGAGAGAGAGAGAGAGATGCTTGGACTGGCTGTGAGTTGTTTTTTCTAAACTAAAGCCTCCGTTTGTAGGTTTTATTGCAGTGTTGGCACTTTGCGATAAATGAGCGGGTTTTGGGGTGCAGTTTGGGCACTCAGTCTCTAAAAGCTTTGCCATCACTGGTCTAGCAGGTTGTGGAGAATGCAAAACAGGAGCAGGGCTGCGGACAGAACTGCCAGACAGAGCTGCCTCTGCAAGCTTCTCACTTGCAGTGGCAGTGCAAGAAAAAAGTCCCTTGGACAAAAAAAGGGAAACTGTGCTCCAAGCCTCACCCTTGGGAAGTCCCTTTGGAAAGCCTCTTAGGGGGGAAAAAAGGTGCTATGACCTTTGCCAATAGTAGTCCAACCTGTGAGAAATTGTGGAATTTCTCCTCCCACTGGAGAATTCAGTAGAGTTGTCCCCTCAAGTTCTCTACTCACAAATAGGCTGGGAAATTTCAAAAGGAGATTTAAGTACAACTCTGCTGGAAAATCCCTCGAAGGAGGAAATGGCTTTGAAAAGCAGACTGTCCTCTCCAGCAGGTCACATTAGGATTCATGCACCACTAGCTTGGCTTTAATCCCATGCATTTCAGTAAGGCTACTCTATGTATGGCTAGTGTTGAATCATGGCCACCCCATTCTAGGAACAAACTGCCACACTCTTTGAACTCTCTTCTTCTGCTGTATGCTAGAGACAAGGAGAGAAGTTGAATGATCCCTCACCAGCAAAAGTGTACAAGGTTCTATCATCCCCAAGCAGGGGAAGTGCTCTGAGAATTGGCAAGAAGAAACAAGAACTGGGAAGGGTGGGAAAGATGGCTTTCATTTTCAGGCCAGCACCTCTGCCTGCCAACAGCTGGAAAATAAGAGGAGCTTGTGACAGGGCATTAACCTGCTTCAGGAGCAAAGCAGCTGTTGTAATGAAGCGGCAATCACTCTTCTGATCTCTCATGGCCTCCAGTCTTTCTTCTCCTTTCTGAGAAAACTGGCACTTCCAATCTATTGTAGATCTCTTTTTCTGAGTGACGAGTTACATTCCTCAAGCTATTTGTGTGCAGCATAGAGGAGGGAGGAGGAGCTGAGCTTTGACTCACATATCAAACATGGGCAGCAAGGAAAAGAGGGGGCATCACTGACAACGCAGCTGTGTGTGTGTCTCCATGTGTGTGAGCTGCAGTTCTCTTCCAGCACAGAGAAAGGGAGGACTCAAGTACCTGGCTCAGAATTCAGCTTGCTTTCTTTTCTTTGCTTCCTTTTTTCCTTGTTAAGTGCAAGGTTCTAGCCCTTATGACAGAAACAGTATGCTTGTGTTTAGCAGCGCTTGTGGTATGAGCAATAGCTTAGGACATCTCAGAAGGCTCAAGCAACTGAGCAATACAGTTTCCAGAAATTGGGGCGGGGGGGATTTGTAGTTATTTATTAATTAACTTTCTAGCCTGCCCCATTAGCCCCATGACTCCCTTGAAAGGTTACAACAATGAGAGCTTTCCTGTACATGCTTGGTCAGATGCTCACGATTCCACATTATGTTGCCCTCCCCCATAACTGGCAAAAGCCCGATACTTCATGCAAAAGACTGCAGAATGGCAAGTCAGCAGTGCTACATGAATCTGCTTAAGTTGTGTATGGTACACAGTCAGTCCTGTGAAGAGGAGAATCACTTTGCCCCAGAGTTTTGTTTTGACTTGAAGCATACAGAAGACCAGTGGTGGAAGACATCATGGTGGCTGCCACAACTGCAATGGTGCAACTGGAAATTGGCCATGGGTTACAGTCAAGGCCTTGGGGATACATGCAGCTCATGGGCCACTGATTGAGCACCCCTATTCAGGGTGAGCTTCAGGCACTGGCCCAGCAGAGCAGGAGAACGAGCCAGCTGCAAAGGTGAGGAGGAGCTGGTCCCCTGCTGGAAAGCGGGTCCCTGGCAGGTGCGTAAACATGCTCACCTTCGATGCAGCCCTGCCCCATCCTGCTACTCTGGAACATGGTGGCTCTGCGTTGCTATCAGGGCTAACAGACTGGCCCTCCCTGAATTCGCCTAATCTCCTGTTAGAGCCATCTGAGTTAGCAGCCAGCTCCACTCATGCCATCACCGAACTCCAGAAATCAAGTAGACACCCCATGAAGAGATCTCCATTCTTGGTCCTGGACCTACTGCAAGCTAATTCTGTTACGGGGCCTGTGTACAGCAGGCCTAGCTTTGATGCAGCAGCAATCCAACGGAACAGATTGCTTCCTTGTGCTGTGACCTTTGCGCTCAATGGCTTAAATTACCTTCAGTGGAAGTGTCTCAGCAGAGATTGTATGGCCAGCCTCCTGGGACTCTGTGGTAGCAGTATTCCAATACTGTACAGGCTATTGGACTAGGTGACCTGCATGGTACCTTCCAGCAATAAAATCCTATGATTTTTCAGATATCAGATAAACATTCAAACATACCATTGACGAGGTTGTAAATTCAACTGTATGCTGAGTGGGTCACCATGACTGTGTCCTGTACACAATTCCATAGAATTCAATGGGGCTCAGTCTTCAGTAGATTTGCTTTGGCTTCTGCTATGAATCATGTGAATTGCCTCCAAGCCTTATGCATAATTATCCCTCTTAGCCAGTAAACATTCTGCTTCATAATAAGCCAGTATTAATATTCATTACAAGATTAGTCTGAGACGATTTCAGACCTCAGTGCCACCTCCTCTTCGAGGAAGGAAAAAGCAGCAGGGCAACTGACCCTGGGCTAAGAACATGAGAAGACCCCTGCTGCATCTGACCAAGGGCCCACCGGGTCCAGCATTCTGCTCACATGGTGGCCAACCAGCTGGCCACAGGATCCCCCAAGCTGGACATGGCTAGAACAGCGTCCTCCTGCCCAAGTCCACCAGCAGCTGGTAATTTGGTGGTTAGCCACAAATATGATCCTGTCGATCCTTTCCCCAAATCACTCCCTTCATCGCATGAAAACAGTTCTTTAATGTCAGGCTGATATTCATGAATCAGGCAGCGATGTGCCATGATTCCCACATGTCACTGTTGTTTGCCGGATGCCACCTCATGCTGCCATCTTATACCCATGTATCAAGCCTTTGAGACACATAACTTGGTTCTGAGTTACCATGTGCAGGATTGCATTCTAAAACAATCTCTTTCTCTCTTTGCAGGAGTGAAAATTGCAACTTGAGAAGCTCTATATTCAATTCTTCTGTACTCCAGACAATCAGATGACAAGCCAGCAACACTGGCTATATAGGGGGGGAAATCGATTTAATCTTATTTTTGTTCCAAACACCTGGTCCACACAGAGAGTTTTGTGTGCCTGGAATAAAGTTAGGTCTGTAAAAGCTATCGGTATCACTTATTTTGCTTTATCGGAGCCACTGAACAACAGATGCTTCCAGCACCTAAACAACAGCAGCAAAAAGATATCCATTGGCGTCCTAGGCAGGGGCTACTTTGTCAGAAGTCTGAACCTCATCTGGAAAGCTGGTAATTCTTACCACTGAGTCAATTCATTTTTTCTGTTCCTAATAAACTACATTCTCTCTCTCCCCCCTCCCCAGTGTGTATGTGTACAGTATCTTTTATATATACTGTTTTACACACATACACACACCCACACATACCAACTTTCCTTTAAATTTAGGACTGCAATTTACACAGCTATAAATTACAAAAACAAAGCTCTTCTGAAACAAAGCCGATAAAACATTCAGACTGCAATCCTATACACAACTTCAAAGGGTCTAGGCACAAGGTGGGAAGGGGCAGGGAATCACCAACCTCCACACTGCACCAGACCTGCATCCCCATCCCCAAAATTACTGCCACCATATCACTGCCAAATTTCAGCAACAGGTTGGTCTTAATGCCTAATGACACTCTGAGAATAAGGAAGACGGGGTGTGCATTAAGACAATGTGGGTGTTCTTTTCGGCCTTGCTTTAAAGTGGAAAGGGGGCTTTTGTGTTGCTGCCACCCCACTAAAATTCAGCAGCGGTGGGATGATTCACAGGTGATGAGCGGACAGGATAGGGTTGCATGTGATCAACTGCATAGAAGACTAAGTGGCCAGAACAACAATCACCCACCATAACAGAACTAAATATCTGGCATAGGATTGAGCCTATTAAACATGTACACTGATAAAGTTGGGCTCATTAAGATGAGTTGTAACAGTGCAATCCAAGGCATCTCTGGGAAGGATGAGTTCTGTAGTCCAATACATCTAGGCCAAAATTTGGAAGGCGGTTCTACAGTCTAACAATCCACTTTCAAGTTGGCCCCAATCAATTTCTTCTCTATGTTGATAAGTTGCTTTATTTATCCTTCTGCCTGAGCAATGCAGATAATTTTGTGACTGTATCATTATAACTTCATTCATTAAGGGACTTATTTGCCTCAAGGATTCTGACAAACTGTTAACCTGATTATAAGCAGTACATACTTGGGGGAAGAGGTGTTGGTATGTGTTTTTCAGAGGGCAACATAGATCAATCTATGGAAACCAGTACATTTAGTGTTACTGCATGCAAGTTTACAGGTACCATGTCATATATATTGTTAAGCAGTAAAACAAATTGATTGATCTACTGGAGTTAGTTTCAAATGTTACTTCATACAGAAAGAGAATGTAGCCATTTTGGCCATCAGCAAAATTCTAAAGTCCATATTTCAGTCATGTTTTCATTAGACCAACTACAGAAGATTCCCCCCTCCCCCCAAAAAATGTGCAACCCCTTTATCAGGCAAGATATTACAAAAAGCTGGAGGTGGGAATCAGGGATGATCTTAAAGGCTTGCACATTTTTTGTGACCTTTCACTTGGCCTACTAAAGGCATTACACTAGCACGGATTTTGACATTTTATATTGAGAATTTCATTCATGGCAGGAGATTATTTTCATCCAAGAGGTATGTACACTGTAAGTACATAGTCTTAGACACTACATATTGCTAGAAAACTCACTTGTACATCTCAAGAAATGCTATGTAGCCCCTGAGCTTGAATCTGTAACACTGAACAAGAACAAAATGGGGACCCATCTTGCAAAAATGTTTGCACATTCTTGAACTTGCAATTACGTTCAAAGAAAAAATAATAATGAATGCTTCAGTGTACACTTTTGAAAAGTGTGCACAAAAAGGCACAATTTCCTGGTTCAAAAGGTACACATTCTCTGTTTGGACAGGCCAAAAAGCCTGTTGAAAGCAAACCTGGAAGTGAGCCAAATCAATCTTTGAAGTGAAGTTCTGAGAATTTTGTTGTGCTTGACCATAACTGATTCCTCTGTCTCTAAGGCACAGACAGCTTCTCTTTATACAACTTGAGGCATATATAGTACTACTTTCAGCATTGCCCATGGTCACCTGTAATGGCAGAGGGCATAAAAGCATTTTTCACTATGATAGTAAAAGGCAACAGGGTGGCCAAGCCAAAGTGAAATGTGCCCTGATTCTACTAATGTTTAACTAGTTGAATTGTGCAGCAAATAGGTGAGTCTTCTCTTTTCTCTTTATTTTAGAATAAATGCCCATGGCCCCAGTTCAGATCAAGATGAGTGTGCACCAGGAGAGGAAGATGAAAGTTTGTTTGCATCCTGAAATATCTTGGGATTAAAGAAGAAAAAGAAAAAAGTTATCTGTGAAGTTGATGGAGAAGCCTCTTGCATATTCATCCCTGTTGTGGAGATGGGATTTGGGAAATCCAAATGGATGACTTTGTGCAGTTGCTCTAGAAAAGGTTCAGGCTCAGTTGCATGCAATGCAAGAAGCGTATTGTACAGTTTGCCCATGAGAGCCTGTGCAGTGTTGCAGTAACTTTCCCATAAGACTTAAAGGGTTCTTGCTCAGAGCTAGTGCCTCAAAGTTGGGGGATGAACATTGAATTCTGCCACCATCCTCGGGCTGTTACTCTCCGAACAGCAAAGAAAACAATGTCAATAACTTTGTTAGGAAGCACTAGTAAACAACCCAGAGGAGGACCAAAATGTTGGCATAATGATTTTCTTCATGTTTTTGTATTACCCCACCCTCCAGCCTACCAAGACTCATCATGCTTGTTGTGAAGGAGCTAGCCAGACCTTGTGAGTATGATCAAAGGGTACAGTTCTTGGGGTGGCGGAGGGGGGGAGGGGGAGGGAATAATCCATATTCAGGGCCCACCTGAATTCAGGAATGATTGGGATTATGTGTGTGCTGCACAAGCATGGTAGGATATCGACACAGGAAGACCTTTCAAGTCAGGAAACTTGGCTGACACTTTTCCTAACAAGCTGAAGGCTTTGGCACAGGTCCAAGAAAGTATCCTGGCTCTTGGACACTGGGAAAGTTCACTGCACTACTTGGTAAATTTTGGTAACGTCCTCACCCTTCTCTAGTAGAACCCATCCAATGCAACTACTTGTGAACAATAAGTCAGAATTCTCATTAATTCTGCCTTAGTAATACATCTGTATGTACTTGCTTATCTCACTCCTAGAAGGTCCTTCGCAAAAACCTATGAAACTGAGCAGAAAAATCACATTCTGGATCAAAAATAAATGTTTGTATTTATCAGCTTGTAAAAAAAAAAAGGAAAGGAGAATAGTTGGATTCATACTCACTCCAGGTGATAACCATGGACCTAGTTTTGAGTGGTGATTAGGCGAATTGTATAATAGGATGGGCCTATTTATGAGCTACAATACTGGAATTATTCATTATTTAATAAAATACATTAAACACTTGCAAATTCCTCAGACCTGGATATAAAATCTGCTGCTAAATGAATCTGGACTCTCTCTGTGTTGGTCTCAGCACAATTTCTTTTACACAAACACATTTCAGGTTGACCATGTGAAATTTGCTCCCTGCTGTTAATTGCCCAGAAGATATTTATGTCTTCATATGCTTTCCGTAAAGTTCCTTGCTGATTAAATATTCCTTTAAAATTATTTTATTAGGAACAATATGGGCTTTCAATTTCTGAAAGCCTGAAGAAAAGGATAAGGGAGGTCAGGCGATAGAGAAGAGGTCAACCTGGCTGATTTACTAAGATTCAGAGATGCGAGTCCACTGCTAGCTGAATGGCAAGTTAGGTCACAATGTGAGAGTTCTAATGACAGCCTTGCTGTTGACCTTCTTTGCAACTCCAAGCAAGGTTTGCTCTCCTCCCACATGTTGTTCTGCCTTGTCTGTTTACATTAGACACTTGAGAACAAGGAGGTCAGGAGACAGAGAAAATGCTTGGCCTTCAGACTAGGAACTGGGTCATACCATTTGCCTCCGGTCCCTAAATCCTTAATGTGTTAGAAAACATAATGGTGAACAAGTCAGAGGTGAAACTCAACTGGGTTTGCCACATGACCAGTAGATCACTGGTGAGAATGAATATGGAATAGCCATGGAAATCTGTTTCCTCAAAACTGGAAGATGAGCATGAATGGTAAAACAGAATGGAAATATCACAAGAAGGTCCACGGATCTTTTGAGATAACAAAGCTGGGCCATTCTTATCTTTTGATCAATGGGTCACTTGAAGAGCAAGGAGATGAAATCAGAGATTAAAAATACTTTTGAAAAAATGGTTATCCTGAAATTATTGTTGACCGGAGACCGAAGGGGAAGGGGAAGGGGAAGGGGAAAGAAACCTGATTCTGCTTCATGTAGAATATTAGACAGTTAAGCTTCTTGTAGGTTCTGAGATATCACACTGAGAGGTCAGGTAGTCCACAAACAAAGGCACTAAGCAGAGGTGCAGAACATCAGGACTGCAGGCCACCTGCAGCCTGCCAGTGGGCCCAATCTGGCCCTCCAGGATTCTCAGACAGGCGCTCTGCCTGTCACTTCCCGGCTGCTGCTCCACTGCGCCGCACGCACTCACCAAGGTTACAGTGCCTGCTCTAAGGCAGAGTTACTGGCAGGAAGAGTGTAATCCAAGATGGACTGGCATTTTGACATGGCTTCCTTTTGCTTTTGGGCCCACCCACCAGTCAGATGCAGCCCCCAGACCTTCTCTGAAATACAACTGGGCCCTTGAGCTGAAAGTAGCTCAACTCCCTTACCCTAAACAGCAACAAGCCAAGAAGTTTCTTTGGTTTTTTTAACTCTTCAATAGCAATGGACCAGAGCACAGGGATCATGGAATATTGCCAACCTAATTTGGGGTCAGAACAGCTGCCTAATCCAAGCTTCTCAGAGTCCCTTTCCTCCTCTAATCTAAGCCATCTCTCTGCCTTACCATACCAGGTCCTCTCTTGCACTAAGACGCACCAAAACAGAGATGTGAGGAGACTTAAGGCATTCCTATACTCAGGGGAGAGGATGCAGCATTAAAATTAAGAACGGCAAATTGTGCGTTTTCCCCAAAGACCAAATCTATGTGCTCTGTGCAATAAGTCTGCTAATTATTACATGATAAAACGACGATCATAATCTCTTAATGCTGCAGTGCAAAGATGGCAACTTTTCAGCTACGCACAATGGGATGAGAGGAAAGCTCATTAATTAGTAAAGTAACCAAATCCAAATAAATGGGGCCATCCATGAAAAAATATGGATCATGAAAATAAGTCATTGTTTTTTGCCATATTTACTAACCATCTGTTGTTGGCCATCAAATTCCACTTCTTCTTTCCATGGCTGTAGGAAGCAATATGGCCTAAAGAATGAAAATACCCTCCCAGAGACTGCTGTAGTGAGACGTTTTTAAAAGCCAGGAGTGCACCCCTGGGATCTCCTAGTTGAGCTTCCTGCCATCTCAAATTAAGAACTATAACAACAAATGACAAAGCCAGCTTTCACAGGAAGGCAGTAAGCATCTGAGATAATGGGAATGCATTTCACCTTTATTCATCCCACCTGCCTAGTTAAACTTGAAAAGGAACTTAAAGCAGCTTACCTTCGGAGACTTGGATTCAGCGTTCTCTGTGCTTGTGGCTGCAGTGAACGGTGGCATCGATGTCTTCTAAGCCAACCTGAGGAACGATGGGAACATGGCTCTCCTGTATTGCTGCACAGTTGCCTCTCGTGATGCCATCATCTGCAGCAAAGAAAACCCATCACCTTCAGTGTGGTTGCTGGGAAGTCACAATTCAATTATTCTGAAAGATGCAGAGATTACAGCACAATCCACTGGCCATGAATTAGACTCCCAGTTGCTTCTCAGCAATTACAAACAGTCCTCAACATGAGTGCAGGGCTATGCCAAAGCTGGAGTTGGCCTTCTGTCCGAGTTTTGCATTAGATCAGAGGATTTCTGCAAAACCAGTCCAGGAACCAACCATCCAGCATCATATGCCCTGCTTGGCCCTTCACCCTGCACTTGGACTCATCCCTGCAGGGGCAGGAAGGTATGGGAAGCAGAATGCTTGGAATTCTCTGTTACTGAATGAAGGCTGCGGCAGGTTGCTCAGTCTCGAGGCCTTGGCATTGAATGCTGAGGCCATCACTTCTTGTCCAAGCCCAGGTGGGTGATAAATATTCAGTTTAGACCCTGGCATTCAACGATGATCTCATCACTTCATGGAAAGATCCAATATAGATTTCAAGTCTAGATGAGCTTGCCAGGTGTCTATTGAGAACCTAGGAAATAAATCTGTTCCCTGCAGATTGCTTCTAGATTGGATTTCTTTCCCAGAGGAGGACAGATCTCTTGTCCTTCTATCTATGTCTCCCTTGCACCTTCTTAAAATGAGGAAGAAAGGAGAGGGCGAGGTGCAATTGAGTTCACTCCTAGCTGCTATGAAGTCAAAAGAGACAACAAAATACACATTTCTCTAGTCAGTTCAAATATAGCCAAACAGCTGCAGGAGTTCACAGACTGAAGCTCACAGGACTAGGCAAATGGGAAAATAAAGGCAGAAGGTCAAGCAAAGCTATGGGGAGTTTTGAATTTTCAAGAAAGCTGGTTCTTCTCCCTTCCCAAACTTTCATCCAAAAAATGTTACGTTTTTATAATGAAACTCTTCCATGTTTACAGAAAAGAACAATCCAGTCCGTTTTGCAAACCGCTAACCTGCCCCCAAGCAATCTCTGTTGTAGCGCTGCGATTTTTTGCATTCCCACCTTTTATGGATCACACCCAAGTAATGGTAAAATAATTTACTGTATGTAGTTAACCTTTGCCAACCATTGAAACATGTGTTCCATAAATTATACACACAAATGCCTCCACAGAGTAATCTGAAAAGCACACACACGGTCCTCAAGTCAGTTCTTCAATTTGCCCAAGACAGTAGTATAAACTTGGTTTAGAAATAATAATGAAATTGCTCAGCTTATATTGCCCTTTTAAACTCTCCATTTCAGATTCTTGGGTCAACTTTTGGGTGAAAAAACCTGGACCTTCTAAAAGAAAACAATGATTCTATTCTAATGGTGTTTTTGTCATTTATCTGGAAAATCTCTCACTTGAATGGGAAATAGAAAGCTTGTATTAACAGGATAGTCTGCTAGCCTAAGCAAAGAGGTCCTAATTTTGAATCATCTTCCACAAGTGCAAAAAGGTTGCAACAGGATCAGCAATAGACTATTGATGGACAAAGTCCCATTGGTTGATTCTGAAATGGTAAAGAAATTACAAGATTGTGATCTTGATTTGGTTTTGTTTTGTTTTTAAAGAAGAGTCACACAGAAGCAGATCAGAGTCCTAAATTAACATGTGATGTTGGCCAGCCTACATTGAATGAGTTTGAAATTTCATCTCCCTCTTGCTTTTGGGGTGGGGGGTCGAATGGGCCTAGTATGAACAACTGAGTAATCACAATTCAAACAGAGCTAAGAAATGTGAGTCTTGTTTAGGTGTGAGGCTGGATATTAAACTCCAACCTTTAGAAGACACAAGTGGGGATGTGCAAATTAGCAAAACTCAAATTTATCAAAGTTCTTCAGATTCCATCTTAAAGCTCATTGCAACTTGAGTTAGCATCAGATTGTTAGCTTTTTTCCATGAAAATCCATGTGTATTTCTGTCCTTATTTTTCCTAATGAATGCACTGATTGTGCATATGGTAAAAAGTATGCATGTCTTCTACATGGTGTAAAACCCGTTTTAACTTTTTGGTTCATGAATCACATTGCAAGCTCAGAAATGCATATGTTTTTATCACAGGACGAGTTTGTGTTTAGTTTAGAAGGTGCAAAGTGGGTAAAATCCAGATCGAAAACCAGTTGGAACAGATTACTTTTACCTCCTTAGCCAGAAGTGATACTTGCAGCATGGAGAACCCTTTCCACAGTTCAGTCATTCAGCTGGGCCCTCTTTCAGGATACTCCATTCCATTTTCCCTCTCAGATCATTTTGCATACCCTTCAATAGTCAGTTGGTAGTCCATAGTCACTGAGCATGCTCAGACCTCATCGGGCTATACCTTATTTATTTTATTTATTCATTAAAACATTTTTATGCCACCCCATTCGCCGAAGCCTTGGGGCGGCTTACAACAATAGGTTAAATCATCATATGCATGTGTGTGAGAATATAGAGGAAACAGTGGCATTCCTTAAGAAGTTGGGTACTTCCACAAAACTTGTGGTTGTCCTAACGCTCCAATACCATCCCGTTATGTGTGGCTGGTGCTATTTTGACTGCAAAAGCTGCAAAATATATACCCAAACTCTGGAAATATTGAAACAAATAAGCTCACCACTAAACCAGCACATTATGGATTTGGGAAGATAGCTTCAGGATGGGGCTTGTGAAACTTGCCCTGTAGTCCAAAGCTAACCCCTCACTGCAGTGGCCTCTTCTTTTGTTTTGCTTTTTAAAAACATGTTAGTTTTGTTGCCAGAGGGGGGAGCAGAGGGGCACAAACTATGCTGGGGACACAGAACTGTTAGACAAAAATGTTGTTCCCATAATGGGTAGGTAGTGCTGAACCCTGCGGCAAATTTTCCTTGATCCACTGAATCACTTCTGATTTGCAGCCCCTTTCCCTGCTCTGAAGCTGAACTTCTCACTAGAGAATATAGAAGAATCTTGAGGAAAATAACATTTCATTCATCTTACATCGGAGAATTACAAACTAGGCAAGTTCACATTCCAAACTAGCTGATTGCATGTTCCGTGACATCACAAACACAAACAAATGTGGTTGTACTAAAATCCTTTATACAAGCGCAACAAGGTCTAAGGGAGGGAGAATCTCAGCAGGTTTACAGCTAAAATGTAGTTCTTATGGTTTTGCTCAAAACTTCCCACGTTTTAACAGAGTGTCAAAATCAAGGGTAACATCAGGTCTGGAATTCTGACAGCAATACATCTAGAGTAATCCCTTTCAAGAACAATCTTATGCAAATATAAACAGATATTAAGCCTTGCTAAATTAAGCAGGGGTTATTCCCAAGTAAGTGTGTACAGGATCTCAGCCTTGGTGGTGTTGCTTCGCAATGGCCAATGTACACGCTGCCATTCTATTCCATTCTTGATGCTTTGTTTGTACACAGGCATTTATTTTTTACATTGGAAAACAAGTTTTTCTCATGTTCAGTTCAGGATAATCCCAAGTACTTGCCAAAGGAGGCAAGAAAAGCTGGACTTATGATTTTAGAATTGCTAGGATTAAAAAAAAGACAGAAGACGAAAGGGAAGACTAAATACAAGATAGATTGAATCCATAAAGGAAGCCACAGCCTTGAATTTGGAACAGCTGAATGGATCTGTCATGGGCAAGGCATTTTGGAAGGCTTTCATTTATAGGGTCATCATGGGTCAAAGACAACTTGACGGCACATAACAAGGAGAAAAAAAAATCTGATAGGATGAGATTTCTCTAGAATGTAGATTTGCACCCCATCAATCCGCTAACAGGAGTAATATGCAAAGAGTTTACATTTTTGATTTACACAGCACTTAACAGTTTGTCAGTTACTTCTCTAGTCTTGAAATGGCAAGATTCCATTATTGCTGCTGTTGCTGTTTTTAAGGTAGGCTTCTAGTCCTCATGGCTGAAAAAATGTTAGTGCTCAAGTAGTCTATTTTGACACCATTCTTCATCTCCAAATGTGTCTCTTCCACCCACCCTATACACTTTCTCTGATTCAGTGAAGCACAAATATAAAGTGCTTCTGATATGTATTGGAGAAGAATTTGCCAATTTGTCTCCATATCTGGGACAAAAAGGGACTTCATGTTTTGAATTTTTAAACAAGTGGGAGAAACCCAAACTGCCAGTTTCTCCCATCCAGACCCTGGGCTTTGCTCTTAAGTGTCTGTGTTTGAATACCTGTATATTCAACCATCTTCAGCGGATTTAGGGCAGGCAAATAAATGATGGTCTTCTCTATGCTTGGCATACCTGCACCTGTTAAAATGCCTTGTGGAGATTGGTAAGAATTTCATTTCAGTTCATTTTGTATATAAATTTGCCAAAAATGCTCAAAGTTCTTCATATACCAGAAAGAAAGAGCTTTACAGAATCTGAATGGAGGAGAAAGTGGAACTGATAGATTTGCCCTTCCCTAGGCATTTTTTTTCCCAAAATGTTGGGGATCTTAAGCACATTTATTTATTTCTATCAACCATGTTTTTCTTCAAGGAACCCAGTGCAGCTCATATAGTCTTCCTGCCCTTCTATTATGGTAGGTTAGGGTGAGAGCTGGTGAGCTTTCAGGCTCAGTGGGGAGTAGAACCCAGATCTCATGTGTCCCAGTCCAAAACTCTAACCACTGCACAAGCATTGCCAATGAGAAAATAATGCACTGAGCTTGCACATGGATCCACTTATCTACCGCCCTGGGAGGACCCAAGTCACCTTGTGATCATTCTGCTTGTTCTCCAAAGTGAAGTGCTTCTGGATAACACAGTACACAGACCCTCCTTGATCACATTTCTGAGGTCCCCCTGCCCTTCCTTTTACTGAATCAACATTAACCGAACATCCGAGGCTGGGTTAGATTATCTTCAATGCAGAGGTGAGAACAAATAGCTGCCAGGAGGAGAGAAATGATGTCACGGAACCGTTCCAGAGGAACACACGGTCTCTCCCACTCACGTATGGTCGCTAGGCCACCCCATTCTCACATGCCATATGAGGCAGAGGCACCAGGCAGCTGAAGAAAATGCTTTTGTTGCCTCAGACAGGCAGGGATGTCAAAGAGAAAAAGAACAAAAACACCCTAGGAGAATTACTCAACTTTAATCTGCATTTCACTCATAGGCACACCAAAGGCCTTTCCAGATGATTGCCTTTCATGCAAAAATATGAGGAGCTGCTACTCAGCCACTGTGAGGACGACAGGAAGGTCTTTCCTCAAAGCGGCACAGTCGCTGCTGGCTGGGACGAAGGAGCAGCGGGGAGAGACAGTCCTGGCATGTTTCTTCAAGGGGTGGGTGGCGGGGAGGGGGCATCTCTTACAAGGACATGGCTTCTTCCCACATCTCTCTGATCATGCAGGCCCACAGTCAGATACAACAATTAAGCAAGCTGAATGTCCCTGGCATCAAACAAATGAACAAGCATGTTTCATCCCCTCTTTGATGGTGCTTAGGGCAGGGCATGGAGGCTTTGAATGAAGCCAGACTCCTCGAGTTTTTAAACTCCCTGGGTTGGGGCTGGGATGTCCGAGGAAGGGGGGCTAGTTGAAGGACCCTTCCTCATTTTCCTGCCCCAGTGAGCTCCATTCACTATCATCACTGAAGGAAAAGCTGAGGAAGCAGATGCTTCTCTCCAATTCGAAATGTACCACAGGGAGAGAGATGTTCACAGTGCCTCTTGCAAACTGTGTGTTTGTTTCCATGTGGGATCCAGGGGTTGAGCTCCAACTTCTGTGGCTTTTGATATTCTCTATTGGGCATGGTGGATGCAGTAGAACAACCCCAGAGCTCCAGGCAGAAGCAGGTATTAGCTGGGCTTCAAGGGATGCTGCAAATGATTCATGTTGGAAACACATGCATGGAGGAGAGAGAGGACGTCTGGCTCAAAGGAGATGCTGAACAACCAGCACCTGCCTGGAAGTCTTTTTCTTGTGGGGGTGAGGGAAGCAAGGGATGCAACTGAGCCGTATGATGATGGGTTGCTCTCTCAAATGGGCCTTTCACCAGTCCTCTTAGCGAAATCGAGAAGGCAGATTCACCTAAACAAGCACCCCTCCTCAATGTCTTGTATAATCTCCCAAGATCACACAGCAGCTTAAAGATTAGCACATTTATTATGGCATAAACATGGATGGATCAGAGCCTGCTTTATCAGATTGTGACAACACTAGTCACAACCAATATATTCTTGTGGGGAAAATGTGATTTCTCTTGGAGGAAGGCTGCCTCACTCAGGATGTGTGAATCAGCAAAACTCAAGCTTGTTGTTTTCCCGAATCCCATCTTGAAGTTCGTGCCAACTCACACCTGCCTCAGATCAAGAGCATTGGTTCTCTTTCTGCAAAAAATTCTGTGTGCAGTTTTGCAGCTTTCCAACCATGCACAACTTTGTTGCACACATGTTACTTTTATTAAGATGCATGTGTGTGCATTATTCTAAAGCACACATTTTTCATGCATGCTTGTCAAATGTATTTTTCCCCAAATGCTGTAAATTTTGTTGAACACTTGGAAATAAATGGGCATCAGTCAAAGATTATGTTAGGGTTCAGGATGGGCACCAGGAGATTCAAGCTTGGGAAAATTCTGGTCAAATACAAACTGAAATGAATTTCTCAGACACTGCCCATACACACCAATTTATGGGATTCATTTCCAGTGTTGGCTATCCACACGGATGCTTTTAAAATGGGATCGGAAAAGTTCAGGGAGGAGACTGCCCATGGCTATGAGTCCTTATGGCTCTATGCTGCCTCCAGTATTGGCGGCACCATGACGAATGCACCAGCTGTGCGCACCAGGGGCTCTTCCACATGTGCCCTTCTCATGGGTTTCTAACAGGCAGCTGGTTGACCACTGTGAAAAGGATGCTGAACTAGGTGACTCCTCCGTCCGATCCAGTGTGGCTGCTCTGTTCTAAGTGCTCCCCATGGCCACACAGCTCTTCCTACAAACACTTTCCCCCACAGAATGCATTTGATAGGGGCTGCCTTTATCTATTGACCATTCAACGGATGATAAGAAGAGCTAACATCACCAGGCAAGCTGCCTCTTGTAATTATACCTCTAGAATGCCACAGATCCATTGTTTTCTTGTCAGCTTCTGTGATTTCTTTTCTGTGCATTCCCCTACTCAGTGTTGCGACATACTCTGCACATTAACAAAACACCCTGTTAGCCTCTCTTCCACAACCCGGATAGTAACTCCACTACCCTCAGCGTTCTCACGGTCTCTACACATAAAGGCATGAAATGGGGGGAGCGGATCTGTTCCTTCTGCAGAAAACCTTCACAGGGCACATGAGTAGATTCTGAGTCAGATGAAGAGGAAAGGAGAAAATGAAGAACCGAGGTTGGGGGAGATAGAGATAAGGGAAGAAGGAGCAAAAAGTGAAGGTGGAAAACCAGAACTTTTCAGAAGAGGAGCAGCAGGGAGAAACAGGCATCTAAGGGTAAGAAGTGAATTAAAGAGAGAGGAAGGATGAATAGCAATAAGGCACTCTGAGTAGTTGGCTCTTGAAAACCAGGAAGGCTTAGTTTGAGATCTTGTTTACTGGGCAGGCAAGGGCATTAGTCAATCCTAATTAGTCTGGAATCAACTTTCAATCTGGTCATGTTGCGTTAATGAACTGATTCTACAGAATACTAACACAGCTTGTTTCTTTTGTTCTTGATCTCTGCAAAACACTGTGAACTATTATCTAAAGCTAGCTTTGCTCATCTGCAGTTTTGCCTACTAAAAATTAGTTGATTTGTAGAAACTTTAGCTGAACAACTCTGGAGGGGAAGAGAAAGAAGGCCTTGACACAACACTGCCTTCTACCAAGTCAAAACTTTGGTGCCCCTGCCCACGTGCCTGTTCTGATGGGCAGCAGTTCTTCAGATCTTCTGCCAGACTCCTTTCCCAACCCTGCTATGTTGCCTTATCTCTTTTAACAGAATTGGCCCTTTGGCCTGACATGCATCCCACACTGGTCCTTTCACTGGAACAGCCAGGAAGGGGACCATGGATCTTCCCCATGCAAAATGCGTTCCTTAATGCTGAGCAATGGATTGCCCTGCTTCACTGCAGTCCCATCAGCTTGGAGCCGCCACCACCGGCACCCATGGGGCATCCTTCTCCTGACACCCACTCTCCGAAGTCCTCCTGCCCCACACGTTCCTTGGCCAAACCACCCAGATCTCAAACATAATCACCATCAAGCATAAATATACATGACTGTCGTATTAGCAGTGTCTCTCCTAGCAGTCCCTTTCCTTGAAATGTAGATTGTGACCCCTTTGGAGTAGGATGTGCTCTTTCAATGCATTTGAACATTCCCTTCCCATAATATTGCTGATCCACAGGTGGCATTTTAATGCACTACCGAAAAGGAATTTTGATGCAATTATCTATCTGATAGCATCTATATTTTGGGGTGCAGTGTTCTTTTGATGCCCAGTTGAAAGCATTGGCTTTTGTGAGGTGTACAGCTGCACATGCACACTGCTAAAACACAGCACAAAGAGTGGATGCCTTGTACAAATGATCTTATTAAGAGTGTGTTTTGCAGTAGCCCATGTGCAGATGTGCACCGGTAATACAGAAGAGAGAAAGGCACAAATCGAAACACTGCGGCAAGCTACACATTTGTAGTGCTCCAAAATCCAGGATGAAATGGAGGGGTTTTGGAAGCTCTCCTTCATAACTAAGAATGCTCCATAGCGCTCCTGTCTTGCCAGACTCTGAAACTTACTTCAGTAGAAGTTTGGAGGCTGGTATAATATCCTTTAGAGTACGGTTGGTGGAGTCCCAGTCAGACCTTGGAGAGCTCCTAGGTGAGCCTGGGCTAGGCTTTCTTCCTCCACTGGCCAATGCAGGGAGATGCCAGAACGGGACTGTGCAGGAGCCATCTGGCAGACAAGGCCCACTCTGTAGTAGACACCACCTTCTGGGAAGGATTCTGTATACTCCTCCAAAGAGCGTTGCCTGACCTTGTATTATAAAGCTTCTGTAATGCTGAGGCAATGGCAGTGCAACTGGGTCACACCCTCCAAGCCTGAAGATGTGGCTATCGCGACATCCTCTGGCCAGGAGGACAAAAAGGGGGGTCCTCCGGGGTCCATCAGGGACAACACTCTAAACTTCAATGAAGTTTCCCTCGATGCTCTGTGAGGTGCCAGAGCTGAGGGTCATGAGAAAAGCAAACAAGCCTCCATAGAGACAGGCTATGGGTTAGGAGAGATGTGTAGGATGATCCTCCAAAGAAAAGGCACGTGTAGTAGGGCACGTGTAGGGCACAAAGGCAGGGAGTATTACTGAAAAACCAGAGCTGCCTCCATGCAAGCCAGTCGGGTACAGAGCAACCTTGATAATCACAAAAGTTGGATCCAGAAGCTTGCACCTCATCAAGAAACCGAGCTCCTGTCAGTCCATTAACTGCACCAAGCCCTAAATGAGAAATGTCATTCCCACTTCCAAAAAGATTTGATCACACTGTTGTTTCATTTATTTTCTCCTGGGTTGTTTAAAGCCACGTCCCTGCCACTTGGCACCTTTTGATTGATTCGAGGTTATACAGCAAATAAAATAATGGGGACGTTCCTCTTCAAGGAGCTTTTTTTCTCATGTCAAGACTTCTTCAGGAGCGTTCCTCTAAGTTCACTCCCAATGGATAAGCCTGGGAAAATGACTCGCCCGGCATCAAGCATTCATTTTAATGAGAACTGAACACAGAGCCCTCCACATGTTCTGCCTCACTAATGACAGCTAAACAGGCCAGTTACCATTAATGTCAGAAGCAAAGTGGCAGGCGGCCAGTGTTTGCAGCCCCTTCCCCTCCCCACGTTGCTCTTTCCCATGCAAAACAAAACAAAATGTAACCGTTGGTGACGATAGGAACAATGATCACAAGTGAGGTGCACAGTTTATTTCTTGCCACACAGGCTCAAGTGCCGGCCCTTAGCTGACAGTGTCAGGTTAAATATAGCACACAGATTGACTATGGCCTCCCCTTTAATGTCACTGCGACTGCTTTTGCCAGCTCTGAATGCATCATTAAAGCCATAAGATAGAACGTCCTGGTAGCAAAGGGTACCTCCAGGACAGGCCCAGAGAACTGCATTGCAGCAGGGGAAATAGCTGGGCATGAATCTTCAACACCCCTCCCCTCCCCATCCTTTTAAAGCAAGCATGGGCTGGTGATGATGTCACTTCCAGCACAAGGTGAGCATTAGGTTCCCGGAAGTTCTTCTCTACCTTGGGTTTCAATCCAAGCCAGAGAAGTCCTCTCTCTGCCCTTCTGCCTAGCCCCAAATCGTCTCCCACTCACCCACTTAATTTCCTTGCTGCTCCACCTCTGGCTTTCTGTTGGATTAGAGTTTCATGGATTAGGAGTGGTAACAGAACCACATCCATTCTCTTTCCAGCTGGTACATTGCACAAAATATGGCACAGCAAAGAGCCTTTGATGAACCAGACTGGGGGTTGAGAACGTTTTTTGACGAAGTCTATATTACCTTGTCAAAACCTGTTGGCATCCACATTTTGGGAGCAGGCAGGGCTAGAGTTAAAGTAAGTGGGCTGTGCACTAAAAGTCAAAAACATTGTGAAGGTGGCCATTACTTTGCTTCTGCTGCAACACAAAAAGAGATCTCCATGCAGGCATTTTCTTCTCCAACTTCTGGAAGTTTCCTTCCATCACCTTTGCAACTGGGGTACAGAACAGGACAGAGAAATAGTAGCGATGCTGCAGAGGAGGACCGGTGGGGAGAGACGGCCTGGGGAAATCTGGAGGTCCAAACTGAGGTCCAAAGTTTGGTGGTCCACATTTGGCCCACAGGACCATCTCTGAATTTGGGATACTCACTTGTGGCAAATATGTTCTACACCTATGAGAACCAGTGGCAAAAGCCTGGGTATTGTGTTCGACCTTCAGAGTGTGTGAAAAAACAAATTATGACATACTGTGCTAGTGCTCCGTCAGTAGAAGGCATGAGAAAAAAACCTACAAGGTAGAATCATTGTTGTTACATCTGCAAAATACTTGATGAAAGGTAGCTGCTTGAAAAGAGCATTAACCCACTTTCTGGAGAAAATATATTGTGAGTTTTACAGTACCGAAAAAGAAGTATGACACATCAAGAGCCTTGTGCTTATAGAAAGCAAACATGAGCCAAAGAAATGACGTTGAGTGATTTCTACTGTATTTTAAGTTGACTGATCAATAACAGATGTACAACCAGAACCAAGACCTGGCTCCTGAAATATCTGTATTTGGGGATGGCCAGTGCTAGATCAACGATTCAAGCAGCTAAGGGCAGCCTTCCTCAACGTGGTGACCTCCAAATGTGTTATACTACAACCCCCATCATCCTCAGCAAGCAGTAATGAATACACGCTTAGCTTGCACATTGTACGACTCAGCATGCAATAACCAGACAAAGCAGGTGACTGGAGTTCAGAGCCCCTTTCAGCCATCTTGCTGACCAGGTGACCATGGGACTCCCTCTCAGCCTAACCTAATCACCAGGTTCTCATGAAGATAAAACATATGTCTGTATATACAGAGTCATGTATGCCTTCCTGTAGAAATGTCAGGGTTCAAGTGTAATCTGCATACATTAGTTTGCATGTGCCCAGACCACCCTCTGAGCAATCACAGAGGTCAGTCTCAGCTACAGAAAATCAAGTGTGAAGCACAGACAGTGGGCCCTGCAGGGATTCTTAAATGCTGCTGCTTGAAGGGTTCCCAGAAAGGGAAAAGAAACAGAAGGAGCAATGGAAATACCATACGTCCAGCCTTTCCCAACTTTGTGCACACCACACGTTTCAGATCACGGTGCCCTCCTTCCCCAGCCAGCACAGCCAACATCCAGGAGTGATTTCTGCTGTACTCCACATGTGGTGGGAAAAGCTTGCTGAGCTGGTGCTTTGTTGAAATGAGTTAAAAGCCATTATCAGGCAATAACATCCCTGTATTCTGTTGAAAAATGAGCAAACAACCCTATGGCTTCAGGGTCTGTTCAGATGCTGCTGTGAACCTTTGGCAACAACTGGTCTGTCTCCAGCCACGCCGATGGCTCTCCACCACGCTGAGCCGGCTGAGTCAGTTATGCAGAGGCCGTTGCAACTGAATGACCACAACCCAGATTGGCTTTAGGCTCATGATCACAACAGATACTGCTATTTTTATTTTCCGTAGAAAGATATGTACTCTCTCCTATTCCAAGAAATACTGCCTGCTTTATCACAGCATTCTTTGCTCCTCTCAACATTCCTGCACATTTTTCATCTTATAACTAACCTGTAAAATCTGGAGCTACAGAATCCTAGTCCAACACAGCCCCCGGGACTCCCTTTTCACCAACCAATGTTAATTTTTGTGGTTCCCACCCCCAGATGGTGACTGCAGTCAAGAAATTAAAAGACGCTTGCTCCTGGGTAGGAAAGCTATGGCAAATCTAGACAGCATACTAAAAAGCAGAGACATCACCCTTCTGACAAAAGTTCACATAGTCAAGGCTATGGTTTTCCCAGGCTGTGGCTGTGTGTGGCTGTGAAAGCTGGACCATAAGGAAGGCTGAGCACTGAAGGATTGAGACCTTTGAATTGCGGTGCTGGAGGAGACTCCTGCGAGTCCCTTGGACTACAAGGAGATCAAAGTAGTCAGTCCTAGAGGAGATCAACCCTGACTGCTCTTTAGAAGGCCAGATACTGAAGATGAAACTCAAATACTCTGGCCACCTAATGAGAAGGAAGGACTCCCTGGAGAAGAGCCTAATGCTGGGAACAATTGAAGGCAAAAGAAGAAGGGGCCGGCAGAGAATGAGGTGGCTGGATGGAGTCACTGAAGCAGTCGGTGTGAGGTTAGATGGACTCCAGGGGGTGGAGGGGAGGACAGGAAGGCCTGGAGGAATGTTGTCCATGGGGTTGTGATGGGTTGGGCACAACTTCATGACTAACATAGCATAACATAATCCACCCAAGAGCAAATGTTCTCCAGGGAGATGGAAAACCATTAAAAATGAAATGCCATTTTAAAATGCAGTTAAAAATATATGATACAATGCAAACTTTTAAAAGAGCAAAATACAATGGCATAAACACTAAACAGTGCATGAATCACTGAAATGGCTAGGATAGCCTAAGGCTCTCAGCTACCTGAATGGACTTTGCCTAGTGCTGAAATAATAACTATGCAGGTTCCAGGCAAGTCTCTTAGGGGAGCTTATTCCATAAGGCCCTCTCCTTTGTAGCTACCTGCCTAACTTTCTTTGGGAGAGTACCCAGCAGTTCCCCAGAGAAGATCTAAGGGTCTGGGTGGTATATACACCAAAGAAGGCATACTCTAATGAGAGGATTGTGCCCCCATCATTTTTGTCTTACACCCTATTGCCTTTCGCTTTACCTCCGACTGAAATGAAATCCCTAAAAGCTTCTCCAAAGTAGAGTCAGTCTGTCAGCTGAAAGAGGACCTGCACCTCAGTCAAAATTCAACCAGAATATCACTTTTGGTGAAACCTAATGGCAGGAAATAGGAATTTTTGAATTGCTGCCATCCAGGCTAAAGGAGTTGGCATGAGACACATGGTTGGCTCAGCTTTAGACTGTGCCAGGAAATCAGCATGGATTTGTGAAAGCTGTCCCTGCCAGAGCCAAGACCACTATGCACATTAGCCCCAAATGGGATCTAACCCCAAAGGTTAAGGATCAGGCATTTGGGTGCATGGCAAGTGTCCAAGTTCCCGGCTGGGCACTGCTTCAGCTCAACATATCACATAGCTTTTTTGGGGTTCCCAGGGCTGCTGAGAGAGACTATCAGTGCACTCAAGAAATAGCAGAAAAGAAATCCAGCTTACTTGCCTCCTTATTCAGTAAGAAAGGATGTGGCAGGGAAACCCCACCTCCTTTTAAAAATACATTTACTGATAGCTACTGAGGTGTCCAAGAGGAGGTGATGGAAAGAAATCTGGGAACCTAAATAAGCAGCCATGTCACAAGCACCAGATGGGGCAGCCAAGAATCCTGAAGGAATTTAGAAATGAAGTGGCAGAGGCTGATAAGAAGGCTTTGCTGTCTCTGGTGGGAGACAGAGCCTTTGAAATAGGGCTGGATGTCAGCAACCCTTGTGAGTCGCTTTCAACAAAGACCCTGCAGCATTTAGGATTTGTGATCCAGAAGTGGAGCCTGCAAAAAAATTGAAAAATTAAGAAAACACAGAAAAAGTCCAGTGTGGAATACTCCTAGTCAAGCTCAGCACAATATCTCCCGGGATACCCCGTCCCATCTCTTCCCCACCTGCAGTTTCTGCCTGCCCTTCGCTGTCCTCAAGAGTCACACTGGTTTGTTGTGGACTCCATTTAGGCATTCTTTCCCAGGAGGGGGCATTGTAAGTGTGTGTGTGTGTGTGTGTGTGTGTGTGCTTCTGCAAACACAGGTATTTCCTCCATCATCCTGCCAATTACTTCCTTGCTTCTATATGGATGTTGCTGGTTTGGATTCCACAAGGATCCAGAGAATGAGTTTGCTCTCAGTACACAGGAGCACCTTGCAAGAGGGCTGCCTACATAAACAGGTTAATGCAGCGAAGAACTTAAGAATTAATCTCATGAAGTTATATTTTGCACGTCCCTCTTGTCTTTACTACAGCTGCTTCTGACATTCTCGCTGTTCAAATATTCCCCTGGAGAATGGGGTTCAGATTCAGCCTGACGTGGTGCAAAATCTGTACATTATTAAGTTATAGGGAGAACCAACGGAGCCTACCCAGCCCCTGCATAGCTTTTGCCATCAACTCCACAGTTCCTGTTTTGGAAATCTATAGAGGCATGATCTGGGTAAGAGTGAACTCCAAGGACAGCCTATTTGTTTGACAAACACACACACAACCACAACACTCTGAGGTCTACTAAAACTGTGATTTGAACTGTTGTCACTAAATTTGTGAAAGGATTTATGCCTTGAGCATGTATCCATTTGAATGTCCACTGGGGAGACGGATGCTAAGTAAGCATACTTAATCCATGAATAAATATAAAAACAATTGGAAAGCTCATGAAGAAAGCAAGGAAAAATACAGAATTCATGCAACTTGTGGAAACTGGACTTGCACAATTTGTGCAAACTGGAAGCCAAAACCTCCAAATTTGTGCAACTCATGCTAGAATGACACAGTTTTCAGATTCCAGTTTGAACAAATCACATGAGTCTAATTTACACGATATGCATACATTGGCCTAGTATTTTTTTAAGTGCACAAATCATGGCCCGTCCTAGAAACCAAACTCAACTTGCTTGCTCAACTCACATCAGAGCAAGTCAGTGCCAGTGCAAGGCTGGTGAACTAGAATCCTGGGTGCCAAATTGCAAAATTCATCCTGCTATCATCCTGCTCATGATGGGCAGCCCCAGAATTAGGTTTCTGAGAAGCAAACAAAATGTGCAGGGGACATTTCAGGCCTCCTCTTATATCAAGATCATAAGAAAATATGGCAGTGCACAAAGAATTAAAAAAAAAAACCCTAAGAATGGTTATGTGCCATGGGATGAATTATCTATCTCAGAAAGAAGAGGTGAATTTCTATTATTTATACCTGGATGAGACTATTGAGAACAATAAACTCTTCCTTAATGAGCTCAAAAGCAGAGATTGTGGTATGACTAACAGCAAGAAGAAAAAAATAAAGGTCAGGAAGATTACAGGATAGGAATACCTTTTCTACAGAACACAAATACACAATTCCTGTTTCAGAGTTCCTGCCTGGCTGCTAGATGTTGGCAGTTTAGTTTCAGTTTTTATAAAATGTTCAACACCATGCGGGGAGGGGGAAATGAAATTGGAAAATATTATGAGAATGGGATGAAAGAATACAATGAAAATGCAAAGTCATGTGAAAATGTGCTACTTTATTCCACCCAGAGTGCCCTTAGCTGCAGGCAGAGTTCTCCAACCTACCCTTCCAGATGTGCTAGACTACAAATCCCATCATGCTGGTTGGGAGTGAAGGAGGCTGTGGTCTAACACATCTGGCAGGCATCTGCTTGGGGAAAACCAGGTTGCCACATCTGGAGGCAGGAAGGATGAACCGACAGCTCAAGCACAGCTGACGGAAGTTATGAGAGGCACTGGTGGAGAGGAGAGGAAAACTTCAGCACGGGAAGATTGGCAGGAACTGCTTTCTTTATGTAAGGAAAAGGAGAGGGAACGCAATGCAGATGGAAATGTGAGCTCAGGGGGAATGCATTTTCTCCTTCCTAACACACACATACACACTACACCACGGTGACATGGTCAAAATTGGAAAGGCAACATTTTAAATTGGAGGTTTAAAAGATAATCCTTTTCTCTCTATGGCACATTATTAGCCTGTTGAAGCCAAAGCTGTGGAGACTACCAAGGTCAAGAGATTAGCAGGATTCAAAACAAGATCAGCTGGTCATAAGGATAAGGAAAATAGGCACAATTGCATTTGGAATTCTCTTCCCAACCTTTTGCTACCCCTTTTAAAAAGCTAAGACAAGCATGTGCATGTGCATGTGATGGCTTTGCACGTTTGTTTATTTATTATTTCAGTTTATGTGGCATGGCCATAGCCCATGATTGGGCTCCTTGTGTGATTTACAACAATTAACATGTGTTTCCCACCTGGAAACCCAGTCCAGGAGATGAGGTAGTGTCCAAATGTCTTACATACTTGCTGACCATACATTTGGTTGCTGTGGGCAGTGGAAATCTAAGCAGGACTCATGTCTTCTCCCATCTGATATTATCCCTTCAATATTCAGTGGTGCAGCTAGGTAAGCTTAGCTCTGAACTTAACAGTCACAATGCATGGGCCACCTTTAGCAGATCAGGTGTGCTGCTTCTATTGTGAAGCATACGAATGCATTTCTCTTCTCCTACAAACAGCCCTGTTCCATGTTTTGAAGTCACTTGGGGTGTCTAAGAGCAGCGATGGGCAGAAAGTAGATCTCCAGATGTTCTGGACTGCATTCCCAGCTTCTTGATCAGCAAACCTTCTTGCAGAGGCTTCTGGGAGTTAGCATTTCAAACATCCACAGCTCTGACTTTTGCCTATTTCTGTCTTAGGGCAACCCCCACCCACTCACCCCAAAAAACCTGTTTGCCAACTTTATAATAATTTCAGCAACCAGGATTTTGCATTTTGAATGCACTTAAAAGATGGCATTATCATGATTATAGAAATAACATGGAGTTTGCTTCTTCAACTAAATCCATTGACTCGGGGATAATTACCACTTTGTGAAAGAAAAACATAAGCTATTTTTAAAAGCAAAAGTAAAGAAAATCAGCGTTTGTTAGTCTGTGAAATGTCCACCTGGCTGTTGTCCTAGATTATATAGCATTTCCTAGCATGAAAAGGAAGAAGGGCTACTGCAACAAGTGGCACTATCAAAGAAATCTGAAATGGATTCAAGTGACTTTGGATTTCTGTGAATCTGACCTGCGGAATCTGCAGTGAACTGGCATCTTGTCAGCCACACAAGATTCCTTAGATTTGCAGGCCATTTCCCCCTGTGACTGTGGTAAATTTAGTCACACAGATGTACAATAACTTACTGGTAAATGCCATAAAACAAAACACAATGTTGTATACACCTTTGATCTCTCTCCTGCCTCTGTTGTATGACGTTCTTTATTTTCATTTATTTATTTTCTGCACTCTGCTCATTGATCATGCACTGAGCAAAATGCAAAATGTTATACGATAGTAAAAGCAACATAAATTGTGACAGTCTTTTGATGTACTTCTCTGAAGAGAGGGAAATCTGGACTAGGGCCACCCATGGTCTGATCCTGCCAGGCTGTTCCTTTCTTAGCGAAGTCATTTGGCGACTTCGTCACTGGTCGGTACTCTTACTTAATGGGGGGATACTGGGGCAGGGATGAAGACAGGTAGCGGGATGTGTCTGCACAGGTACATCCCAGGTGCTGATGCGGAGCCTGCTTCTGCCCCTCCCATTGCCTCTGCTGCTCCTGCAGTTGTTTGGGGGATCCTGACACATTCCAGAGCAGGGAATGTGTGTTACAAATAAGGCCTTCAAAGCAGTAAAAACCCAGTTACCTAAGAACCAGATGGCTCTTAGCCCTCTTTGGGCTACATCCCTTCCCTTGCTCCCTGAATTTTCGACAAACGTATCTGCACACAAAACAGTTCCCTGTTGCAGGTCTGAAACATCTTTAGCTTGTTTCCAGACCACAGTTTCCCATTTTAGCACTCTATAACCATATGACAGTTTGAATTATTATTTTGATTTTTTCTTCCTTGTCTGCTCCACAGGGAAGGATCCAGCAAACAAAAATGATCCTTGAGCTTCCTGCAGTTTCCCAGCCATACTGAGGAACACAGATCAGAGGAATTAAGAGCAGCCCCTACACATTTTAAGATATCGTATAGAAAAGTTACTGCCTTCATCAGACCCCTGCTCTGACAGTCTGTTTGAAATGCATGGCCCATCATCAGACTTTGTGGCATGCCAAGGGTTATTACCCAGCTTTTAGGAATGAGGGTTGGTGCTACAAGAGATGGCTCATGATGGCGAAAGCATCCAAAAGCTTTTCCCTTATTTTCAGTCATGTATCTTCCACCCATATGTGCATCAGCCTAATACGACTACATAAAAAATTAACACACAATTAAAAGCAAGCTAACAAACTAACAGTCACTT
The DNA here is from genome assembly GCF_004798865.1 of Varanus komodoensis. Classification (NCBI taxonomy): domain Eukaryota; kingdom Metazoa; phylum Chordata; class Lepidosauria; order Squamata; family Varanidae; genus Varanus; species Varanus komodoensis. Next base: position 14,584,484 of record NW_025335701.1, on the reverse strand, counting down.
TAGAGGATATAACAACAGCAAAGGGGGAAAAAAATCACTGTCACAATGGGGAAGCAATAAAACTTTCAAGACAGAATGTACAAAGATATTAAACCAGGAAAACTAATTATAAGTCTGAGTAAATAGATGTTTCAGATAACATTTTCCAAATCTGCAAAGCCAGGCTGAGGTGGGATCACCTGCCAGGGAATCAATACCGGAACTATGAAAATAAAGCTAATTATATTACAGAAAATAAAGCTAATGCTATAACTGTGATACCAAGATTCTCAGCAAGAAATAATTGTAGGGATGTGTGATTAATGTGTCTGATGGGAGGGGAAGTGCTGATGGATCTTCAGAACATGAACCCTCTCCAAATTTTTGCCTGTGATACTAACTTGTTAGGGGGCAAGTTGAGCCACCTATGGACTTAGGTCTGCAAGATGGTTTTTTAACCACTAATGAAATTTGCAAAATAAACGCCCCAAACCCACATAGCTCCAGCATGATTCGTTCACAATTTGTGCAAATTATAATTTATCATAGACTCCTAGAAAGCAGAGTTGGAAGGGGCCATGAAGGCCGTCGAGTCCAACCCCCTGCTGTTGCAGGACACCATGTCACACCATCCCACTCAGAGGGCTGTCCTGTTTCTTTTTGAATGTCTCTGGTGTGGGAGAGCCCAGCACCTATCCAGGCAGCTGGTCCCACTGTCGTATTGCTCTGACAGTGAGGAAGCTTCCCCTGATGTCCAGCCTGAATCTTGGTTGTCCCAACTTGAATTTATTATTCCGTGTCCTACATTCTGGCATCAGCAAGAAGAGATCTTGACCTTCCTCTTTGTGACAGCCTTTGAGGTCCGTATAGAGGGATATATGTCCCCCCTTGGTCTTCTCTTCTCAAGGCTGAACATGCCCAGTTCTCTCAGTCTCTCCTCCATATAGTTATGTAAGTATAGTACATTATGCAATAGCTTACAATTCTGTAATAATTTACAATTATGTAATCACAATTTTCACTAATAGACAGATGTTGCACGAATCATGCTTGGAGCCACAACCTTATCTGCCCAGATTTCATTGATAGTTTAAAAAACATGCACCGATTGCAGTCCATTTTAAAGACGGAGGTCTTTGAGAACCCCGACTCAGCCTGCTTCTGATCATTGGACTAGAAGTGGGCGAGCAACTTGTCAAGTTCAAATGAGCTGGTTTTGGGAGTCTCTGGTTAAAAGGGCATTATGTAAAAGCCTATTTTAGTTATACTGATTTAAATGTCTGTGTTTCATGTTTCAACCAATCAAGCAATACCCACGTTTCTATCTTAAGAGCATTTTGGGGCAGTATTTTGAAATCTTATAATTATGAGAGGCTGCATTCCCCCACACAGGAGGATTTTTATGGGAGGTACATTTCTTAGCCTGGCCTTTTCCGTGGCTGCTCCAGGAGTTTTAACTCCCTGCTAAGGAAGGCCAGGTTGGGCCCATGACTTTTCTCTTGTGCAGAGGTCAAAGGGGGTTTATTTAGGCAAGGCTTTGGCACATAAATTGGTCTGTTGCTGAAGAGGTTTTTTCAATATTTTGGGTGCTGTTTATTGCTTTTATTTAATTTACTTGTTTTTATGTTATGTTTTAATGAAGTTTTTTTAAATGGATTTCATTGTTAGCCACACTGAATATGCTGTTTATGATGGGGATGGGTACAAAAGACAGATATAAATTAGTAACTAAATTATAGCAATGCTATCAGATGATGCAGCTTAAAAAAAATAGGATTTGTGTTTTTGGTATACATGCCAGTACAGAGATCCACTTAACTTTTAACCTTTTTATTTTCCCATCATTTTAATTGTTGATACTGTTTTAAGAGCAGATTTTATTTATTGTAATTGTTGATGCTGTATCCTATTTATTTATTGTATCACCACCCTGAGATATTGTGAAGGGTGGGATACAAAAGCTCCAAATAAATAAATATTTTTTTGATATGGTACACTCAGTATATTGATCCAATGAGCAGTTAGAGATGTGATTCCTCCAGGAAAATAAACACATTGCTGAGGGATAACACAACAAGTCATAGTAGTGTCTTGTGCAGGATAGTGTGTTGAATTTTCTGAACCTGTCATGATATTTCAGTACGGTGTGACATGTCTTTAGATGCCACAGTAAGAAACAATGGTATGTTCTACTGCTTCTACTCTTCACTGTGGTTTCTCTGGCATAATGGTTTCCACTCTCCTGGTATGCAACAACCACAAAGTTCTCTGGAAAGAGTGGAAGCTGCTTCAGGAACTACTGCAGCCATCCAGCATGGAGTTGAATACAGGTGTGGTAGCTGATGGGATACTTGCTAACAGTGGGAGGACTAAGCAAGGGGAAACCATCCTGGTTTAGAAACCTCTTCATGTCAGGCACATCCAAGCAAAAGACCACACACCATGGAAACCATGCAGGGCTGCTTGTCATGTCATGGGAACCCCAACGGTAGAGTCAACAATCCACCAAAAAGAAAGTCATACCTTAACCTCTTAAAACAGAACAAAGGGCCTCTCCAGGTTCACAGCTACGGGTTCTCCCTTGTTTGAGACCTCTCATCGAAATTATATGCTGTGAAGGAACTTCGTTCTATGAGTGCACTTGTGGTGTCACAGCTCATGGCGCTGACCAAGCTGCACACACACTTTTGTGGCTTTCCATTCCGCAGGACTCATCCTAAGTAACTTTTCAACTGAATCATGAACAGCAAACAATCAGAGAGACAAATCTTTCCTGCCCAGAATGCAGGGAACACATGAGATTCGGGGACCATCCTGAGAAGCTATGCAAATGCTTGGAAGGTTCCTAATATATTGCTAGTCCAGGACTTGCCTTCTGAAAGAGGAAGGAACCTTCTGTGCTGCACTATGTCATTCACCTGAATTTTTAGGGCTCCCCCATGACTGTACCACAGCTCATCCCACCCAGCATGGTCTCCTGACTCTGTGTGGAATTACTAGGGGAGCAGCTGTGAGAAGAAAGGCATGCGGAAGTTCGCCTCTGCCAGCACTTTTTATCCAGCTTAAATCTAGGTCCAAGCCAAAGAAACCAAACTTACCCTGTAAGCAACTTTCTTCATGCTCATTTAATTATCCTGCAAACACCTTATACATATGTTGACTTCCCAAAACGCTCCTAAGTCCATTTCCACATATACTAAGCCAGAAGTCAATTGGGTCTAGAATGACATTTCCAAGAAAAATAAATTCTGAGCCACTTATGAGGGAAAGCCCTCCAACTGGGCACAAGGGTGGTGCCTTTGGCAGAGAACAAGTTGCCTGGGGAGATATTGTGCTCACAGATCTGACCATGTGGGAAGGGCTTCCCTAAATAGCCATAGATGAGCCATGGTCAAAGATTAGATGCTTGTAGAGACCAGAAGAATGGCTACCAAATAGCTTCCCTTTCTGAGCTTCACAGAGAGTTGCATCAGCTGAAAAGATGGTGAGCAATGCCTTTTCCTTCCCCCTTTTACCTTTAATGCTACAGAATGCCCAAAGAGTCACACTTCCTTTCTTACAAGCTACATTTGCCCCATCTAGGCTCTCCAGCAGCAGAGGAGGTCTGGCTGTTTTAGTGCTACTCGGTGCTACAGAATGGTGCATGCGATATTTTTAAAACATGATTGATTGATTTGATGGATGGTCAGGGACTCAGACACCTGCTTGTCTTCCAGCAGGAAGACACCTGTCATCCTTTGCAGCCATGCCCTGCTACCTTCTAGGTGAGATACGTATGCCAGTCCTGGACAAATAGACACAAATCTGACATCAGAAAGAGCAAGGATCAAAAGCCAGTGGGGGAGCCTTTCAACTAGTCAGGATACTTGGCCATTGCTCTTAAGTTGGCCATTCCTGAAAGGCTGTCACAAGGAGGAAGGACAAGGTCTCTTCATTAATGATTGAGAAGATGAAGTATAGGGAAAGATAATCAGATCTGCAGACAATACAAAACTGGGTGGAACTGCGAACACCCTAGAAGACGGAATGAAGATCCAGGGCGATCCTGATAAACTTGACTGCTGAGTTTTCCTATCCTCCTCTCTAGTCAGACCTCATCTGGAATACTGGCTCCAGTTCTGGGCACCAAGATTTAAGAAAAATGCAGAAAAATGATATAGGGTCCAGAGGAGGACAACAAAAACGATCCAGGGTTTAGAAATGCTACCTTCTGAGGAAAGAACTGGGCATGCTCAGCCTTGAAAAGAAAAGGGTGATAGGGACTTGATATCACTCTATAAGTACCTCAAAGCCTTCCACAAAGAGGAAGATCAAGATATCATTGATACCAGAGTGTAGGACATGAAATAATCAAGTCAAGTTGTGGCAACCCAGGTTCAGGCTAGATGCCAGGAAAAGCTTCCTCACTGTCAGAGCAATATGACAGTGGAACCCGTTGCCTAGAGAGGTGGTGGGCTCTCCCCCACTGGAGACATTAAAAGGTGAAACTAGACAGCCACCTGAGTGGGATGGTGTAAATTGGTGCCCTGCAATAGGACCGAATGGCCTTCTGGCCCCTTCCAACTCTACTATTCTATGATTCTATGATATTGTTGGATGTATTGTCAACATTCTAGTATTACAAAGTCATTTCAAAGACTAGTGCCAAAGCAATTTTGCTAGAGTACGGTTCATCAAAATATTCCCTTCTATGTCCTATGGTTCAAATAAACACAAGGGTGTGGGCCAGTCACACCACACACATTATTGTATGCAATGCAGTTTGTGTTATCACACCAACAACATTTTGTGAATGTCAGCTGCTAAGGTAATCAACCCATCTGCTTCTCGCAGTCCTGTTGTCTCTGAGAACACAGTTTATGACTCCCCCCAGGATGTTTATATAAATCTGCCAGCTTGAGGCTAACACTTCATGCATCTGATGAAACACACAAAGTCCATGAAAGCTTAAACCAGAATAACGGTATTAGTCTTTAAGGTACCACAAGATTCTTTGTTGTCTGAACAAAGGGAAAACTCACACTGGTACCTGTGCCTAGAGAAGATGGGGAAGAGAGTGCCAGGCTGTGAAAGGTTTGCCCAAAATATGACAAAGTTTGTGAACTCCTAGTTTAAAGAAAAACAAGAAAAGTCAAATCTTGGACTGGGTATATAAATTGCTACAATACCTTAATTTCAGGGCCTGGAGCAGGATTTCCAACTGTGATGAATGTATCCCAAGAAGACTGGCTACTCTATTCCACTGTTCGCTTCATTCCTGAAAAGAGAATCCCATGTCCCACACAACACTTGGAGGATTCTTGTGCACAGAAGTGTTCCCTGTAACACTCCAGAGCTGAGCAAGATGAAATTTCTCCCCCAGTCCATCAACTCTGCTTTTAAGCGGGTGGAAATCAGTGGGTGGCGACAGCTGAAAGATTTAGCAGAGGTGTGTCGACATTTCGCCATGTCTTCATGGAGACTGACAAGTGTCAGACACTCAAGAGCAGCAGAGCAAGATAGCGAGTAAAATACTGTCGGTTGTGAACAGAGCCAGAACTCCCCCACGCTTAAAGGGATAGCAAAGGGTTCAAATGCGAACTGACACTCAGCCATTTTGAAATGCTTGTGCATGAGGCTTCCATGGAGAGATTTGCCGTGCTAGGGGAACTTTGATCTCGTACTCTTCTACAGAATTACCAGATAGCTCAAATTCTTCTCTCACAGTTCCTTGCTCCAGTTTCCTGTAGGGACCCCTCCCCGTGTTAGTTCAAACCTCATCCAGCAGTGTCCCAAAATATACACAAACGTCATTTTTCTACCCCAAGCCATTTTCCAGTGTTTCAGGGGGTGAGACAATGTTCTACACTCTCAAGTGCATTTTCCATAATATACACATTATGCACATGCAGTTCTGCTAATAAAACACATTTTAAAGTTGTTTTCACTGATATGCATTTTAATAATAATAATAATAAACACATTTTAAAAAATGGAAAACTGCATTGCAAGAAGTCAAGAAGCTCAGCTTTCAAGGCTGAGTTTCAATTCATATATGAGTTTGAAAGTGAAAAATTAGGTATGTTCGCATTAGAATGGAATAGGACAAGCTTTTTCCCCATCTCCAGCTGCAAGCTGAAGCAGCAGCAAACGTTTTGGCAGCCTGACCACCATTTTGCTTCCTCCGCAACACCCTGGGCTTATCATTCCTGGGCATATTGTGGGGGAATAGTAGCTAGACAAAAAAATGGCCGAGACTATTAAAGGAAGATTTTGCCAAGTGGCTTTTTTCTAGGGAGGGAGGTAAAGAAAGGACTCAGAGACTTTTTTCTCTGAAAAGCATCTTCTGAGAAAATGCAGCTTAGCTGAGCGCTCCTAAAACCAATCCCCGGTTGTGTCCCATTTTCCTTTATCTCACAACCAAAAGAAACCATAGCAGGTATGTGTGCTAGGCACTGATACTTGATGCCCCAGCTCTCCATATCTCCAGTAACAGATCTCTATAGCAACAGCACACAAAAATTATAGAATAATATTAGAGATGTAGGTCATTGTATCAATGAAGATTAAGATGTTTGGGTGGGTGGGTGGCTTGAGTGATACTAATGTGTCTGGCATTAAATCAATCACATTTGGAGGGGGTTCCCATCAGGCATTTTTAAAGGAAAGAGGTCTAAGAATTCAGCAATGGAAAGAAGCATCTAAGGGATACAAAAAGGCCAAGTTCAGTGAAAAGGAACGGATGTGCAAGACAGGCAGCTGCGGAAGGCCAGTATTCTTTCAAATCCGTTGGACAAAATGAGGAAGCAGGTAGCACTTAAGGGAATTTATCTAGGATGGGAGATAGTAAATTCATTCAGACGATTCAAAATGCAGATGAAGGGCATTCATGCTCACACAGGCTCTTGCACCAATTGGAGGGATTTGCAGTGCAAGACCTCCAGGATGAGCAAATAAAATAATGAGGGCTACAGGAGATCCACTAAAGCAGCCAGGCTATATCACAGGTGAACTAGTAAGGCTAGCAATAGGCTCCTCTTTTCATGTGGAGTCCCAGGGAGAAAGTGACTAAGCAGAGGGTAGGGCAACCCTCCAGGAACTCTGTGAATGCTCAAGACATGGCATTTGTCTTTGGTTTTGCAAGTTGTGAGGGCCTGCAGTACAGAGTCAAGGGGCAGCATGTGTTGTTATGACCTAAGAAACTGAATCATGTGGCAAAAAAATGAGCCACCTTGCCATAGAGAGGATGGAGTGTTTCCAAGAACAACTTAAGGCATTTCTCCAATTACACGTATGACACATCCAGATATGCCCAATAGATGCCCATGACATTCCAACAACAGCATTCCACATACAAATTGCAAGGAATGGCTATCAGAGGGGGGCACCCTATTTTTCCTACTTCAAAATATATCTCACATACTTCCGTTCAGTTTTCCTAGCCTTGTTAGTCCTTCAGTTTTCAAAAACTGCCTTTGAGTTTTGCATATCTTAGCACTGTAGATCGTTTTACTTTCCTTTGTTCTGGTTTTTGTGCTTGTTTTGATGCTCTGTTTTATTAAGCTTTGGTACTTTATGGTTTTAAGTGCTGTTTTGCGAACCGTCTAAAGTGTTTAACCTACAGAGCCTTAGGGGAAGAAAAGTAATATAATATCAACATGTTGGGTTTCAGTGGAAATTAACTCATATTTAGGGTGGGCCCAGTGAAATCAATGGGAATTTAGTTGTTCATGACTACTTATTTTGTTAATTATTATTTATTTATTGCATTTCTATGTTGCCCAAAAGCCAAAGCTCTCTAGGTAGTTCACAGCAATTAAAACCATAAAGCACAAGACAATAAAATACAATATAAAAAATTTAAAAGTTTTAAACTACAGTATAAAAATAACAGCCAAATGGGACCAAGCTAGAGTGTAAAGACTTAAAACACATTATCAGATTTTAAACAAAATCTGAAAAACTAAAATCCCTAGAAAAATGAAAAGATCACCTGGCACCAAAAAGAGCCCATTCAGAAAATGCGGGTCCAATCTATACTTTTCAAACAAGGGCTTGTAAACTGTGGGTGGTGTCAACAACACAGTGGAGAAGGCCCCTACTAAAAAGGGAGTGGTGAGACAGAATATAAGAAAATGGGAAGGGCCTGGCTGGGTCAGACCAAGGGTCCATCTGTTCCAACACTCTGTTCACATGGAGGCCCACCAGCCACCCAAAGGAGCCTACAAGAAGACATGAGTGAAACAGCATCCAGTAGCCTATAGTCCTCAGCAACTGGTATACAAATGCACGCTGCCTCTCATAGTGGAGAGCACATATAGCCATTAAGATGAGTAGCCATTGTTGCTGTTCTCCTCCATGAAGTTGTCCAATCTCCCATTAATGCCACCCAAGTTGGTGGCCCTCTACATCCGGTGGAAGTCCGTCCTTTTATCCATCCTGACTCTCCCACCAATCAACTTCATGGGATGATCTCTTGGGAGTCTAGCATTACAGGAGAGAGGGAAAAAATCCTTTTTCCTCTCCACTTTCTGAGAGAGGAGTGGAAATTCTAAAGAAGGGCTGGGGAACACGCGATGTTCCAGATGCAATGCCACTGCAGCTCTCATCAGTCCCAACCAGCATAGTAGCCATGCATAATGTGGACCATAGAATTTTTTGGCTTCCACGATCTAGCACTGAAAAGGAACTTGTATCTCAGACCCAGAGAGCTGCCTTTTGGCTCCCCCCACCACACATACACCTTGCGGCCCATGCCAAAGGAAGCATGCCAGCTCTTCAACATGGTCATAAGTGCAGCACTGGAGAAGGGACTTGGAGGCAAGGAGGGAAGGAGATGGGTGCCAACAGATCTTGGCAGTATCTCAATTTCCTTCCCTTCCCCTACAAAGTGCGACAGTTAGACATCCAAAATCATTTCCCTGGCTGCTTTGCAGTATTCTTCCCACTCTGCATAGGATGCCTGTAAAACTTCAAGACAGAGGGTTGTGGGCTTCCCCATGAATTGCACCCTAAAGCTCAATGGATTAAAATATCTTTACACATGACACAACCCTCATTTACCTACCAGCTGCTGAGCTGATCTAGATCAATAACATCAATTCTCTGCATGATACATGCGTGTGTGTTTACGATTGTCAGCAACATGAGGGGCTCTTTTAAGAAGAAAAAGATGATTTATCTATCAGTAAATGAGTGTTTACAGTATTGTACAACAACCTGGTAGAGTAGCCCAACATCTTCATCCTGCAAGGTGGGGAAAAGTAGCGGCCATGACATATTGCCTGGCCCCAAGGGATCAGTTGAGTTCATAGATGGGGTGTGATATGAATGAAGGGCTATTTGGATCTCTTACAACTTACGCTCTTTGTCATTACACTCCAGCCACTAATGTATTTCAGATATTTATAGGCTACGGTCTCTGCCAAATGGCGTGCGAACAGTGCACAATGTTAAACAGCATAAAAAACATTAGAAATGTAGAACAATCCTAGAGGCAAAGAAAGCCATCGGAACGAAAGCTGTCACAAATACGCTGGGAACAGGCTCAAAACACAGCACGCTCCCAAGGGACCTTCTCACCTTTCGATCAAATAAGAGCAGGGAAGAAAAGAGGAGGATTTCACCAAGATGCACGTATCATAAAGTGAGTGCCAGTGTAGAGGAAGCCCTGGAATGTGTCCTCCCAACTTCACCTGAGCGGAGAACTGAAGACGAAGTGGAGCATCTCTTGCAAGTCCTAACCCTTGGGAGGAACATGGACAAAGGTGCCTTCTAAAGTGTCTAGGCAGGGGTTGGGGTGGGGGTGGGCAGCATCAACAGGCATCTGCCGGAGACCATGGCCCACCAAAGGACCCGCTGCTGGCCTCCAGAGATGCCTGGCCTTGCTGTTGCTCCTCCATCCACTGCCACCTGTTTGTCTCCTCTCTCCGAGTGTGTAGTGAGCCCTCCGCATGCCTTGCCCTCTCCCTGTGTGATGTGGGAAGGGCTAGACTCAGAGGCAGAGCAAGCACACTGTGAGTGGTAGTCCTGGGAGAACCAGGTAGGAACACTTCAGGCAAGGACACTAGCAGATTCTCAGCAGGGTGTACCCAGACTCTGGAACTGGCAAGGGGAGGCATGCAGCATGCTTGGGGCTGCAATGCAGAACTTTTTGATAGCCTTGCCGTTGCTCCTGGGTACAGGCACTTCTCTGAAAACAGACTTGCCAAACAGCCTGGATGGTCCAGGCTTACTAGGCTATTTCAGCCGAAGGTGCGGCAAGAGTTTACATGGAGAAACATTAAGGTTGAGGTTCTATGCATGTTAGAGAGTGAAGAAAAATTTCTCCAGTGCTCACCATTCCCCAGCTAATCTAAATAAAGTATAGACCTGAGCTGTATGGCAATTAAACAAGCAGTGAGGTTAAAAAAATCACGGGATATTTAGCTCCATAAAAGAATGTCAAAATATCCATACTCTAATACCCAACACCACACCCTCGAATAGCAAACTCAGTTTCTGTGGGACAACACGAACAGAGCTAAACCTGGATCTATGAGAAACAATACAGAGATACTGTCATAATGTTTAGGATTCTAAAGTTTGCAGATTTTTTTTTAAGAAGGCAAATTAGAGGATACATTGTACACTCATTGGTGTACACTTACAAACAAAAATAAGCCCAATGAGACGTGAGCTTGTTTAGTGGCCTACCGGAGCCGTGGGAGGCTGTGTCCAATCGAAAAGAGCAAACTGGTCATCTTGAACGCTTCACACCTGATATCACCCCAAATGGAAACATGATTCACTGCAGTTAGGGGGCAAGGACATAACAGAGCCTTCGCTGAACTGGTTCCCTCCAGATCTTTTCCACTTCAGCTTTCATCAGCCAGAGTGCTGTCCAACTGTGGGAATCCAGGGGATGTACTACAAAACATCCAATGGCACCCGGCTGGAGAAGACTGAGCCAATGCCACCTTTTGTGGCAGGTGCCACTTGTGAATGTCCTCTAACAGGAAGGGTAAGCTGTTCATTGCGGCAGTGACAACGTCTGCTTAAGCCTTTGGAACAGTTCTGTGATAGGTAGTTAGATGAACGGGAGTCACTGCAGTCTGTTTCTCCCCACAGAACCCTTGTTTCAGGAAAAGGTGAAAGGATCAGAGTCCCTTGTGATCTAGCCATTTCCCATCTGAGTTTTCTGTGCCTTAAAACTGTCTCTGGACATCAAGCACTTCAGAGTAGCAGCACATCCTGTCCAGAAAGCTCCCTTACAAGGATCAAGATGAAGGTGTCAGAAGCTTCTGCTCAGCCATACATACATACATACACACACCAACACACCACCAAAAAATACAGAGGAGGGGAAGGGAGGGAGGGGTGGGGAGAGAGTACCTCATTCTTCTAAAAGGGTGTTTTATTCATTGCAAAAAGATGATAGGGTTCAGTTTATCTCACTTATGTGATCTGTGTTTTCATGCGAGGATTAAAATGTACATTGGCTTTTAGGGTGCCAACATGCAACCTACACGGTCCAGGATGCTCATTCATCTAATAAATGTCTTTCTCCCGCCCGTTTTTACCGTTTTTACAGAAATACTACAGGAGGGACTCAAGGATAATGAAAGTCTGGTGTGTGAAAATGTCTCATCCCACCTGGTCTTAGGCTCTTTCCTGGAGAGGGGCGGGGGCGCTGCAGCAGCAAAAAGAAGGGGAAAGCTGACAGAGGGGATTCAGGCAGGAAAGCATCAGAATAAAACTGAACGGTGAAAAAAAAATCTGCATGTCTTCCCCTGAGGAGCCCCCTGCCACCCCCCAAAGAAAGAAACCATCTTGTGCAGCTCTTGCTGTGACCTGCAGGGTAGTTTCAAAGGGTCCATTAGAAAGAAAATGTTGTTTCACTACAGTGGGATGCTGATTAATTAGACTTCCAATGAGTGCATCTCTCTGATTTACTGCAACCACATTCCCCATTAAGCCAAATTAGAGTGTGGGAGTTCCACAGCAGTACTTAATCTGAGGGCTCTCCCGTCTCCCTCTACAAAACCCCAGCAGCCGTCTTGGAGCAAATCAGCTTTCCAATGCCGAATACGGGGTAAGTGAAACTTGTTTGCAGAGATTAGGAATAATGGGAACTTCCAACAACAATGATAGCCACAGAGAGCCCGGGGGTGGTGTAGAGGTTAGAAAGCTGCACAGGAGTCAAGAGAGCTGGTTCTGGTCCCCACTTGGCCATGAAGCTGACTGGGTGACTTTGGGTCAGTCGTGCGATCTCAGCCTAGCCCACCCTATGGGATTGCTGTGAGGATAAAATGGAGAGGAGAAGAACCTTATAAGCCAACTTGGGTTTCCTGCAGGAGGAAAATGTGGGTTGTATATGTAATGTAATAATAGCGGCAGCAGTAATAAGAAGAATTATTGCTATACTACCACTACTAATCACTAATAATATTAATAAGTTGTTGTTGTTGTTATTATATCATCTACTTCTTCCTCCAGCAAATAAAGCAACCTCATGACTAAAGGGTAGTTTTAATATTTGGAACAAATGGGGTTTTTCCCTCCAAGAACTTTCCTTTTTTTCTTTTTTTGACTTTTGAAGGATAATGTGAAAAAGGAGCAATTTTTTTCCCTACAGGAAGCAGGGGTCGCACTGCCTCTTTGGGGAATAATTGTCAGTTATTTTTAATGATCGATTGCCAGTATTAAAAGAAAGAGTGCAGGAGTAGAACAACTGCACCACCAATAATAAAAGTTAGGGTTCCTTGGAGAACAAATGCCGAGCCTTAATCCAGAGTGCGGATAGAAAGGGCAGCGGGTGGATAGTACCCATTCATCCAAGATGTTCCTGAATATCATAAGCCAGGATCTTTCTTGGCAGTTCAACAAAAGCAAGGAGGAGCAGACCAGTCAGAGAATGAGGTACCATTACCAAGTTCAAGTCACTTTGGGCTGAATATAGATGCACACAGGATAGAGAAGAGCTGATGTCGGGCTTCAGCATGCCCTCTCTAGAGCATATGAAGTCATCTTACAAAAAGGTCAGATTGCTGGCCTCTCTAGCCCTGTTCTCAGGTCCCAGGGAGAGGTTTTTTCCCACCCCTCCAACCTAATTCTCATAAATAAAAAGAAACTGAAGATGCTGGGGGTAGAACAAGGAGTCTTCTGCATGCAAAACGGATGCTGTGGCAATGAACAGGGAATTGCCCCTTCCCATCAGTTCTTGATTACCAGCACATACTGCTGATATTCTTCACATATACAAATGTCCTATGATCTCATCTGCTGCAAGGAAGTGAATGGATTGTACAGGAAACATGTCCATACACAGACAAGGAGCAATTACACACGACCAGAGATGCTGGAACATTCATACCATGCCCGCAGCATCCAAAACCTCTGGCAACACCCTTTTCCATATCAACACACACACACACACACACACACACACACACACACACGAAAGCTCTCTCTGGAGCTGAATAAGGACATCTGAGCACCCAAGAGTTAGGATTGGGAATGGAAGATTTTCAACTGGCACCTTTAAAGAACACCCGCTGGCCAAGGGGCAAAAATGTCAGCTATTTATGTGGCTGCCCAATGTAACAAATGTTCCAGCTGTATTTTACCAGCTGGAATCCACAATGATTCAGAAATATGAATAATGTTCTTGTCAATTCAACAAAACCTAGACTAAATCAAGAGGGAAAACTTGAGATATGGCCATGGATAGGTGCAGACCTCTACTCAGGTATATATCTGATGGGGCATCCTAAAATGACCTTGCAGTGAGTGAAATCTTAAAGCCCGTTACTCTAACTGGCCCAGCAAACACTTACATGCCAAGAAAAATAACAACAGGCAGAGACAACTGTGCTGCTCAAGGAAACAGGTACCACATTGCTCAATGAAGAAAGGTTCAGGAAACTCTAAAGCTGTAACATTTTTGGATGCTTTGGCTGGTCCTAATAAAGGGATGGGGCAACGGTAGATTTGGAACTTTCTACAGCAGTGGGTGTTGGCATATTCAGTGAAAAGTAGCTGAATCCCAGTGCCTAATCCACTGCTTCCCTTTTGATTTTGAAGGATAAACAGCAAGGGAGCATGGACAGATGATCTGCATGTGAAGAACCAGAAATGAGAAATGCGGGGAGGCGATTCAGAAGGGAAGAGAGAAGGCGCTTCTTTGTGTACATCCTGACTGCCCCTTCATAATCTCTGAGCTGCAATTTCTCTAGCTACCTGTTCTTATCACCTAGAGACACCTTGCTCAGCTGGGCAACTTGGTCTTCCCCAAGCCACCATTTAGATCCCTAGGTTCCTTTTGCACTTATTTTCTGTTTTCTAAGAAGATGGGATTGTGCCAACTGTGACTCCTTCCCAAATGCAGGCAGAGCAGTGCCAGCAAGCCATTTTCACAGACTGCAACATCCCTGCCTCAGATTGTAGGCGCACACAATGCATCGGCACACCAGACGGTGGCATGCACGTGCATTTTCTATGCATGCATGGAAAGCTGTGATTGGCTAAGATGCCTCTGAGCATGCATGTGCCCCGCATAACACACTATGGCCCGCATATGAGCTCACACTCATTCTTGCACAGGATGAACTTTGGCGGTCCAGAGAAGTTGCCCCTTTCCTTTTTCCAATGCTGCTGCTCCGGCTTCTATTCTGTCCCCTACTCTGTTTCCTTCTCCTCCTTTTGCTTGTTTAAAATCCCATCCTATGCATTCTCCCTGTTGACAAGCAATGCGAACCGGAAAGCTAAGGAAAGACTGGTGGCTAAGAGAGAACCCGGCAACCTGCACAAGGACCAGGAAGCCCACAGCACATGCACAAAAGCGCACCAATGATCCCTTCGTACGCTAATGCAGCATGAAATCAAATGGCTACTGACTGCTTAAAAACTCTCCTTTTTGGCCAAGTTCCACAAACAGTCTGGCATCTTCTGTTTGCCTATGATGCATCCGTGAATTTATAAAGGTACCTGATAGTGTGCCTCCCCAGCCAGGCACCTTCCCGAAAGTGTTGGACTACAACTCCCATTATCCCCAACCAGTGCAGCCAGGGGGCCATGCTGGCTAGGGATGCTCTCTGGAGGACAGGGAAGCAGTTAGAAGCTCAGACCACTGGTCTATCATCACTATGCAGCCTACTCCACCTGGGACTTGGGCAGGGGAGTCTTCTGGCCCTGGTGCTTGTGACCTGCTTATAATTCAAAATACTAGGAAATCTGGAATCTTCTGCATGGGAAGCATGTGTTCTACTGTGGACCTTTGGAACTTCTTACTAAATTTAAAAGGCCTAAAGTGCTGGGGAATTTCCTTAGAATCCCAGACAAACAATGGCTCTTTAATAGCTGGCATTAAAACACTTGCAAAGCTAAATACGGCCTCACGAGAAACCCCCTTAAGACAACCGCATTTACTACTGAGTATGCATGCGAGGGGTCAGGTCACATGGCCTTCTGTCACAGAAATCAGTAGGATTCTAGAGGGTCTAATGTAAAATAGATACTCTTCTGCAAGAGTCTTCCTCTGGCAATTTTCAGTCTCTCATTCCATTCTCCACCAGTTTTGGTCCCCTAATCTCCATCAGCAATCACATTCATTTCCAAGTCCCCCACATGTTTAATCTTTGAACAATCTTTTTTTTTTAATAGAAACATGCAAAGTCATATATTTTTGCCTTCCTGCCCGTACTTGTGAAAGTCAAAATCATATGCTAGAAGCATGCAATTTGGCTAGGGTTTTTTTTTTTAAAGTCTGAGGAGACTTCTGCTATCTAAAGTTTACGCTGTAATACACTGCTCACCTTCGCAGTGCCTTGGGGCTCTTCGCTACTCCCCCTGCCCTTGTAGCTTTTTGCACCTACCTTTGATCAGGGTTCTCAAACTGCCATGACACTGCCAGAAACAACCTACAGACCCTACTTCATCCAATGGACAGAATATAAGAGATTTCTGAAGTCTCGTCCTCTGGAATCTGGGAACAGGGACAGTGGCAAAATTACAACACCCAACCCCAAATGCCAAGCCGCCATGTAGAAAGCAATTAGAAGAATAGCGGGGCTGGAGAAGAAGGGGGCGGAAGGTCTCCTACCTGTAATCCATGTGCAAGGGATTTCATTCCTCTTCGCACTGTTGCAGATTCTCAGCAAACCGTGAACTCCACAGAAATCTGGACGCTGAGACAGTGGGAGGAGGGAGAGGAAGCAGGCAGCTAACGAGTCAGAAGCCAGCAGTAACCTCTGGATTTTGTTCTTCCATGTCTTTCCCCAGAGGAGGAGTGAATGAGAAGAAAGGGGTAGGGATGGGGTTCAAAAGAAAAAGGGAAAAGGGCATGTTAGTTGGTGCCGACCACTGGCGGAAGTGATGAACCAACATAGCTGAGATCCTGACTTGCGAGAAAACTCACTGGGAAGCCTGCCTGGGCGAATCGTGCGTGCATAGGATCTCACCACACAGCGAGAAAAGTGTGCGTGTGTGTCGCCGAGGCGCAACACAGACAACAACCCCGCTCAACCTCGTTGCGCCAGATGCTGCGTGTCGAAACCTATTTCAGCGCGCAAGCCAAAGCCCTGGCGGGCTGCAGCCCACATTCGCAGGGATAATACGGGACTCCCAGCCCCTCGGCCGCTCGCCCCCGCTGTTCAATTAAGCCGGGTGCCCTCCGGTTGAAATCACGGCGCGATCCCCAAGCCAGTTTCACACGAAGTCTCGGAAGCCCCCCTCGGCTAGGACGGTTGCTCCGAATCGAAGCCGTCGCGTTTACACGGTGACTTACAAATGGTGCTGCAGCGACAGCCTCCAGACCCAGCCGGTCCTTATACTCGTGTGCGGCACACACGCACACCCCGAAACCCACCACCGGGCAATCCCAACTGGGGCTCAAAGAAGCCCGTGGGCAAAAGGACCGGCTGGTACAGCAGTCCGTCCCCACACTGCGTGTCTGGTGTGTGAATCTTTTCCCACGCCCTTTCTCTTCCCCCACCTTCAGCCCCACGCCGAGTTTCAGTCGCGTTTCAAACGCCCAGCGTCTTGCACCCCATCGGTATCAACCAAATTACTAGGGGCACCTTAAGCGAAATTAATAATAAGAACAAGAACCACGGCAGCAGTCAGCTCATAAACCTCCTGCCTCCCCCCTAACCCTAAGCCCCACTCGCCCAGGTTCCTGATAAAAATAAGACGTGTCCACCTTCGCAGAGGCGCGATCGCCCAGGAGGTGAACCCGTCGGGGGTATCTCCGCGTTTGCATGGGAGTCGGGGCGGCTCCAGGAGCGGCTGCCTGCTTTGCCCCGGCGCTGCCTCCACTGCGCCCCGGTCGCAGCATTCGCAGAAGCTTGCCAGAGCGGGCGGCGGCGAGAGGCAGCAATCGCTGCCGAGCCTTGCAAATTTCTCTCCCGCTGACGGGATTCGCCGCGCCTCCTCCAATGGCAGCCTCCCCGCTCGCTGATTCGGTGCCTGTCCGAAGACGGCACGGCCCCTCCCCAGCCACAGATGCCCCTGCCAGAGGAATGGGCAGCTGGACGGCGCCCCCCAGGCGCTCTTGGCCTGGGCGCGCGCCCGCTGAGCACGGCCGGGCTTGCTCCGGAGCAGGCATGTCTGGGGCTACACTGTGGATCACGTCGACTATCCCCCCCCCCCCGTTTTGTGCAATAATGCTAATACATCTCTCCACGCCAGTTAGGATTCTGCTAAAAATGTGTGCTATTTTCAAGCCTGGTCTCAGCCCTGATAGACCCCAAATAACACGTTTTCTTAACTGCCTCTTCTCTGAACATGTGCAGGGTTTCTGCACCTCTTAGTGTGAGGTCAGGAGATCAGACAGCAATGGCAAGGGAGCAGGAGACAGGCAAGTGAGGAAGGGACTCTGGAGACCAGGAGATCTCCTGCTGAGATTTTGGCCCAGGATAGCCAGACGAGATTAAAGGACTCCTCTGTCTTTTATAACTGACATTTCAGCAGATGAAGCTTCATGACCATACTACCAAGGTGCAGATGCCTGCATTGTTCAGGCTCTACTGAAGAATTCCTAGGAGGCCGTTAAGTTTCAAGAAGAGTGCAGTGAACTTTCCCTGTATCCACAAGCCAAACTAGTTTCTTGAAAGCATGCCAAAGCTTCATGGCTTCAGCTTGTTGTGAAGAGCACCAGAGATAATGGACTTGGTTCCCCTCCACAGTCATTCTTGTAGATAAGGCCTGTCTTTGCAGGGAGAAGGAAGCTGTTTACCTTACCGAAAGAGCTTTGTTCCCAGGAGGTGGTGGGACTGGAGCCTGACAGGCTCTGGGATGGTGGGAAAGAACTACTGCAGGAAAGCCACGGCAAGGGGCATCATTCTCGTTCTCAGTCTGGTGGGAGGAACTGATCCAGGCACCTCTGGAGGCCCACGGCAGGAGCATCCCTGGCCTATTCGGGGATCCCATAGGCTGCAGGAGGTTCTTTCTTTTGCTTTCTTTTGATTGTGCATTGACAATCTGCATCCACATTTCACCACCGTATCCAATAAAATGTTGAACAGCTTTGACGCAGGCAATGTTCTACCTTCCTAAGTATCCTCAGATCTAAAGCCTGGTGCCTCGGTTGGACCAGGCCCCCGTGGTCAGGATCAAGCCCCTTTGTCTTTGCCTCTGGCCACCCTATGTGGATGTTGACAGTTACCTAACACTGTCCAAAGCATTGGACTCTTGATCTGATCCAGCAGGATTCTTCCTGATGAAGACTTTGACCCCTGGGCCAGGAAAGGGAAAACAAATTTTTGTGTCCTTAAACCCAATACTTTTTTTTCCCCTTTGGACTGGAAGGGATCTTATTTTTGTTTTTTTAACAAACTGTTTCTTGTGCAGAAATGTTTGCAGTGTTTCTCCTTGGCACCATGACAAATGAATGAGGGTAAGAAGATCCATTTTGGTGAACAACAGCTAATTCTCCTTCAGTGTAAACCGTTCCCTTTTAATTAATAGTCATTAGCCTGAAAGAAGCATTTACTTGGCATTAGGGAATTTGCCACACAATTTCGTCAGAGACTGAACAAGATATAAACATCAAGCATTTGTGTGCTTTGGTGTTTGTTTTTAATGGAGTTGCTTTTATGGCATATCTGAAACAGAAAACCTGCTCTCAAGAATTATGTTCACAGAACAATGTTGATTTAGAACAAATAAGCTGAGCCCCCACCTCATTCTGAAGGAAAACATGGGTGGAAAAATTCTTTCAGCCCAAGGGCAGAATTAATGTTTGCAATAGTTCTCAGGGGCCATATTCCAGTTGGGACTGTAGCCAAACTACCACACCAGCATATTTTTTGCTTGAAGTATCAGTAACTAAGCTTTGGGAGAGGAATTTCAGACTTTTAGCATGGGGGAAATGCTGCACAAAAACCAGGAAGCCAACCAAAGCTTGGTGGTTTGGGGAAAGAGTGTTGGACCAAGAGAAGAGGTGTGACAATCTGGGGGATACTGAGGACCAGATTAGGGTGCCAGGTGGTTTGAATACAGCCTTCAGGGCTGAGGTTTCCCACCCAGGTATTCCTCAGGTATGTTTGTCAGGAAACTCCAAATTAATTTAAACTGAAGTGATGATTCGTGGCTGCATCCTTATTTTGTTTCCATATTTTGTGGCTAGTGCAAGAGCCGCCAGCAGCAACTGGGTTGGCAGCCCAACCACTATTTGGTATCTCCACAATGATTTGGACTAAGCATCTTTCCAGGGCATGGTAGGAAGCAAAAATTCTGGAGAAAATTTGAAGGAATTTTGACCAAATAGCCTTTTTCTAACAGGGTAGGGGTAAAAAGTAAAATCTCAGATTTCCTCAGGAAAATGTCCTCTGGGAAATTACAGTTCAACTTTAACTTACAGCACATCCATTCAGAGGAAGAAATAAAAAAAAAAGTTTGCAACTGCTTCTTAGCTCTACTTCCCTTACTTGCTTTGAATGAAGCAAAAACCTATATACATGTGTGTGTATGAGACAGAGAGAGAGAGAGAGAGAGAGAGAGAGAGAGAGAGAGAGAGAGAGAGAGCGCTGTGATATAATTCATGATATGAACAAAAAGCAGAAGAACGGTGCTCTTTCCATTATCTGATCCAAGTCTGGTTGTTGATTTGTCAATGGGATGTCCAGAAATGTAGCAGCAGACAGGATGAGAAGCACGGGTTCAAATGTACATTGGCAGCTATGACGTTCTGGGTAAGGAGACACAGAGCTGTGATGGATGAGACCAGACAGTCCAATCTTATGCTCCGCTGTGCAGTAGCCACACTGCATCAGTCTTTGTGCAAGCCGGCCAAAATCTCGTGCCGGGCATGTCTAACCCTCTCCTCTTTGGAACTGGCACACATGGGACTTTCTCAAACTGCAGATGACGGAAAGGTGATTCCCTTCAGACAGGTTGGACTTCAAGACCGTTCAGCCTCAACCACTGTGGCCAATGGTCAGGGCTGATGGAAGTATAGTCCAAGAGAACTGAATAGTGCTAGGTTGAAAAATCATAGAAGAGTAGAGTTGAAAGGGGCCACGAAGACTGAACTAAAGTATCCCAATGGCCTTTCTCTGTCATTTGTTCTAGGAGGGAGAAAAGTCAGCAAAGGAGCCTTCAGGACCTACTTCAGGACCTTGTGGGCAGGTGCTTTGCCACCATTCATACAGAGTGCTGGACTAATGGACTTTCGGTCTCATCCAGCATGACTCTTCTTATGTTCTTGTGATTCCCCCCTCTACTGGTACCAATTCCACTATCACACAAACCATCTACCTTCCATTGTGGGAAGGATTCCGAGGAGGAGGAGAAGCAGGAAATGATGCCCCCAGCACCAACTTGCTTGACTTCCCTGCCGTGGACAGGGAGGGTCATCTGCTATCAACTGCCCTGTGAAAAGGTTTCCTGAAGGAGGAGGGGAAAAGGCAGAGAGGGGCAAGCAAAAAAGAGCTCAGGATCTTACTTATAAGCTTGGTAGGATTTGTTTTTTGAAAGGTGGAATCTAAATAATTCTAATTAAAAAATTTCTCTTCCGGCAGGAGGAGAAAAAAGTAGGACAGCTTCCAGCATTTCCCAGCCAGCAATCCATCAATTCTGGTGAGACTAAACTTAAAGTGCCTCAGCACCTAAAGGCAAGGCCGAGACAAAGGAAACCACTCCTCAGAACCCAAATAAAGTGGGCACCAGCGGGTAGCACTTTGCTGTGCAGCATGACATCCCCTCCGTTGGAAAAATTGGGGAGGGTTTAAAAACCTCGAGCAATAAGCAAAACACTGGGGAGTAGGGAGTGGCAAAGAATATGGTGTACACCACACTGGAGATCCTAATTCTAGCACTTGGAAAGATACTTGAGCTCCACTCTGGCAGGAAGCAGACAGTGAGAGCAGAAGGGGCCAGATGTGGGTTTTCCTCCCTGTTAGCCACTGAATATAATCCATTAGGTTCCATTGCGATGAGACTAAAGTAGAGGAGGGAGAAGTTGTAAATATTTTCTGGATGGAGCCTGGAAAACACTTATACATGATTCCTGATCCTTTCCCTTGAAGTGTTATGGAGGGAGTCCATGATGACACACCTAATGCATCTGTTTCTGCTCTGGCTTTTCTCCTCTTGAAAAACACTGTAGTCAAGGTCATCATTAACCTGGAAAAGTGTGTGTGTGTTTGTGTGTGGAGGAGGGGGACACCTCACACTCCTCTGCTCCCCTGGGTGAATGTTGTGAATATTTGATTATGCACCTTGATGCCTGTAGAATTAATTATGCTTCAGTAATCATATGCACAAATCAGTGTTTTCAATAGCAAGGCAGATTAAGACTAGCTCCATTTATGTACTCAACTTTCTTCCCTCTCCGGTGCGCTTGTCTCTTTTCTGAGGGAGGAGTTACTTAAAAGCCTTTCTTCTATTCATTCCAAAGGAAGTGCAAAACGGCAAAGATGTGGTGCCTTAAGGACTGCAGCACATTTTGAAATGTGCCGGTTTGGAAGAATGTCCCACTAAATTCCATGGGATTTATTCAGAAGGAGCTCTCCAAAATGCTGCTGCCCTCCAGCACAATTCTGTGCATGCGTACTCAGGGGGGCTCTACGAGAAGGTAAATATGCAAAGGATAACGGCCTTACTGCAGCCTTCCCCATGGCCACCCTGACTGGGCAGCATCGGATCTGCAGGTCACCGTATCCTTTTTAAACAGGGCTGGTTGGGTGGCTGGCTTTCTCGCTTGCTTTTCTCGCTTGCTTTCCTTCCTTCCTTCCTTCCTTCCTTCCTTCCTTCCTTCCTTCCTTCCTTCCTTCCTTCCTTCCTTCCTTTCCATAAAATTTTATTAACTAACTGAATAATACCATACCATACCATACCATATAATATAAAATACATTGATAGCAACACATATTGGAAAAGGAAAAAATGCAAATAAACTGAATCATATAAATCAATCAAAACAATTAATAATTTATGTAGTACTAAACACAAAGGGTGCACCCCTATATCAGGACCTTCAGCTCCATGATAATGACTGATTCATATCTATAGGTACCTCTCTTTCCCTTTTCTTCTTCGTCTGTGCTTCTCTCTCACCTCCCCCATCCAAAATTGCATTGAATTGTATGAAGGTTTAAGACAATGGGGTTGCTTTCTTGTATGAGTGCTTAGAACTTCAGGCTTAGAGTGCAGCCCAGTGGATGCTTACTTGGAAATAGATCTTGCCATGCTCAGCGGAACTTATTCAAGGGCAGGGCGGCTAGCATCAAGCCACCCTGGCATGGCTTGCATGTCCAGCTACATCTGCTGAATTCTCTCTTCCACACAAATATTAAAGGTACCAAAAACAAAACAACACCCCCACAAAAAACAAAACTGGCCTCTTTTCCATCTGGGTTCCCCTCTGCTTCTGTACAATATTCAGGATTGTCAGCTAGCAATTGTGCATGCCAGGGTGGGGAGCCTTTGGCCCTCCAGAAGCCGTTGGGCTGATGCATGTGGTCTGGGCCCCCCACAGCCTTTCCTGTGGATTCTGAATGCCCAGAAAGAGCTAGTCTGAGCTCTGAATCAGAGAGGCCCTGGTTTGAATCCTGCCAGCCACAAACTCATTAGGAAGGCTTCGGCAAGCCAGTCTCCTCTCTCTGTCCTCTCTCTCAATGTCAGTTCCCTTTCTCCAATGTGAAGATAATGATGCCTTCCCTTACAGGTTTGTTGTATGGAGTACAAGCAGATAATTATGCAAAGAACTATTTGAAGTGCTTCTACAACAGCAGCGTCAAATATTTTCTGAGCAAGCCCCAACAAACTGAATAGAAGCCTGGTATTGCTCCTGCACAGCTCACTTTGGAGAACATCACCTGATATTGTACTGCAAGGCCACAGTCCTGGGACCACTTGCAATGGGAGTGAGAGCTATTGAACGAAGCAGGACTTCCTTCTGAGCAAACATGCAGAACACTGCATTAGAAATGTGCTGTGTTGACTGAAGCAAACAAGCATGGGGCTGCATCCACCGAGCCATGAGTGGAAGGGAAGTGGCTGGACTGATGGTACTTCTCCACAAATGCTTGTCCATGAGCTGAGCATGCGGGGCTAAAACAGCCAATTTCTCTTGTGGTTCTTGTGCTGCTGGAGGCACAAGATGTTGCACGAGCTCTTGAACAACCAGAATAATTTAGGGGTGGGGATTGGGGAGGAGGATCAGGCTTCACTCATATGTAATATTCCCAAAGGGAGTGGTGGGGGGGGAGGTACAAAATCAATTCTGCAAGCAGAAGATGCTTTCCACATACAGAAATGCATCTCTTGATGCAACCCCTTCGGCTGTTTGTGAGCACAGCTAGTTCAGTGCTAAGCTGTTTCTAGAACACTAAAAGGAAGAGCCATTGGTTTGGTGGGTGGACAAGCATACAGAAAGAGATTTATAAATACCACAGAATCATAGAATATGATGATGGCCATGAAGGCCATCAAGTCCAACCCCCTGCTGTTGCAGGACACCAAGTCACACCATCCCACTCAGGTGGCTGTCCGGTTTCTTTCTGAATGTCTTCAGTGTGGGAGAGCCCACCACCTCCCTGGGCAACTGGTGCCACTGCTGTCTTGCTCTGACAGTGAGGAAGCTTTTCCTGAGGTCCAGCCTGAATCTGGGTTGTTGCAACTTGAACTGATTATTCCGTGTCCCACACTCTGGCATCACCAAGAAGAGATCTCAGCCTTCCTCTTTGTGACAGCCTTTGAGGGACTTATAGAGGGATACCATGTCCCCCCTCTTCCCTTCTCAAGGCTGAACTATATTGCCATTGCATGAGGAACACAAACTCCACATTTCAGTATAAAGCATCAAAGTATTTGACCTCTGCACTCCTAGGCCCTCTGGCCCGGAGGTATGCTCCCATGAACCAAGGGCAATTTGCTTCTAAGAAGACATGGTTAAAACTCGGCAGCCGTCCCGCAAACGATTGCCTGCCAATCCTGCGAACATCTGGTTCAGTCCATAGCATTACAGTCTAAGCATACTCACTAGGTCAAGCTTCTCTAACCAAGGTCCCTCTAGATACGTTGAGTTGCAACTCCCATCACTCTCAGTCAGCATGAGCAATGATCATGCTGTGTGAGAACGATGGAAGCTGCAACCCAATCCATCTGGAAGATGGTGCAGGAGGTGATAGCTCTGAGTGAACCCAGATGGCCTCACTTAGATAATGCTACGTGACTATGACCTTAAGCCATTTCTTGGGGAGAAAGATCTTTTGCAGGCCAGCACAACGTGAGAGCCCTCAGACACAGAACTGCCACCCATGAGTCACTCTTGGTAACAGCCTTTTTATCTTGTGGCCCATCTGGAACTGGCTGGCTGTAATATTTAGCTCTGGGGCTAAATAGATAGCAAATTGTGTCAGCCTGTTCTATTGAAATCGGTGTTTCAGAACTGGTCTTAAAAGATTATTCTGCTCTCCCTGATCAAGTAAAGAAACAGCCCTGGCAAAGCCCTGAGATGGTCCCATAGGTAACATTAATTCATGTGAAGATAATCATTACAGAATTGTTTTCAGTGCTGTTATTATCATTATTAGTCTAATAGCAGCACACCATTCATCCAAATGCTCCAGGGGACATCCGAAACACTCAGATAATTGAATGCTCAGATAAATGGTTTGCGTGAAGGGGGGTGGGAAAAGACTCCTTCCCTTACAGATATAATGGCCCATAGTAAGCCTTTAACAAGGAATTCACAAAACCAAAAGATGCTTTTGCATAAATGCTAATTCAGGGCTGAGAACTGCATTTGGTCGAGCAACTATCACTCTTGAATGTCATTTCAAGCAGTCTAGAAGACAGCATTTTCAAACTGAATGCACATTCTAAGATGCCTAAGATGTTCATTTGAATCCCAGATGCAGGAAATGAAAAAGCTGATGTAGGCATCATTTGTGGAAATGGCCTGTAAAAGATCTACGCCATAGACATTTGGATAACAGGGCAGTTTTCTGCAATGACTGGCAGCATGAGCTGTTTTGTGGCAGCGTCTTAGACTGCAGCAGCACAGTTTACGTTCTAGTTCAGAAGCGTCTCAGACAGAATTTCCCATCCCAAGAAGCCTAATCGAGACACTTGATGGTTTATCTGTGCCACAGATTAACAGAGCACATGCGTGCATGCTCCCTCTGATATGAGATACATTAAGTTCAGTGGGACTTATGCCCAGGCAAATGGATATAGGATTGAACAAATAGTTGAACAGGCTCTGCATTGTGAACGGTGAGTCTATTAAGAGGAAATACCTGGTGTCTCTAACACAGAATATCCTGACCAAATGACAGTTCTTGGGAATGCCTGCTGAGACACCAATGATACTTAAACTGATACAATTCAGTATTCAATTCCTTCCCCCTGCACACACAGACACACACACACATTCCATTATAAGTATGCAGTTAGAACCTCATTAATCTTACTAGACATATGTAAAAGCATCTTGAAAAAGTCAATAATTTTACTGAAATATTTTTTGACTTAGTGTGGGTTTTTCATCCGAAGTAAAATCTGGTCGACTTTTGCATGTGCTTGTGACTGTCTAAGGTGAAATAGGAGTTGAGAGGCAATCCCATGCATGTTCAGGCTGAAAGTTGTCAGGCAACCCCAAGCATTGTCCAGCCAGCATGGCCAGGAAATTTTGGAAGATGTAGTATTTTCTCCCCTTGCATAAAACTACACCCTTGCAGGTTGCCACAGAGATGCTACTAAATACAGCCTTTCCAGAATAAGTCATTCTGCCTAGGCTACAATGTGTAGGAGAACTATATATTTGTACCTACAGGCTGCTGGGATGAGGTGTTGTGTAAGAGAAGTGTAGCTACTGAGTTGTGATTGTTCTGGGCCATAGCTTAGTGGTAGGCAACATGCTTTGGAAGAACCAAGTTCCAGGTTTAGCCCTGACATCTTCCATTAAAAGGATACTATAGCAAATAATGGGGAGGTTTAAGAGCCTAGGAAACTGCTGGAAGGTGGCAAAGAGCAGGAATTCGGAACCTGCAGGCTGCATGGGGACCCTGGAGATTCCACATCTCTGCTCAGAAATAAGATCTGATGAGAGGTAAAAGGGTATCTGAATTATCTAAAATATCCAAGGATGCCCAGATTTTGTTAAAGCACAGCCTGTGAGTCATCTTTTGTTCATTGACTACTCATTGAAGGAATTGGATATTTTTAAATCATAATTTTGTTTCACTTGCACTAATTTGCATCAGTGCTAATGTACACTCACACAGTTGTGCAACTGTGCTTATCATATTAGGCAATACAAATCAGCACCTGAAAACATTCACATTTGTGCATTTAGGTGAAATGTTCATTAGCACTAATCCATGCTTTGCATTTGTGCTAATACCATTTAGTGTAAACCTTTCTCCATAGTTGTGGAGGCAGGGGGCACCGTCTGCAAGTCTGGAGAACTCATGTGACTTGGAAAAACTGGTCTGCTGCAAAATCCACAGACTGGATTCATAGAAAGGTGAATTCAGTTGAATCCACAGTGGACTTCTCTAGCATCCCTAATTTGAAATGGCTGCACTTTGCAGGGATGACAACTTGTTGCATCCAACTGAACTGTGCTTTCCAGACTCTGTACACAATATCAGGGTAGATGGATTCTGACAGGGGATGAGGCATCTTCTTATGTTCCTAGTACACCAATAACATAATGGCCATGATACAGTTGATCAATACTCCTACATGTATGACCAGACTGGGAAGAATTTGTCATAAGTGCTGC
This sequence comes from Varanus komodoensis, assembly GCF_004798865.1. Classification (NCBI taxonomy): domain Eukaryota; kingdom Metazoa; phylum Chordata; class Lepidosauria; order Squamata; family Varanidae; genus Varanus; species Varanus komodoensis. The sequence continues at coordinate 14,557,312 of NW_025335701.1, read as the reverse complement.
CAATTTATGTAATATATATATGAAGTTCAGGAGGGAAAAATCAGGTTCAGTTTCTCTTTTTCCAGACCTTCTTCCTTATCCACCATGTTGGAAACTTAGTTTTTCCCCATCACACAAAATCTGCCATTTACTTTGCAAGTCCAACTAAATCCATTGAGGCTTGCTGTCAAATAAATTGAGGCTTGCTGTCGAAATAGCCTCAGAGCCAGGTTTTGGCTTCTCTGTGTAGTTAGCAAGGCTATGAGAACCTCTGCTTTAGACCCTGGAAAGTCACCAGCATCATTAGGCAGTAATGAGATGAGGGACTGATACTGATCTGGCAGCTTCATCTATTTATAAGGGTGCCTAAATTACAGCTTTGGAGAAACTCTGTAGCCAACACTTCTAGGAAGGACTAGGAATTAGAAATGTTTGCTAGTTTTTCTCTAGCTTTGGATATTGCAGTGCCCTTTGTAAGTGTAATCAGGGATGTTTGTATCTATTTTTGCTACAGAAGAAAATTACAGGTGTTCTCAGAGAAGAGAGGTAGGAAATCACCATTGCAGCAAGGGAAAATGTAGTTTCTTCAAGGGCATTCAAATTGCCATAAAACTCTTGGTAACAATCCCTTCATCTGAACGCCTTGAGCCTTTACTGTGTAACCCCAGAGCAACCAAGGAAACAGCATTAAGGCTATCTAACCTGAACTTAGAAGTGATCCTTTGGAAAGAGAGAGTTTTAATAGAGTTTCTGATTGTAACTTAGCTAGGGAATGGCAGTCCCATCTCTCTTTCCCAAGTATTGTCCCAGCTGACCTTCCCAGAAGTGATTGTACAAGACCTCTGTAAAAGCTCTTCTGAAGGCATTGTGAGAGGTGTTCCCAAGGGTGCCCCAGAGGTGCATTTCTGGAGCATTATTGTTCAGGCAAGCTATTCTGCAAAGAATTTCCTATACTATTTAGGGGGCTGTTGCCAGTTAAACTACCGTGACGCCACATTAATTGCACCCGGGAATCTTATTCCTGGGTTCCCTAAACATTATCTCATAGATATAATTAACTCCCACCCTTGCATCCCATCAGTGCACATAATGCCAGCACTGGGCTTAACTGGTTCACAGCTCTGAATGCCACCTCTGCTTATTTCTCTCTCTCATTCTGCATTTCCACTTCAGTCTTTTTCTGCATTGCCCTTTTACAATGCCTATAATTCAGAGATGAGTGTAAAGGATGAAAAATGCTACAGGGTTGAATCATGGGGCTGTGCACAAATGACCACTCAAAATTCTCTTGGCTACTTGTGAGCAGAGGAATTTCAGTGAACCCAAGGGCTTCTCAAGGGTAGGGATCCCCTGCCAGTTCTAGCACAGCATGCTTCTTTCCAAAGGCATTTTTGGGGCATCTGCCACTGCAACAGGAAGCAGCCTCAACCTTGTTGGCAGGCTGTTGTTGGCCATTTTGTATCTTCCACAAAAGAGGTGGGCAGTGTGAAGAGCTAGCACTGTGTTAAAAGCTGCCTTTCAGTTTCTCCCACCCTGAAAGAGGTTTCCATTGTTCCCCCTCATCTTGAAGGAGTTCTATCATTTATTTTCAGAGGCAGGGTTAAGGTTACTTAGTCAGTGTGGGCAGCTGGGGAGGCTGCATCTGCTTTCTAGCACCCAACTCTCCTTTGCCCTGCAGCCTCCCAGGCTGCCTGCACTTCCTAAACTGATGAACCATGTAGGAGGAATTATCTTATGGGATCTTCTCCTGGTCTTTAGCTGAAACACGTGAAACCAAGGAGGTTGCTGCAGTGTTGACTGTCCCATGAAAGACAGAATATGGACACACACACACGCTGCCCCCCCTCCTTAAGGCAAGCACAAGCAACCTGCACCCAGCTCATGAAATTTCTTTGAAAGGATCTTGTCCCTTGAATTGCTTCTATCAAAATCTTCTCTCAAATTCAGTGAGGTTAGTTAGGGAAAAAAAGAATGTGGGAGAAATTTTCAACAGTTAATAACTGTTACATTTTGTTCCATCTCTGCATGTGAGTCTGTATTCTTAGGCACACCTACCAAGGATTAAGCCCTGTTGAACGCAGTGAGACTGACTTCTCTGAGTAAACATGGAAAGGATTAAACAGTAAATGAATGCAGTCCTTGCACTTAACCACCGGGCTTTTCACCTGAGCAGCAATTAATTTCATCACAGCACTCAACGCTCTCACTGTCAGTGAGCAACTCCTTCCAAGCATCAGAAATCCTACTTTGCCTTAAACTCCAGTATCTCTTCTATTTTAGATCCCTTAAACAACAGCAGCAGCAAACTTCTGCTCTCACCCATTACATCGCATTAAAATAAAATAACATCTCAGCAGGATTGTTCTTTGGCGGAATCCCACTCACCCGGTCTGGTTTGCAAAGGAGTGCTGCCTCCATCGGCGGGTTCACACGTGCGCCTTCTCACTCGACGGGTGCAGCATCAAGTGGCCTTGAGGGTGAGCCTGTCCTGCCCCTGGGAAAACAAACAGCCATCGCGAGTCTTCCTTCGACGGAAAGTACTTTTCTATCACACGCGCGCTTGCACACACGCACGCGCACGCGCGCGCACACACACACGGTCTTTCTCCGCAGAGTTGCCCTCACGCATCTGACTGCACTTTAACAGAGAAGCAGGGGATGAGGAGGGGTGGGCGCGGTGGGATGGCAAGATTTCCACGCGTCCTGGTGCAGAACCAGCCCCGGCTGCGGAGGGAGCGAATGCCAAAGTTCAGGGTAGAAGCAGGAACGGCGGTGTGAGTAATGTGAGTCAGGGAACACATAAATCACGAGTACACGAAACATTGACCGGGGAGTCGTGAAGGAGGTGAGCGAGCGGACGAGAGAGAGAGAGAGAGAGAGAGAGAGAGAGAGAATCTTAGCTAAAATGTCAGTTTTCTGGTCCCGTGCCTTGCAGCAAAAAGGCGTTCAAGCAACCAGCTGCGTCCGCATCCCCCTGTCTGCGTGAACATTAAAAAGTGAATTGACCCCAACCGCAGTGGGTATCTGGACCATTGTTGACGGGGACTCAGCCAGGAACCAGCCCTGGCCACTTTTAAGGACCGATCACCACCGCCACCGTCACCATCATGTCCTTCTCTGCCCAGAGGACTGCTCGGGGTGCCCCCAACCCCTCTGTCTTGCTGTTGGAGAACTATTTCCCTCGCTCACTCTTTGGCCTTTCGAGCTTTCTGAAGCAGGATTCGGATCAAAGGACCTCTCGCCCTTCTCCACACTGCCTTCCCCTCCATCCCACCCCATCCGAGGACGGTCGCCTCCGATACCCCCCCCCCCCGCGCACGCACGCAACTTACAACCCGACCGTGCACACGGGAAAGACTCGAACCGAATTGTGACTGGCGACACTGCCCAGGCGGCTACCGCCTGGGAAGAGGCGACGAGGGGCTGGGGAGACACACGGTGCGGGGGGGGGGGGGCGGGAGGGGGGGGGGCGGGGGGGGGGGGGGGGGGATTCTAACATTCACTAGAAACATCTTTTGCTTAGCAAAAAGCGCCACGAACCACTATGCACGTGCACACACACATGCACACAGGATTGCAGAGCAGCAGAACTGGATCTTTTGGATCAAATTGCCCATTTGCACGACTGGCGCAAGCACAATCCCATCCTTGTTTCCCCGGGAGGACGAGCCACAAAACAGAATAGTGCGTCTTTCTGAGCATTTGGACATTAAACCGGGCTGCCCCACTGCTGCGGCGATGCCCAGAGACTTAGTTGGCAGTGAGGAGCAGCAGAAGGGAGTGAGGCTTACTCCTCTTTGCTTCAGGGACTCCTGAAACTGTGGATTGGGTTTAGTTCTGAACAGAGATGATTTTTTTAAAAAGGGGGGGGGCAGAAAGAGGATAAAAATACGGGCTGGTGATGGGGAAGCTTTAGGAAGGAGGTGCCTCCACCCCCTAATCGAACATCAAGAAGATGCGACATGTGGACCTCTAGAAAGATACCTCCGTGAGCAAGCCTGGCAGATTTTAGCTGGCGCTCTCCATGCGCTAGGTATTTCCTGACATATTCAAACATCACGGGAGCTTAAGTGAATGAATAGTAAGGGAGATTGACCCCCCTCCCCACCACACCGAGCTGCTTTCACATCCAGCTGCAGGGTATATTTACCGAGGCTGAGCTAACAGTTCTTTTGGTAAATAGAAAATGTTCATGCATTTATTGCAAAAGCAGACTGCGAATTCTGCTTGCCTGCAGCCTCTCCAGAACACGAGCTGAAGGTCCAAGTGGAGGAAGGAACTGCATGCATTTGTGATACGAATTTTTGCAGGAGTGGTAAATTTCCTATGTAACTCAAGTAACATGCCGATGTCCTTCCTTGGAGCAATAAAAGGAAAAGGCCCGCAGTTTACACGTGTGATGCCAATTACCAGATTTGTTGAGCAGGTAAAAGTATGACAACATTCCAGGTTCAGTGAATGTTGACTTCGAGGCTCAAAGTCAAACGGAGAAGCTGAGGACGCAAAAGAAGAGATAAAGACGTTTTCCTCGGCCTGAAAGCTGACCGGCTCCAGGGCAACGTTGGTGGGTAGTTTTCAGCACTGTGGACAGCTCCGCGCCTTCTCTATTCTAGCCAGGGCAAAACAGTTGCTCACGGTTTTGAGAAGTTCTGCTGGTGCGTGTTTCTTTTTGACAGTGTCATTGTCTGCTGGGGACAAATGTCCATTGACTTTCATGTGCTTGCTTGCGCACTTACTGATTCCATTTCCCTACCAGCCAGAAGCCAAAGTTCTCCAGGAAGTTCACAAAAATTGAAGGCATAAAATACAAAATAAAATGCACCATAAACACTTAAAAGGGTAAAACTACAGTACAACATAGAAGCAATGCATCTGAATTCTTCTGTTCTTGGGTTGTATAATTTTATGGGTTCTTTCTCTCTCAGAACTAGCTTTGGAAAGCATTTTTGAGTTCTTCAAAATGGTTATAACTTCAGAAGCTCCACTTCTTTACTCTTTTTGCCTATTTATAGATGGTTCAGTGAAAGAAAAAAGTTCATCTCTTTGACCATATTGAATTAGACTGCAGGGAAATGGCATAAAAACCGTAATTGTGTGTGTGTGTGTGAAAGAGAGAGAGAGAGAGAGAGGTGGGGGTATAATTAACAGCATCAGTCATCAATATATCCTTAGGAAATCCTCCAACACCTGGAGTGCCTGCTCAAAATATAAAACAGGTCAGCTACTCCCTAACAAATTTAGCCATCTTGCAAAGGTCAAAATCAGAATAACCATTTCCGGGATTTCAGTGCCTTAGTGCACATTAGTTTTTCCAGTACAATGAATCAACAGAATAGCCTCTAGGTAAGATGTCCTAGGCAAGTCAGGCTGGGCATCAGCTGATCTACTCAAGGGCTCAGGTTGGGGCAAAGAGAAATCCAGAGCCGGACTGGGGAAGGGGGGATGGCAGAGCCCCTCACTCTTTCCCTCTGCTGCCATTGCTGCAGTTTTCCAGAAACTGGTCCCTACATTTCCCTGAGTGCTACAATTTCACCTGGGTAGCACAATTCCATGGCCACTAGACAGCACATGGATTGCCATACTCTTTTGGAGATCCAGTGATGAGGCTAGAAGCTCCCTCCAACCTGTAGGTGGGTCTGTGAGTTTGGAGACCCAACTGCCTTGCCAAAGCAACCTCAGAGAAGTTGGGTGTGGAAGGGGCTGGGAGGTGGGGGAACAAATGCTGCCAGGATACAAGTTACCTTGGTGGCACCTCCACCTCCTTCTCTAAAGCATCAAACTCAGAACAGGTAAAATCAGCTGTTTCAGCTTCTCCCACCCTGCAAAGCACTTAAAAGGTAACCATCACCTCCATGTCCCTGTCTTGCAAAGGATGCCGATAATCCTCCAAGTTCAGAAGGTTATCATTATCCAGTTAGATTACATCCTATTATTTTGGATAATTGCCCATCATAATTGCCCGTCATATGCTGTATTTTTATTTTTTATTCATGGGAATTCTATTTGAGTATTCACATTCATGTCTTTTATTTCTCCTATTTTAAATTCGTACATTTTGTTTTCTGACTGTTAAAATTGCTACTCCCCTAATTTGGATGCTTTCCAAGATTTTATTACCCCCCTCCCCCCTGAGCACACTTTTTTTTCTTAGCTATACAATGCAAGATTTAGTATGGAAATAAAAACAACAAGACAATGCTGAACAGTGTTCATCAAGCAGAAATAATAATGTAGAAAACAGCAGTGTGGCGCTTTGAGAGCTGAGCTTGAGCAAGCCACATGCCTCTACATGTTTCTTAAAACAATAGATCCCTTTGAAGTGCTAAGCATGTCGTGAATGTTGATACAGGTTGTTTGATAAGGACAAGTCAATATTGCTCGAACTTTTCAGATCAGAAAAGTGTGGTAGTGCTCATCACGGTGGAGGAAGGCTTCCTTTTGCAGGCCGCCCAAGACATTTACAAAATCTTTCACAATGTTTCCTAAAGAGCCCAGAAGCAGGGGGGTCAGGAACCAATGCGTTTCATGCCTCTGTTATTACATAAAGGGGAGCTATTCCCTGTAACTACGAATGATACAAATAGCTGCCTGCTTGCAATGCCAACATCCAGCCAGCAAGCCCAGAGGGGCACCTTTGAACTGGCCAATACAGAGAATTGATAGGAAATTTGGCCCAAATGTTAAGCATCTCCACCTCCCCTATTTTCATTTCAACACCAGAGAAAATATTTCTTTTTTCTTTTCCTTTAGACATTCTAGATTTCATTAGATTTAAGAATTTTTAGATGCCCATTGAGTGCTGGGATGACTGCTTTTTGAGCATTTTAACTCCTGTGTTGTTATTGTTGGTGATTATGTATTGTGCAAAGTGCTTTGTTCTTTTGTGAGAACATAGCAGTTTACCCAAAGAACTTCTGTTTTTAACTAGGTTCACATTCTGGTGCATAATTTACACATAAATAAACCTACAACCTAGTCCTTCTATGATGTTATTAAAATCAGAGTAGTAAAAACTGTCCTCAAATTTCAGCCTCCTGAAATTTCACAGGTTTCTTTCTATAAATCAAACATGACTGGGGTAACAAAATGTCCCAAAAGTCACATAAGAATAGTGCTGTGGGATTCTTCTATACCCCAGACAAGTCTCATTTAAAAACCAGGGGCTTGAGGTAAGACACCAGCTAAGGGAACAAAATCCATAGGAAGAAAGCTTCTTCCTGAAAAACTGAAGTTGGATGTCAAACTACTGTTACGCAGATCAAAGGCCAATGCAAGTTTTAGCATTGTACATTGCTTCAGGAAAAATTAAGCCAAATTACTTGCACTTGTTGAAAACTGAATCAGCTGAAGAACTGCTTTCATAACTCCTAAGGCAACATTCAGTTGACCAAAAGTCTTTGATACACTGTACTTGCTTTCCCTGAGGCATTTTTGCTTAGGGTCATAAAATGACCCCAAATGTTCCTTGGTTACTGTGTAACTAATAAAGGGGAATGTTTTAAAGATGATAAAGAAGACAAGAGAGTCAGACATCAGTCGAATCTCCCCTTCATACCTTTTGTTTTGAAGGCTGTGCCCATCTATGGCCAGTTACTTGGTGGTACCAGTGGAGGATCTCTACTTTTCCCGGCAACAATCAGCAACACCCGTGGAATGCGCTCCCCAGAGAGGTCTGCCTGGCACTGTCATTATTCGTTTTTCGGCGCCAGGCCAAGACCTTTTCATTCAAACCGTATTTTAATAATCTTTAATATGTATAGTTTTAATTAGGCAGCCAGTGTATTTCCAAGTTTTAATTGTAATTGCAATTCTATTTGTTTTATTTATTTGTTATTGTGAGCTGTCCCGAGGCTGTGTAGCAATGGGGACGGCATATAAAAACTTTAAATAAATAAATAAACACCTGTGAGAAATCCTAGTGCAGGGGGAGAAGAAGGGTTTCTGGTGCTAAATTCAGCACATGTGCGGGCAGGCTGGTCTTATGTGCCTGCCTTCTTCTGGGACAAATTGCAAAAATTGCCTTCCCCTAGTGATCTGCAAATCTGGAAAACATGGACTTGCCAAAGTGTTCCACATTCTGCCGTGAAGTTCATTCTGACTCAAGTCCACATGCTATTCCAAGCTTTTCTCCCTTTTCACATAAACGTAAGTGCATCATTTTCCAAATCTGTATACACTGTTGAAATATATATAATCTCCCATAGCTAATGTGTACTTCTGCACCTTTTTTTTCAAATGCACTAACTGTGAAATGTACAAGTGCTGCCCAATGCATTTTTAACTTAATTTTAATTTTAGTTTTCTTTTGGTCTATCAATGACTCTGCTGGATTAGAAAAGCGTGGACCTTGACTGCAGATTGCATCCAAGTTCATGATCAGTCCAGAAAGCGCAGACTGGCTAAATCCTGATCAAAAGTGAACTGAAACAAGTTTCTCATACATCTCTAACCTCCCCACTTCCCAGTACACAGTCACAGTGTGCTGGTGTGTGTGTAGAATAGAATAAACTGAGTAAGCTGCCTTGAGACTAAGGTAGTAGGTGGCATATAAATGAAAGCATACATAAATACATAAATAAAATAGCAGTAGAGTTGGAAGGAGACCATAAGGTGAATGAGTCCAATCCCCTGCTCCACTTCCACATGTGGTCCCCCATCCAGCTGCAGGCTGTCCCTTTCCAGCTTAGCAAAGGTGACTTGACTCACTGCATAGCTATGCTGGCAGATGCATGTATGTTCCCACACATGCCCATGTTCAGTGCTGAGGGTGAGTCATGACTTTGCAATTCAGCATGCCATTCAAATGCTTACTGTGAAGTCAGAAAATACTTGCATGGTGTCTATCAATGACCCATCAGGGAAAACATTGATGCAATACCTAAATTAGGCAACTTAACCCAACATGCAATAGAACGCTGCTGTCAGAGGGAAGAGACGAGACACAAGATTCAATCAAGCCCAGCATCGTGTGCTTGTATTGTCTACAACAACACATGGGAATAAGGTAGGACACACTGGGCAGGGTTCCCAGTTATGAGAACCTCTACAATCAATGCACATTTGTACATATATATTGCTCCAGTCAAATAGGCCACTGAACAAAGAGGCTGAGAGTTGGTCTGGTGTGTCTAGTTCACTGTTTAGCCCTTCCTCCATCATTCAGTTAACATGGTTTGCAGGTGAATAGAAGGTCTCTGGTTTTCTCAATCTTCCCAAGCACATTTCTGAGCTATAAATCTTGGCCTTTCTACTTACAAAAGCAGACAGATCAAGCAGATCAAGCTGGGAGAAAGAATCATGGTAATACTTTTCCCCATTTAATAAGTGGTCTGCCTGAGAGGTTTACTGAAGGTACTGCTGATATAGTGCATATGGAGCACTTCAGGAAAAGAGCTAGTAACTATTATGTCTTGTTCCCTTCCTTAATGCAATTATTATAGAAATGGCCTGAAGGGATCTGATGGATTTACCGGTTTGCCACCATTATTGAAAAAGATCTACTCTCTCTCTTTCCACAAGAGCTGGAATCTATCTGCAAATAGGAGCCTCACAATTCACTTCCTTCCACCTCTCTCTCACCACCCACAGGTCTGTGTAATTAGGTTGCACTGAAGGTACATTGCTGATGCTGGTAACCCTTCAGGCATAAGAAATATGCAACCTTTCTGGTTTTCCCTGGCAAAACTGTATCCAAATGATACCTGAATTCAGCATTCCCCGCAAGCGATATATCAAATGAATGACTTTACAAAGGATGGAAAAGGACACCCTTGAATAGAATGACAACAGGTCTTAGAAGGTCCAAAAAATATGAGCAGGCTCTGAAGGGAAATGGCAAAAGAATATTAGATAACTGGTACTTAAACCTCACACTAATGGAATATTTCAGTGTGAATGGACAATTTCATGATGCAAACAGAATCCACAGTCATCTAGTTATTTCAACACAGAGACCTAAGTCTAACCCAACATATTTTGCTGCCTGAGGTGAAGAACAGAATCGGGCGCCGCCCATTCCATGCACAAAAGTCCTCTGGACTGGCAACTGAATTCATCAACACTCCAATCAATGGAAATGCTTGGACAGCATCCTCCACTGCATCCGAAGGCAGCAGGCTAGCTTAGAACTGCAGAGAAGGCCTAATGGCTCACTGCTCTCTCATTTCCCATCTCCCTAGCAAGATCTGCCACCCGAGACAGCTGCCTCATTCTGCTTAAGAGCAGGGCTGGCCTTGTGGAGATCTAGCTAGATTGGCTTCTTTCAAGGCGAATATCAGCATGGCTGTTCTTCACATTTTATCCTATCTGCCTAACATTTATGCATAGGCCTAGCTTTGGAAGATGGCAGTGCTAGACCTTTGTGGCGGTAGTGTGGCTTGCACTGAATCTCCTGCTCAAAGTCCAAGACAACACAGTCCTAGCCACCCCTGCCCAACCACCACCCCTAAACAGTGACATTAGCACCCGGATCCACACTGCATTCTAGGATCCATAAGAACTGGAGACCACAGAAGCAATATTGCTCACTCTTCTTATAAAGGGGTGGACAACTGGGAACATGAATGGTTAAAGACATTCTTTTTATCACTTTTAACATACTGTCCATTTCTACACTAAATGAAGCTGATCCCCAAATAAATGTGCTCAGCATCCAGACAGCAGAACCATGTTCCATTTTATTCCTGTTGTCATGATGACGACATGATTTAAGGGAGTGTGAAATGTGAAACTGCAGGAGAGCATTCCTTCTCTGCTCACCATATTCCTTTTCTTTTTCCTTCAATTTTGATCAAGTTTGGCATACAGAGTTGCTGTTCTGTGGCTTTTTGCTCCAGTGTCAGGACTCTAGAAGCAGGTATAAAGCATGGAATTGTGCATGTATGAGAGAGAGAAAAAGAGAGAGAGGAAGAGAGATCATAGCCTCCCAGAAGTGATTCTAGAAGCCAAGCCTCATCCCCACCCCAGCCAGAGCCCTGGCCATCGGTGCCAAAGCTTAGTGCCTTCCTTCCACCATGAGGTCACAGCACAAGGGGCATGCCAGGCGCAGCGAGGGGAGGAAGCTGGGCCTGTAGACTTCTACCGATTCCCTTCAGCATCCCAGCCTCCTTTCCACCCCCTCCCTGGCTCTGAATTTGTACGGCCAGAAAGGCTGTCTAGAGAAAATAGCTGGAGAGAGGCAAGACAGCAGTGGCTGCCGTTGTCTCATTCTGGGCACAGGATGCACATAAACCTCTGGACGTAGAGGCTTGCGTGCACTGAAGGGCTACTGCATTAGTCCAGCATCTCAAGTCATTTAGTTACTTTACCCAGTTAATTACTATGGCTGGCAAAAGGTGCAGTGTGCTAATCGCTCTGCTTCTCCCACATTGCATGGAGCACCTAAGAAGGTCAAGGACAGTCTACAGACTTCTCGGATGACAGCATAAAAAGATTCTCAGCCTGCCCTCCATCCTGCCATGGTGACCCTGCTAGATCAGACAACAGGCCTTACTTAGTCCACCGACCTGTTTCTGCAGAGGCCAGCCAGAAGCTCACGTGCAAGACATGAAAGTGGGGGCACCCTCCTGCCCATGCTCCCCAACAGTGAGTAATGAAAGTAGGAACATAGAAACAGAGCGAGTCAGAAGGGGCCTCCTGGGCCATCCAGTCTGCCTCCGGCTCCAGCCGGCTCCACTCAAGACGTGCCCACCATGCGCATGTCAAGTGATGCACAACCATCATGACTAGCGGCCATTGGTAGCCATAGCCATCCTCATACATTTGTCTATTCCCCATTGGAGTTGGTGGTTAACACTGATTTCCATGATTCTTATTTAAATGATTATGCTTGGTCCAAGGCACTGATTGGCCCAAATGACGTGACAGCCCCATGATAGACAGTCATATGCCCCAGTTAAAAACTGCCCCTGTCCTGTCAAAGCCCTGCTTGAAAGACAATCCTTTAAAAGTGGATGGGGAGAATTTTGCTTTTTCCCAAGTTTCTACATTCACCAGAAAAGGTGCAAACCATGTGCATGGAGGTCCTCATTCTGAGGACTACCAGGTAAGAAAAGAAAAAAAAGGGCAAAAAGAAAACAGGGAAAAGTAGAAAAAGATGAGGATCTTGCTATGAAGTTGGCAGGAGTCATACCACCTGCTTTTCATGGGCAACTATCAAGAAAAACCAAAGTGTGTACATCTGGTGGAGGTGAACTATTTGGAATCTCTTTGGGACAATGTTCAAATCAGTACCTTCTTCATCTTAGGAGCAGTACTACACACACACACACACACACACACACACACACACACAGGTCTGGCAGATTTACCAGCTCAGTGCTGCTTGGGCACTTCAAAGGGGTTGTCAGAGGCTGTCTGGAAAGCACCGATGCTGGCTGTCATGGCAGCTTTTACAGTCTCCAAAAAGGGTGACCATGGAGAAAAAGCTGCAATGAACTGAAAATGGCTAGTGACCACAGCAAGAAGCTGGGGGATGAGTCAGTCCTGCCATTACTCTCAGCCACCTGGACTAGCAGCCATGAATAGTCCCATCCTCTTCCAGATGTTGAACTCCAGCTGAGGTTCTACTAGTCCATGGGCCTGCTGAATCTTTAAGACTTTTGCCCAAGACTCTGTTCAGAGCACACAGACTTTCTGAAGAAAGATGAGTGACAACAAGGAGCAAGAACTACCTGGCCACATCACATCCTTTCTAGAATGACCTTTGGTAATCCATTCACAAGACTCCTTTCCTGTTGATCTCAAAAGAGAAGCCAAAGGCACTGCTTCCTCCCTGCACACCCCTTTTCATATGAGCCAATATGACTGGGATCCCTTGTGCTGTGTTAGGTAGTTTACTTTTAATGGTAACACATTGAATGGTTGATGCCATTATTACAATAATTCAATATTTTGACAGTTGTTAGCTGCCTCATGAATTATGATTAATAGGCAGGAGATATGTATGTCAGGCAAACAAATCAATTAAACTTAGGATGCCTTGCTCAAGGAGCCCCCACACCCCAACACACACACACACACACACACACACACTCCTTCTAAAATTCTGGAGTCAGTCCTGTTTATACTCTACCATTTAGCTCAGAAAAAGCATGAGAATTAGTGATAAAAATTAATTAATATTGCAAACAGAAAGCCATTACAGGATCATTGAAGCTGAACATTGCACACGGCAATTAAATGATCAGGGATTGCCCAATCATGCAATATTAAATGGTTGTTACTGAATAGTCATTTCTGAAATCAGAATGGCTGGAATATGTTTATCATATTCCCGTTCTCATTATACTGTAGAAAGATATTAAGGGCATGTGAATACGAGTTCCCTTATCATTCCACGTTATCACAGCATATCACAAGGTGTGGATCTTAGGGACTGTGATGCAGAGGTGTGTTCCAAATGTTACAGCCAGGACAAACAAGTAGATGTTTCCCTGTTCTACACCTTCAGTGTAATAATAGCCTGAAATGAACTTGTATCCATTTAGGGTGTGTGGAAATAGGCAAGCTCAAGATGCAGACTGAGCCTGTTTATGGAATCAAAGCTCTTTAGCATTGGGATGGTCCTTGGAGGTCTTCTGCTCCAACCCCCTGGTCTTGGCTGAATTCTTGTAACATTCATGACAGATGTCTGTCCAGCCTCTGCTTGAATAACTCCAGTAAAGGAGACCCCACGGTTCTCTGTTTCATGGTTGAACTGCCTCTAGCATTATTCCATGCAGTTAGTTGGAAACTGCTTCCCAGTGCTTTCCCTGCACTGCTCTAGCACTGCCTCCACAACAGCAAAGAACCTGCCTACTCCATCTTTTGTGAAATAGTCCTTTGCACATTTGAAGGCAGCTTTATGTCTCCCCTTCTTTAGGCTAAACTTACTCCATTCTTTCAACTATTCCTGAAAGGACTTTGCTCTTGTCTGAATGAGCTCTAGTTTGTTGCTATCACTCACCAGATGGGACACTCAGAACTGGACTGAAGTCTCCAAATGGATCCAACCAGCACAAAGCATAGTCAAGAGGTTCTTCCCTACCTACCTTCATCCCTGGATACTATATCAGAAATGGGAAAAAACTGGAGAATGGCGGTTTGTGGCTTCAGTGTCAGTGGGGCTGTATGTTCATTCTAGTTTTGATCTGAACTTTGAAGGAGTTATCCATAGTACTTTGCTGACCCTGAAAATTGGTTTAGTACCATGGACAGTGCCTTAAAATCTAAGAGTAAAATGCAGGGTGGATACAGAGTCCCACTGATATTACCCCACCAGTGTCCACTGAGTAGAGGTGAAAATCCTGTAGTTAGATGACAGTAGACCACTTGCTTTTAACTAAGTGGATGTGAATGCATGTATATTGGCAAAATGCAACACAGGACCTTTCGGAAGTCCAAGAAAGCAGCTGACCATATGCTGATGGTAGTTGTACTGCACACTGTGCAAAGGAACAGTCAGCCACACGTGGGTTTTCTGTTCTGCATTTCCCCCTCTTAATGTGTGCTGTTGACCCATATTTAATGTACTGCAAGCCAAGCTTCTTGCCATGTGGTATCAAACCAATAAGGAAAGGTCACTTCAATATTTTATTTCATTACCTATGGGAATAGTACATCAACACCAAAAGCACTTTTCTAAGGATGCAGGAAAAAATTCCTTTGGTACACAATTAGATGAACCAACTTCACTGGCAATTCCTGGAGAACAAGTTGTCCTTTGGATAATCCATTTTTCCAAGTGTTTTGAAATAAATAGTAATTGTGGATAGAAATGTCCATGTTAAAGGACATTGCATACAGAAATACATATATTAGGGAACTATGCATGCAAATAGACATATATACTGGGAAAAGGTGTGTTCTCTCTCTCTCTCTCTCTCTCTCTCTCTCTCTATATATATATATATATATATATATACACATATATATATATATGGATAAATTGTATACAATAATATGTGAGTCTTCATGGTTTTGTTTTGTTTTTTCCAAAAGGAAAATTCACAATGGTGCAAACATTGGATGAAACACATCACTGACTGAATGCACTGAAGACTTAACAAGCATGCTGCTGTGACTTTCACACTTCAGACTTACATTTTGATACCTAATTTACACAAAAGTAGATGTACAACCTAGTAATTCAGGCATCATCAAATGCATGGGTAGAAAATGGGTAGAAATAGGTGGCTCCAATTTGAGCCACTTGCTGCTTACCATTTTCTTTCTATAAGCCAAACATGCCTGGGCATAAAATACCCTAAAATTGGCATCACAAAAAGCCATCAGAATGTTTTGGTGTACACAATGTAAACATAGTGGGACACAAAAAAAGATTAAATGCAAGAGATCTTGGTCTGGTCTGAGTGCCAGGAAGAGGAAACCTCACCCCAAACCCAAAACTGAAATCCAGTAATGGGGGAAAGCTTAGTCACCTTAGTCTCTGTTGATGTGGAAAAGATTCAGGTTGATGTGACCTGTGCTAGATGAAATCCAAAATCCATTGTCATGCCAGTAACAAACCCCTGGGGAAAACATTCAGTCAAACAATAACATTTTATAGGGGACATTTGCCTACTGGAGGCATTTTTGTGTCTACGCTAGGAAAAATAATCTGCAGAATATCGAACATTTGGATGCTTTTTATTTCGTTAATTATGTTTTCAATTTTCTGACTAGATGTCAGACAAACACCACAGCTGACATATACAAAGATATCCATCCTGCATTTTTCTGAAGCTTATGTATCATTGCTACAACTGAATTTATGCAGTTCTTTGGATAATTGTCATTTTCAGTGGTTTTTAAGGTTTCAATTTTTGTGAGCTGTTGGCTTTTATTCAGATATTGTTTTGTGTTGAACAAAATCACAGTAAAACTTAATAAAAAGAATACTTATAATTGAATGCATATGAAAATGACATAGACTGGAAATAGTTTCATGTATTCATCTCTCCTTAGCTTGATACACTACTACACTAATTAAAACTTACCCTCACTAGCAAACAGAAAGCTTTTCAGCACGAGGCATTTATTGTGTATTCCTCATTCCCTACAGGTGGTTGCTTGCTGGTTCTTTAGATGGCATTGTGAAACTCCAGTTTCACTTCTGTTTTTAAACAGCACTTTCAACAAACCTTTTAGAGCAGGAAAAATGTGGCATTGTTTTAGAAAGCTAAAGAAAACACCTTTTTATTTGGGCAATTTATTTAATTAATCTATTTCTATTCTGTCCAATAGTTGAAGCTCTTTGGGCAGTTCTCAACAACACATTGAAGAAAGCAATATGAAATACACCATTAAAACATCACAAGAGTTAACAATACAAAATGTATAACCAATTTTTAAAAGGGAAAAACTAGAATACAATTACACTGTTCACTAGGCAATTGTCTCCTTCCTCCACTTGCTCTGCCCAGCTCTTGTTGGCTGGGCCTAGGATCAGCAAAGACTTGTAACCTGCAGATTTAGCTACCAAACTCCTTTGCCTTCCCACCCATGGCCCTGGTATTAATCACCTAAATATAGCTTAATGTGCTTCTATAACCCCAACACAATAAAAATGCTGACATAAAACTGTTAAAAAAGACCTAAATAGGGATGTAAGTATTGAATAAAGGGAACTGTCAAAACCATAAAACCATGTTAAATAGCTATCAGGGAAAAAGGATGAACTAACTATAAATTATATTTGCAAGATATCCCTGGAGTTTAGAAGGGTTGTGCCTGTCCCCAACAGCCCAGCTCAGTTCATCCCTGCAAAGGCACTCCATCTCTGTCTGCCCTTCATGCAGAAGATGTATAGCCGAAACTGGTGCTCCTGCTCCAGCCATGTATCCAGTTGCCAGTCCTGGAATGTCTGAAGTTACTCTGTGGGCAAAAGGCAAGCCCCAGAGAGCCAATTATCTCTATTGATTAAATTCACTTCCCACCCTTGTTCCATGGGATTCAAGGCAGCATTCCCAAGTGGTCACTCCTCTGAGCCCTGACATACCCTACACCCCCTTGGATTCAGCTGCATTATGAACCAGCAAGGCTATGCCCTGGGACGACTCATTATTTGCTTTGCTTGCCTTCTACCTGTGCCGGGCTCTCCATTTTTGGCTTAGCCCCTTGCAACCATACTGAAACAATAATGGATAATTTAGGATGTGTAGCCTCAGCTTTTGTTCCATTGTTAGTGGGTATTTTTCACACGCACACAAATCCTTTGTACATATTTTATGCACACATCCTTCACACCAATTAATTTGTTCCTGAGTTTGGGCATATTCCCAAACTTTATATATTATAGTCCAGGCTTCAGTGATGACAGGCCCTTCAGCTTCTTATTGACATTAAAAGGAGTTCTTTGAAAAGATTCTGACAAGCCCCGAGCAATAAGAAATACCCCTGGGGGGCCGGGGGGGGGCGGGAAAACCAATTACTAGTTCCAGGTAATTTTCCAAGCTATTTTCAGGAAAAGCACTGTAGCAGACAGAATCGCAAAATCAGATATTTTTTCTATTAGCCAGTTCTTAAAAAGGGGCGGGGAGGTTATGCATACCTTTGAGGCTCCAAGATAAAGGAGCTCGGTGCAAGTAGATGGTTCTCCAGTCTCAGGGCTTTTCAAAATCCTTGCAGGGCAAAAATTGACCTGCAATGTCTTTCTAAGAGAAAGACTCTTCAGCAGAACTTGACCTCAAGTAGTGGAAATCTTCCAGGCTGGTTCTCAAGCTTCTTTTGCTCTGTGGCTGTATAGATGCGAGCAGAAAATATATGTGAATTCCTTTGCAGATGACAAAGCTGTAAGGTCTAGATACTGGCAGGAGAGCATGAGCTCCAGAAGAGAGGGTGCTGCATTATCAGAAGCTCAGCTCTGAGTGATGGCAGGCCAATGCACAGCACTTGGGGACACAGAATACAGGTGGAATGACCTGTCTGGACTAGGGGTTGTAGAGAAACCCAGCATGGATTTAGATGAATTTCTATGAGTGCAGCTTGCAAATTTTGCAGCAGACCCATTATTTTCCAGTCACCTGAATTTCATGGGTTTGTAGCTTGGTTTTTCACTTGTGGGGTAAGGGGGAGATTTATGTTAATTTGCACTTGGATTCATGCATAGTAGCACAGTCATGCAGGAGGACCATAATGCTAATGTGTGCTGACTTGTATTAACTAACGCACATTGACACGCAAGTGTGAACAAACACTAACATGAATTAGTTCAAGCAGAACACGATTACAGTTTAAAGCATCTAAATTCTATCAGTGAGTAGCTCCCGGATGAACAGACGCTTGACAAGCCATAAAACAAAGATGGAACAGATTTCACAGAATCTGGGCATCCCTAGTTGGGACTGGGATTTTCTGCCCTGATGGAAGGGAACCCTGTTGTCACTGTCAGTGCTGGCTCCAGGTTTTTGCAGGCCCTTTGCAAGACACCCTCAGTGGGCCCCTTCCTCAGTGCACCTGCCTTCTCACAGCCTTCTACTCCTATTATCCTTGCCCCTCATTTGCTTTCTGATCACTGCTTTGCTTGCTTGCCTGCTTGATAGGCAGACTGCCAGTGAGCAAGTAGGCAAAGCATCCACAGCACCTCCTTCTGACCACTGCCATAGAAGCAATGTGTTTCTGCTGGCTGGGCTTGCAGTGCTTCTCATTTGGAAAGGACCATCTTGGACAAGATGACCAAATTCTGTGTGCAAGTCAGAAGTTCCTGTTCCTGTGCTAAGGAAAAGGTGGACAGCAAACATCTCTTGATGCTTTGGACTTCACTTTCAAGAATTCCTGACCATTGGCTATGTTGGGGGATGAAGTCCCAAACATCTTGAGAACATTTTTGCCCAACCCTGTTCACCCTAATATTACATAACTGTTCCTACCTTCTTCAATTGCAGCTGGACACTTCTGAAAGCAGACCGACTGGTTGCCATGCCATAATTCACTAGCTAAGAAGCTTGTGAAGGAAGGCTACAAGAGTGCAAGGAACAGTCTACTTACCAGTATACACACAGAGAAAGAAGAACAAAATCTGCAGTGAAATGAGTCATCCTGGTGTCCTCTTGCAACTGCCAGTGCAGCCCCAGGACTCCTGGGGGAAAGTAACCCACTGCTCTGGGTAACCAGTCTGGCTAACCATTAGTGTGTGAGAGTGCGCGCGCGCACACACACACAGAGAGAGAGAGAGAGAGAGAGAGAGAGAGAGAGAGAGAGAGAGAGAGAGCACAGTGGAGCCCTTGACTAGGTCCTCATTGTCTGGCCTAGTGACACCACTCTCTAGAGCCATCTCTCCCCAGCAACAAGGACTTTTTTTAACTCAGAAAGTTTTAAACATCCACATGTTTCTTTTTAAAGATCCGTCCAAATATGTACTAATTAACCTTTCCTTCAGATTAAGTAATGTATTGAGCAAGCTGGTGTGCTTTATCCTACTTTATAGATAAAGGTGATGAAAATGATGTGAGCCGTGGCACTCTGACTTGCACATTCTGGTCCATTAGTTCCTATTTCCTCTCCAGATAACAACAACTAGACATGGCGCTGAATCTCCATTAAACAACACCTCCCACCAGAACCCTTTAGCCAAACAGATCGCTAAGGCTTCTGCAGCGCTTCTGTTTAATGTTTAGCTAAAAGGCTCATCCACCAGGCAAACGAATGTCTGCACAGGCAGGCAGAAGGCTGAGGGGCCATCCGGCATCATATTAAGCTATAGCTGCCAAGAGATCCTAGGCTGCCTAATGCCGGTAGGCGGCTAAAGCGTTGTCAAGTCACATACTGCAGTTTTCAAGGATGTTGACTTTATAGCCCATGTTTCTGCATCCTTGTCCAAAACATCTGGAGGGCACTTGCTTGGTGGATGGCTGTAATGACACATTAAAGAAGATTATTAAGAGATGTTTTGGCAGCCTTCCCCAACCTGGTGCCCTCCAGATGTTTGGGACTGCAATTCCCAGTGTCCCTGTTCATGGCTACATGGGCTGGGATGGAGGGCAGTTGTGGTGTTTTCCATGAAGAAGTCTTTCCAAGTCCGTTCCCCAGAGAGAGGAGAGACCCCAGTACAGGTGCTCCACCACTGACCTGTTTGCCTTTCCTAGGTGCACAAACGGAAGTCTCTGAGGCTGGGGTAGTGTCAGCACTGGGAAGTCATCCTTCGCTGGAGAGCCAGGAGCGGGCATGGAGAACTGAATGGAGAACCTGACGAGGAGCAGCAGGTGACGGAAACTCAGAAAGAAGCAAGGGCCAGCTGGGTAGCAAGGCACTGTGGAAGTGAAGGCAGAGTCAGGAGGAAGCAGCAATCCTGGCCCCAGCAATGCTATCACAGGATTGGAGACAGACCCCAGGCCAGAAACACAAAGCAGCCTGCCCAAAGAGGCACAGTGATATAGCAAAAGTGGGCATCCCCGAGGGGGAGAAGCACCCGGGGGTATGTGGGCCAATGATGGAGAGGTTCCCAGGGGGTGTGTGGACAGGTGATGGAGCGGTGCCCCGGGGCGTGTCAGCCAGTGAGGGTGAGGCAGGCGAGGCAGGCAGGAAGAGTGTTCCCAGGGACTGATTTCCAGCTGCGGGGGCCACCAGTTGGAGGGGAAAAGGAGCAGTATGGAAACCACAGATACATAGAAACCCCATGAATGTGTGAACCCAGGCTACAAGGTAGGATACCATACTGAGCAGTTACTGGGTGGCATTGTTTAGCATTATGCATGAACACACCACTGAAGAGAAGAGGACAAAATGAAGTGGTGTGGTGCTATCACAACCTTCTAGTACAAACATGCCTGAAGCAAGTCTTGGAAGAATGCTTTTATTCTCTGAAGACAGGCTAAGAAGTCTCAAAGATGTTTTGCTGGGAAGAAACTTGCGTAATCCCACAGCACAAGAGCATGGGTGAAAATCCTTTCTTTTCTTAAGACAATTTTTATTTTAGTGAATTGATTGAACTGGAGCTGGGAATGGGAGAGAGCAGGAGCTTTAAAAAGACTTGCTGATTACTAAAATTACAGTAAAGATGTTATGGGGAGGACGTTCCTCAATTTATCATAATGCTAATAAATAAGCCTGTGGACTTTTGCGGTAGAATGTACTGTAACTGCTCCTTGGCCTACCTGGGAATCCCACTGAAAATACATCTGGATGGGAAATTGCATTTCCCAGTCAAAATGCTCTTTAATCAGCTCTCACTGAATCATCATATCCCTACATAAAAGGTAGTTGACAGTAAGGTCAATGCTTTCAAAGCATCCCCTAATTCCTTTTAAAAGCCAAAAGCATATCCCTCAAAATAATCATTCAGCTGATGCTGCCACTTATCACTTCTAAGAACATCATCTGAGCTTGGCCAATATCATCTCTGAACAGTGTGTTGGAAGTGTGGAGAACTCTGACATGTGGGAATCTTTCGATCCGTCAGTTACTAACGATTGCCCCCACTGGATTTTCAGATTACCTGCCCCACCCTCACACACAAACACACCTGTACTGAACCAACATTTTAAAGTTTTATCCAAATTCACAAATTTCTCCTTATTTAGGACAATTAGGACTTGAGATTTGGGGATGGGATGGAATGCAATGAAATGGAATGTTGGAGAAATTAAAACTGACAGATTCATTCATCCAGTTCTAGGGCTTTGAGAGCTTCATTCTTAAAAGTCCAGATCTGGATCCCATTGGATTCAGCCATATTTGTAGGGATGAAAGTACGCTACCAACTCTTTTTTTCAGAGAGACTCTTCATCCTCAATGGCTACCTGCCAGGCAGGTACAGTATTATTTGATTAATTCATTCATGTTTATACTGCCAAATAATAATTATTTTTATTTAACATGTTTGAATGCTGCCTATTGTGCCACAGCACCTCTGGGTGGCTCACAACCATATGATAAAAACAACAATAAAACACTAATTACAACAAGGTTCCCTGCTGGGACCTAGTGATGTTTGAAGATTTGATGGGGAAGATGAACCTCCGATAGATTTTCTTGATCCAGCTCCACAGTTTCTATTCCATCGACCCTGCACTGGCATTGACCTGAGGTGACGTGAGTTGATTCAGCATGTAGATTCCGATTTTTTAAAGTGGGCTGCAACTTGCATTTTTTTTAAGCCAGGGAAATTTGTGAAGAAGTTTGGTCACCTTTCTACAATTTGCACAATTTTTGCCATTTGTATAAATGTGTGCAGTTGGCACATATTTGCATGCAATACACAGTTATACACATTGTACAGCAACAGTCAACATTTTGTGCAAATCTGAAATTGACTGTCAGGAAATTTAAGATGGCCCAGGTGTACTGTGTGGTGAAAGAAGAATTCTTCCATGTTAAATCCCCTGAATGCTGGGGGTGGGGGGAAGTTAGGGTGTCTTCGAGAAATAGCACTTAAGAACTAAAAATAATATTCCTTAAATGGTGCACTTGGCACCAGACTCTAATTGCTTCAAAATAAAAACTTCTTACCAGGACTGTGGGCAGAAGGGAAAGGGTCAACCCTCCACATCCCAAATGCTGTGATCCTGATGAGAAGGGGAGGATAGACTTACTTAACTTTTCCCAAAAATTAAAAAAAATATAAAAGGTATGTGGTTGCTAACCAAGCATCAAAATAAGGCCTAGCTGGATCCTAAGTGAGTTGCCAAAAAAGGAAGAGGTCAGTTTCCACTGGCCCTGCAGTCTGAGTGTGGCTGGCCATCCATTCTTCTATGAAGCGGGTTCATATTTTTGAAGCGTTTTTCCTGTGAGCATCTCAGTGTGACAGACTGTGGCTTCAAGCAGTTCTTTTTGGCTTTTCTATTTTGCTGTTTCCTTAGGTGTCCTTCTCTTTATCAGTTATGTTGTAGAAACTGATAAAGAGGAAACAAAGCTGGTCCTATGTTTCCTTTGACACCTGTGTCACCTGTAGTCATGTTTGCCTGGAACCTGAGAGGTAGACAGTATAGTGGAATGTATGTATGTATATATTTGCTTAGGATTGCACCCACCCGTTTCTGCCAAATCAATGTTCCATGAAGACAGAACATGGTACAGCCAAAGTCACATCTGGTTGCACAAATAACTAGCGTTAGTCACCTTTGGGGTCATTTTTGGCCCCAGGTGAAAGTGCCTCAGGCAAGGAAAATGCTGCATATGAAAGGCCTTCATTCTGGCTGAAATTTCCCCCCAGGAGGCTTCAGTCAACCTAAGAATTACTTTCAGCCTTCAGCAAGTATATGTAATTTAAAGTTTAATCTCTTCTGAGGCTATATCAAATGGGGAAAAAAATCTGCATGGCAATGCGTGGCCGATTGACCTGTTCTCTACATAACAATAGTTTGGTTTGCTCACTTCAAAATATCAGAACAAAGCTTTCCCTTGGTGAATTTTAATTCCGTAAGCATGAAGTTTTAGCTAAGGATCTTAGCTTTTAAAAGAGACCAAATGGCTCTGTATTAAACCTCATTTTCCTCTGGTTGGGGCTTAATTGTTTTGGGTATAAAAGTACCCATGCAACTATTGCTATGGTATTTCTGGTGTGCTTTTGTGCCTTGAGGCATGTTTATATATAGAAAAGAAAACAACCTGAAGAAGGCAGGAAGCTGAAATGCGGGGATATTTTAGACTGGGAATGTTGTGTATAGTTGGTAGGAGTACTCATGTGTAAATTACAGTAAAGAATATGAGCTGGGGGATTCCAGTTATATGATGTTGTACCACCTTTAAAATGAAGCTGATGGCACTTAAACATTTGGTTAAATTTTCCCCACAGAAAGAGGTAGACAGGCAACTTCAAATAATTCGTGTTTACTGAAAGTACGGTTGAAGTTCACCAAGGCTTACTTCCCAGCAAATGAGCCCAGGAGTGTGGCATTAATTGCGCTAGTGTTCTCTATTTACCCACCATCTATCTTTGATTAGAGCGATGCATAGCATTTTCTGTCTAGCCTTAAGAACAAAACCAGAAATCAAAAGCTAGATAGTGTCACTAATTGGATTAACTTCTGAGAACCTCATAAAAGGAGAAGGGCCAGTCCCGTCTTTAGCATTACATGAGGAAAGCTTCATGAGCCTCAGAGAGATGGAGTAAAATGAAGTAGAGAGTGTTCTGTATTAGATCAAATGATTATGATAATTAATGCTGGGTAATTACTATAAAAATGTTTATTTTCAACTGTATAGTCATCTTCCTGCAGTTCACTTTGAAATATTCATTTCCTGTTTTTATTCCTTTATTTTTTATGTGATTAATTATATTTTTGTAAGAATATTTGCAGGACATAAAACAATCATGGAAATGCAAGTTCACACAAGCCAGGACCAGAATTATTTATACTGGTGACCTGAAATCTCTTTAATTACCTTCCTCAGGTTCATGTAAATTCCTGTTATCTAACTGTGTGGAGACATGTGGGGGGAGGGGATGAAAAGGAAAGACTGAATATTCAAGAGCACCAAGTGCAAACAGACTACAGTCAAATTCTTCAAAGAAATGGAACTGAAATCTATATGAAGAAGAAACTTAAAACCTGATCTGTCCCTTCCCATTATGTGTGTGGAAAGGTACACTGAAGTTTTGGATTGCCTTTGGATTGTTTTGTTTAATTTAGCTATATACTTCCTTTGGAGGAACTGTACAATGCATTGTACATAAGAAAGGAAGAAATTCTTTAAAGAAGAAATATTTATATTGGGTATTGCATGAGCGGAGCTGGCTGAAGCTGGAGGTCAGACTAGATGGCCCTAGAGACCCCTTCTGACTTGCTTTGTTACCATGCTTCTAAAATATATATTCTCTGCTGCTTATCATATCCTTGTTTTGCAATCCAAGAAATGGGGAAGGACTTCGTCCTAAAAGTTGTCTCCATGTATGTCTTGGTTTTATTGTGGTTCAGCAGCCCCACCAGTGATTATGCTCCAAAATGATGACACCCATACCCAGGGCCAACCTAAAGTGTTTTGCAGCTGAGGACAGGGCAAGAAAGGTGACTCCTTCAGTGCTCTCCCCACCCTGCCCCTGGCAGCTGCCACCATGCCAGTGCTGCAGCATGGAAAAGAGGCAACGCAGGTACCTGCCCGAACAGCGCTCCATGGTGATCCCTGAGGCTGGGCGGCAAAGCATCTGACAGCTCCTGCCCCGGGTCCCATGGTACCCTCCTGAGGCTGTGTGGGATGCCAGCAAACACCTGCTGGCCACTGGTGAGACCAGGTGAAGCCTGCAGGAGGTCTCTGCTCACAGAGGGCAGTCGCTGCGTCGCCTGGTGCTCTGACTGCTATCGGGATGACCCTGAATTTGATTTTTGTACCACCCAATAGCCAGAATACTTAGGCCTGGTGAAAAGAATAATGGAAATGGAAAGAGGCTATTCAAGACATGGAGGACCTGGCCAGGTGGCAGCCAGTCGGAGGGGCTATTGTA
This sequence comes from Varanus komodoensis, assembly GCF_004798865.1. NCBI lineage: Eukaryota > Metazoa > Chordata > Lepidosauria > Squamata > Varanidae > Varanus > Varanus komodoensis. The sequence continues at coordinate 14,531,976 of NW_025335701.1, read as the reverse complement.
CTAGTGATCGGCAAGGGAGGATGAATTCTGGCGCATGAGCTGGAAATTGTATCCAGCGACAGCATTAGGGGAAATGGTGATGTTTTGGTGCCTTGCAGCACTGGCAAAATAATTAAGAAAAAAGAAAAACAAAGTGCTGCTGCTACTGCCCAATTAGCCCCTGATTCCAAAAGTATGGATTTCACCTCACCAAAGCAATCACTCAGTAAATCAATCACAGAAATGTTCCCCCTGTAAGTGTGATGGAGAATTTGGAGACCAGGGAGATGTTGCCACAGCACTGAAATAAACCATCCCACCTCACAAGGACTTTTCCCATTTGATGGGGGCATGGACCTCTCCTTGTTTGGTAGGGCTCTTCCTCTGTTAGGCGGTCCTGGCAGTTGGGGCGGTGGCCCAAGCAGTGATGGTCAAGCAGACCAAGCCTCTCTCTTGACCACCTACCATTTCCTCAAGATATACTGATGTGGATCAGTCTTTTTCTACCCAGAATCAACTTTGTCCATGTCCATTTCTATGCTCCTATTTTTCTGTTTCTGCATCCATTTGTGGGGAAAGAAAGAAATGCAAGAAAATGTACATTACTTTGAAAGGTACATTTTCACAAAATACATAATTTTATATAGTGTCTGAGCCCAAAAATTGCATTTGAGTTTGAGCTAAATTAGCAGTCTGTGATGCACAACTTAGGTGGCTTTGCTTACAGACCACAGATCAAACTGTGTTCTGAAGTAACCCTAGGTTGGATGTATTGTATGAGATTAAATGGATGGCTCCTTTCACTCTGAGTATCTCCTATTTTGGTAGAAAGGTGAGTAAAAATGAAATCAATAAATAAATCCATCTGCCTGACCCTGGGAAAAGGGAGGGATGGAGTGGCTCGCGTATCAACAGCATTGCAGACTCTATACTGGTCTTGTTCTGGACTTCAGTGCCGTATGAGGCTGACCTCCCTTTCTTGGTCTGGTCTGGTCTGGTCTTGAACTGATACTGGCCTCCTTTTCTTCTCCTAAATTTCTAGTGCGGTGCATTTCTTGGCTGTTAGTCAACAGTGGCTCCTAAGAAAACTGGTGCTCATTAGGAAGTAATACAGAATGCCTTCCCCAGTCTGGTTTCTCCACATGTTTTGGCCACAACATTGATCCTTCAGATGATGGGAATTCTAGGAAGCAACATCTGGAGGGACCCAAGCAGAGGAAAGTTTTAATACACTTTTAAAAATGATACACCACTGCATAAATCAGCTGGTTTCTAAACCCTCAAAAATAATTTTGATTCCATTTCTGAACTGCTCAGTTAATGGTGCATCATTATTCTCTTGATTGCTGACTTCAGAAATTCGCACTGCATGGAATATAGCACACATTCCCCCAGGTAATGGGATTAAGCCTGAAACATATTTTTTTTATCTATCGCACGGATAGTTCCTTAAATTGTCTGTTCATCAAATCATTTGTTCAGGATTCTTTTTCAAATCTTGCTAGTGAATCAGAGGATACTACACTTTCAGAGAATAAAATTCTCCCAACAATTAAATGTTTAGAATAATCACTTAAGTTGCATCTAAAAAGCAACTCTACAGCTTATAGCCTGTCCTTGTGCATGTTGATTGGGAAGCAAATTCGACTGAATTTATCTATGGAGCTTCTTCCCAAGTGTCTGCATAGGATTGCATACTTAGAGCGGAGAAATTCTACCTTTAACTCCACTTTGGTATTTTTCAACTTCCTACTTGTGAAAGCTTTACTAACTGCATTTGGGATATTGTGAACAGCAGGAATTAAAAGAGACAGTCCTGAAAAATCCAGAATAGCATTGCAATGGCTTGAAAGCATTTGGGGACATACAGTACCTCAGGAGATGAGTCAAGGCTAGTATCAGCACTGAGGTCAAATTTACACAAAATATATACTCCTGTTTGATATAGACAAACTGAGTTCTTAACCTTTTTAAATCCCTGGATCAGTCACAATAAAGGGAAAAGTTGAAGTGAGGAATGTAAGAGCTCTGGTGGACCAGAACAACCATCTTCCATTTCAGCATCCAGTTTCATGCAACAGCTGACCTTTGATAATAGGTCATGAAAGCAATTCCTCCCTGGCAGGCGTTGTGTTGCTCCCTGGAAGGTGTTCAGATATATCCCATTTGCAGTCCTGACTGCAAACACAAGTGGGAGTGCTTCTCAGGAGAAAGGCTTACAAAGTGCCAAATTTACAATTCACCAACAACTTTTAACCTTCAGTCGCTCTTGTCTGTTTTGTGATTTACTGTTTTGTTTTATATATTTTTCTGTTTCAATTTATTTATTAGAAATTGTTGTTGTTTTAATTGTTCTTTTAAACATTGTAAGCCATCCTGAGATTTTTGTATAATAGGATGGCAGACAAAAGCTTTTAATAAATAAATAAATATTCTTGCTAATAGACACTTTGAAATATATCTTTAAAAATATGTTTTTCTATCCTTTAGCCAAAGAGGAAAAGCCCACATCATTGGGAAATATGTACAGATTTAAAAAATGGGAATGAACAAAAATGAGCATCAAGATGATTTTCAGAGAGCTGGGACATGTTCAGAATTGAGTGGTTCTGCTCTTCCTACTCTGCAGCAACTGGTATTGATGATACAGTGCCTCTCAATATAACCATCACGTATGACTATTATCCATTACGTCTCACTGTACCAGTCTATTTCTGGTTCATCACAGGGCCACCTCTGTTGCATCCAGTTTCCATGACAAAATTCACATTATTTTTAATGTCCTCTGCTCCCATAGGGATGTTGGGAAATCTGAAGCTATGAATCTGACCCATTGATTTTGCAGCAAAGCATCTTTTTCTTAGCATTTTGCAGACTTATAATTTTTCCTTTAATTTCCAGAATTGCATAAAAATTTAGTTGTACAGAAGTGTGGATGTGGTGGGTGGGGAATGCATAAAAATTCCCTAAAGTCTAAGGCAGGCAAACACTGATTTGACCCGATTTATGATTGAGGGCGGTACTGTACACTTTCAATATTTTTCATTTGGGGAAATTTGTGCAAATTCATATTCACTAATGCTCATTAGTGTACTCATACAGTTGCACAGATGTGCATTAACACACATGCAAATTAGTGTAAGTAGAATAAAATTCTCCAACAAAACATCTGATTCTGCCAAGGAATGAACAATACCAATGTTATCTGACAATCCAAGAAACACGAATGGAATGAATTTAATGAAATCTACATTTTGTATGCATTTTATTCTGCAATACATTTTATATTCAATTGTATCCTAAAATATACTGTCTTGCATTTGCTTTATCCTAAAATATACTTTTTATGTATTGCATTCTGAAATCCATACCCATCCCCTAAAATTTGCATTGTATATGCAGTTTGGTATATTTTTCAGCCAAGAATTCTATCACAAAAGTCTGAGAAGAACACACACATCAAAGCTTAACTGGATCCCTCTCAATTTGCTTATTAGTCTGTGAAATCCAAATCAGGCCAAAATGCTTAAATGTGCTAACCAACCAAAGCCCTTGAGCCTGTGTAGTCACCATGGAGCAGGACACAAATCCAGAATTCTCTTGAAAGAGGGATACATACCCCTCTTCCTGCACTGTTTAAATCAGTGTTAAGTAACTTGTTGTTTTGGCTTACAACTCTCACATCCATCACCATTTGGTATGCTGCCTACATCCTATGGGTGTTAACAAGCCAAAACATCTGGAGAGCTGTCAGTTGTCCTCTCCTGGCTTAAATTGTTCATGGGATCCTTCACATAGGAAAGCCTGTGGTTCTACTTCCTGATGTGCATCTCCCCACTATAAATATGGATATTTGTAGGAAGGAGAATTCTCTGGGATAAGTGTACATGACATCTCGTGACTTCTAATATGAGAATGAGAGAGGGAAGGAGAGAAAGAATGGTATGTGCAAGGACTTCAGTCGCTACTCTAAGGTATCAGATAAGATCACCAATTTGGCCTGCTTGAGTTGAGCTACATGGACAATATAGAGCAGAATGAGACACACATAAAGATAATCTGTAAGCCGCCCTGAGATCTTGTATATTAGGACGGCATACAAAAGCTTTTAATAAATAAATTAATAAATAAATCTGGTCCTGGGCCTACGTCTGCTAAACATTTGTTAGATTCTTACAGCTTTCGGGCATGAGTGGGCAGCAACTTTCTGATAGGGTGGGAAAGATACAGAGCTATTTGTGCAGCTTTGGCACTTGTGCCTTTCCAGGAGGCAAGCTCGAGCTTGGTTCATTCTAGTTCTAGGCATCTACGGTTGTCAAACTAGGCACATCCCATAATTCCATGTAAGCATATACTGAGATATGTGGGTGTGCTCAGCTAAGGCATCTCTGCCTCCTACATACCATCAGTAGTTGAGGGGCGCTTGGTCCCTAGAAGGGCCCTTGCCTGTTCCTACTTAGTTCTTAGTATCTTGCAGTCTCACAGAATCCCGACAGGCTTATCTCTGCCTTGCAGTGTTTCTTCCATCCGTACTTTTGTACTTACAGCCTGCATTCATTAAGTGGAAAAAATAGTCAATTAAACCAGGTCTTCTCTTGTATTGAAAAGCACCCAGCCAAGATTCCACAGAAACAACAAATAAACAAAGGTGGCACGACATTTTGTATGAAAACAGTGCACATTAATAACACCACCATTTCTCTGGTACATGAACAACCACAAGAACAAGGAATAAAGTATGGAGAAGAGAAAGTTTGAACAATGAAATGCACTCCTCAGGGAGCCTGACGTGCAGATCTGTGAGTAATGGTGTTGAAGGGTGAATGTAGAGAAGCAAATAATTTAAACTGTGAATTGTCATTTTGCAAGTTAATAAATGCAGATGCCAATAACAGGAGAGTCCTGGGGAAAACAGAACAGCTTCCTTGGTGTTGCAGCCTGTCCTTTATTAGCCAGACTGCATTTCACTCATGCTGTGTGGCATTCATAGAGGAGCATTTTGGTAGAAGGGAGAAGAATGGAAGCCTCTGTGATACATAACTGGAAAGTTAAACAAAAAGCTTTTTAGTTGAAACAAAGCACTGCCAGATATTATCAGTGTTACTGGGTAAATGTTTGCAATTCTTGGTTTGGACAGCCCATACTGAAATTTCAGAATCTATATAAAGAAGGCTTAAGAATCCTAGAACTAGGTGATTGTCTACAAAACTGAAGTGCATCATTTGATAGAAAATGGTGGAAGTAAGGAATTGAGCAAGGCAAGAAACATGTGGAGAGATTACAGATGTTCCGAAGTATCTATGTAAGAGTTTCCACCAATTTCACCTGCAAGATACTTCTTAATCCTCTGAAATGGCCAAGGAAATTTGAAGAAAACCAACAGAGTTTTGAGAAGACTTGCACCATTTCTTAAGAGAGGTAAAATAGGGATGCAGAGAGTTTACTAAGTTGTGCTTCAGGTTTCATCTGTATCTCACCCATACTGGGTTAGATTTTGAAAATGGGAAGTAACAGGAAACAAATACTAACGATAGTGGACAACACTGGTAAGAGCTGAGATTAGAGTAAGCCCTAGAGATAAGCTGTCCTATTGATTTCTATAGATCTACTCTAATCAGAAAAAGGATCCTCAGCTCCTTAACTAGGGCCAAGTAACAATACAGTCATTAAAACATTTCATAGAATATGAAAGGTGACACTGTAAAAATCTGATGTTGCCACTTACCCATGTTATTGGGTATCCAGCAAGATCTTGCCCTGAGGATAAGGTGGATATTATGACACATTGCTTCATTCAAACCACACCAAATGAATTGGTCATGGGCTTCTTGAATCATCCCTTCCTGGTGCTCCACAATTCTGGCAGGGAAGTCAGCTCCAAAGACTATCTATATCCTGCCCATGGATTTCATAGCCTTGAATGCCAGGTCATTGACAAACAGGTCATCCTAAAGATACCTCAAGGTATTACCTTGCCTCTCAAACCTCCTGCCCATTTTTGCCAAAAATGACCAGTAGACTACTGAATGCCGCCAGGCCCCCTTACCTCTGACTCGAAAGAATCGGTGCTGAACAGGAAAACAAGCAAAAAGAAAGCCAACCCAACAAGAACAACTGACTGATGAGCCAATTTGCACATAAACAACATGTTCTGACTTGGTCCCCGGAAGGACAACCAGCGAAATCTGCTCTGAATTCAGCATGGCATTGGTTGCTGAAAGTGGAAAGAGGCCACCAAAGGGGGAGGAGCAAGCATATAAAGCCCTTGGCTCCACCCACTTGCACTGGCACCTGCATGCATGGCACGTCCCTTCCTCATCCCTCCCACTCCCAGAAAGCATCCCTCATCTACAACCATGTTGGCACAGAAGGGAAGAATGAAGTTCTGGAGGACTTACGTGTATGAGCTGGTACATGAGAAATGAAACTCCTCATTAGTCAGACCTCACCTGGAATACTGTGCCCAGTTCTGGGCATCAAGATTCAAGGAAGATGCAGAAAAATGAGAAAGGGTCCAGGGGAGGGCAACAGAAATGATCCGGGTTTGGAAACACTGCCCTGTGAGGAGAGACTGAGAGAACTGGGCATGTTCAGCCTTGAGAAGAGAAGACTCAGGGGGGACATGATATCCCTCTATAAGTACTTTAAAGGCTGTCACAAAAAGGAAGGTCAAGATCTCTTCTCTCTGATAACAGAATGTAGGACACAGAATAATCAACTCAAGTTGTGACAACCTGGATTCAGGCTTTTGTCATTGTTTAGTCACAAAGTCATGCCTGACTCTTCATGACCCCATGGACAAAATTCCTCCAGGCACTTCTATTCTCCACTATCCCCCAGAGTCCACCCACCCCCACCACTGTAATGATCCCATACATCCACCTCAACCTCTCCTGTCCCCTTCTCCTTTTGCCTTCAAGCATTCCTATCATCAGGGCCTTCTCCAATGAGTCCCTCCTTCTCATTAGGTGGCCAACGTATTTATGCTTCCAGATTCAGCATATTCCAGAATCTAGCAGATTCAGGATACATATCAGAAAAGTGTCCCCACTATCAGAGGAACAAGACCGTGGAACCAGCTGCCAAGAGAGGTGACAGGCTCTCTCACACTAGAGACATTCAAAAAGAAACTGGACAGCCATCTGAGTGGGATGGTGTAACGTGGTGTCCTGCGTCAGCAGGGGGTTCGACTCGATGGCCTTCATGGTCCCTTCCAACTCTACTATTCTATGATTCCATGAGAAATGAAATGCCCCAGGCTTGGCTCATATAAATGAAAGTGATGCCATGAAATGTCCAGCAGCACCATGTGGGATCTCAGGGATACAAATCATAGAATCATATGAGTTGTTAATATACTTGCCCAGTGGTCAAACTGATACTTCTAAAGAAATATTTCCATGACAATATGGATAGTTGGTGAGACCAGCAGATCAGAGGATGCCAGCGTACTTCTTGTCTGTGTGCATATTGGTAATATATAATTTGTTGTGAAGTGACAATGGGCAGAATGATGGGTTTCCTGTATTTGTTCTGCTCTTCTTTAAGGAAGACATTAAGATCCTGGTCTACCTTTCTAGTTGGCATATCCTTTCCTAACTGGCCTTCCATAACACCATCAATGGGGCCATTTTCAATATTAATCATTAATGTTGTGAATGAAAGAGGCAGAACATCATGGTGTCTAAATGAGTCAGCCAAGAATCGAGGAAATTGCTCATACAGTTACAAAGTGATCCATACATGTCTGCTTAGAAGTAACTCTCATTTGGGGCAATGAAGTTATTCCCACATAAGTCTTCAGCCTTCACACTCTCAGGCACACCATTAATTCACAGTCTCAGGTTCTCAATCCCATCTGCACTATAAGGATACCAATAATGACCTACCTCATAGGGTTATTGATGGGATCGTTGAGTTGCATATACATTTCCACCCACATTCTATGTGAATCAGATGTTTGCTCCCAAGATGGGGCTTTTCAAGGAAAAACAACTGTTCCAATATGGCCAGCAACATTTTGCAGGAGGTTTTTTTTTTTTCATATTCTAGGACGTTTCTTTGTGGACATGCCCTAAGTTGTTAGAGTTCAGTTGTTAAGAACATAAGAAGCGCCATGTTAGATCACACCAAAGATCTATTTAGGGCAGCACTCTGTACACACTCTGTCAAACCAGCTGCCCACAGGAAGGGTGCAAGACAAGCTCCTCAGCAACTGGTATGTGCAGACATACAGCTCTGCACCTCTATCATGGCTCCCCGGACTCACTTTTTTTTTCTAAGTTGTTGTAGCTGCTCCTCATAGGGGAGCTGCTCCAGCCCCCAGATCATTTTGGTTGTGCTTCTCTGTACTTTTTCCAACTCAATAATGTCCTTTTTAAATAAAAGGTGACCAGAACTGAACACAACATTAAAAGTGCAGTCACACCAAAGATTTGTATGAGGGTGTAGGGAGTTAGATCTTCTGCTTTCTATTCTATTCCTAATTGTGCCTAGCATGGTGTTTGCTTTTCTCACAGCAGCTGGACACTGGGCCAACGTTTTCATCCAGATGTCCGCTATGACTTCAAAATCTCTTTCTTGCTCATTGACTGTCAGCTCCAGTTCCATCAGCAGATGCTTGAAGGTGGAATTTTTTATCCCAAGATGCATTACTTTACAGTTGATTACATTGAACCACATGTGCCATTTTGATGCCCATTCTTCCAGTTTGGAGGAGCTCCTTTGGAGCTCCTCACAATCCCTTTTGGTTTTAGCCATCCTTAAAAGAATGCTGTCATAAAACTTGGTCCTTCAAGTAGGGGACTGCATCACTTGAATGCCAGCATTCAGAAAGGCTGCCTAAACCTCATGCAGGCTCGGTGCATCCTCTCAGGGAAATTTCAGGCGAGAACCAGACACTTGGTTGTTGAGGTGGAGAGCCGTCCTCATTACCCATGCCAATCACATTCCGCCCTGCTGATAATTGCCAGAGAGTGCAAGGAGGTACCTGTAATCATAAAAGTGAATTAAACATATAAATAAGATTCGTGCTAGTAATTGCAAGTGAAATGGAAAGGAGAGAAAGAGAAAGCCAAGACGAAAAGGGAGAGTTAAATGAGAATCTGATGAAAGACTTTGAAGAATCTTCTGTCTTAATTGATGAATTCTATTCATAGTTATGCATTCATGGAGAAGAAATTGACAAGAGGTGGAGAGCGAAAGGAATAAATTTAAACATATATGCATCGCACATTCAACCTGATTACCATTGCTTCACTGATGTGTCTGTTTCCTTTGCTTGGCTGACCCAAAGAACTGCCACTACCCATCCTGGGTCTTCTGTTACCATTTCATAAAATTTGTAGACCTAAGCTGTGATCCTGTATACACTTGTGTTTAGTTGGTAAGTTGTGTCCAACCCTTCATGACCCCATGGACAACTTTTCTCCAGGCTCTCCTGTCCTTCACCATCCCTCAGAGACCTCCTAAGTCCACACCCACCACCCCAGTGACCTCCATCTAGCCACCTAGTCTTCTACACACGCACACACACACACCCCTTCTGTATATACTTACCTAGAAGTAAATCAGTGGGGTTTACTTCTGTGTAGGCATGTGTAGGATCAAATTATTTCAAAAGAGTAAACATATCTGGACATGATAAGACTTACACGTACATGTAACATACCAGGATTCTCAAGTCCTCTTGAGCATTATGCCCCAAATAGACCTTGATGATACCATACTTATGCTACCATCTGGAAAATCTTTGCAATGTGTTCTAATCCAAAAAGGGGTCAATTATCAGCTTTTCTGAGGCCCATTGTGGGTAAAGATGGGGGAAATGGTTTAAATGAATAAATAATAGAATTTGCACCACTTCTCTGTCTCACAGATCCCGACATCTGGAGGCCTCTCCACATCACTAGCCTGGCAGCCTAATACTGTGACAGTTGCACTTGAAATTCATGAAAGAGGAACAAATCATAAATCACGAAGCACTGAACTGATGGCCTTATTTATGGCAGCCATCAGATCCATCTCCTACTACTTTTTCTGAGAATGCGCTTTCAACCACCTCTGGGAAGACAGAATCCCACAGTGCCCTTCACAAACATGCCCAGTGCCGATAGAGCTCCAGTGACTCATTGCCTTGTGCAGCACATGCTCATTCTGTTGGTGCAAGTACTTGCACAATTGTCATTTGAATTAGGGGACTGATCCAGCTGGATTCATCCCACTGTGTTTGTGTTTCAGTTGTATATTTATACCTTGATCGTTGGTCCTTTTCTCTAAATAGTATCAAGGTACCTTTTTATTCACCTCACTAACCCATTTTACCATTTATATTTATTCATGTTATGGATTACATTTATACCCCACCTTTTTTCCCATTGTGAAAATCATCGACACAGGATTCTGAAATTTCAACCATCTGTACACTGGCCACACACAAACCCGCTTAACTAATTCAAACGACAACTGTGGCTACCTCATCTGCCTTCAGAGCATGTCCTGGGACCTACTCTTTCATTTGTCTTCCTTTGCTACATCTTCTTGTCATCACACCATTCTGAACATGAGATTGAAAACTTTGCTTCACCACCTTGACCTCCCAAGTCTTTCAATGAACAAGACAGAACTTGTTTTTTTCACTTCAAAATCTACATTTTTCCAAGCTTTTAAATGCAGATAGTGTCTGGAAAATGTGCAGAAAATGCAGCTAATGGGATAATGTGCTCTCTCTCTCTCTCTCTCTCTCTCTCTCTATATATATATATATATAGAGAGAGAGAGAGAGAGAGAGAGAGGGAGAGAGAGAATGAGAGAGAAAGAGCTTATAAGCTTATACACACACACACACACACACGTCAGCATTTCAGCAACATGAAGTACTAGGGAAGGATGTGTACATTGAAAAATGCACACAATGCACACATGGTACAAAAATGTGCTCAAAACAGTACAAATTTCTCTATGGATTAAAAAGAAAAACAAGCAGAGATAAGACAAAGCAAGCTTTATTTAAGAGGTTGGGTCATTCTCAGGAAAAGGAAGACAAAATGGATTTTAGATCTGGAGTATTTTAAAATCAGTAAGGTAAGACTGAAGAAAATGATTCTGCAAAGCTCCAATGAGAAAAACAGAGAATAAGAAAGAAAGAAAGAAAGAAAGAAAGAAAGAAAGAAAGAAAGAAAGAAAGAAAATAGACAGCTGCAGAACTTGCCCAGTTTAACAGGCTATTCAGGATAAAGAGTGTCTCTATTTTCATAGCTCTTTTCAGACACATCTGCAGCCCAGTTTGCTGTATGAAATTAAACACGACGTGGTGGATGCTGCTCTCAGATGGGATAAATTACTGAATGAGAAAGAGGAGAGTGGTGCAGAAACATGGCACACAGAATATTTTAACCTCAGGCAGGCAACCAAAGATTCAGAGGAAGAGTTAAGGGCTATTGGAGGAAGAAATCATTTGACAGGAAGGAGGGAGAGTCAACAAAGCCAAAAGATGCTAAAAGGTGGATCTAGCTGGACTGAGGGAGGAAGCTGGTGCCAGCAAACAGGACAGAAATGAGTGCCCACAGCCTGGTGTTATGGGGCAAGCAAGAAATTGCTCCCAGGTCCTCAAGTGAAGAGATGACCGGGGGAGAGGAATGGAGGGACTGTGACTCAGCCGCAGAGCACAGAGTTTGGATTCAGGGGGTCCCAGGTTCAATCCATGGCTTTCCAGTTTTGGGATCCCAGGGTCAAACTGCATCTTCTGCAAATCACATAGGTATAGCTGAGCCCAATGTTTTCCTTTACCTCAGTGTAACTGCATCTAGTGCTGATTCACATCTGGACCAGCATACTCGGACAGGAGGGGATTACAGAGCCTTCACTTTCTTCTCCCTGGAAACTGTAGCCCCCTTTTCTCACAGGGAGCAGAGGTAAACAACAGGGGGAAGTCACCATTGATATCTCTCTCTCTCTGTCACACACACACACACACACAGAGCAAGAGAGCATGCATGGTGAGGGCAAGTTTAATCCTTTCTTTGGAGAGTACACTGGCACCAATCCATATCAGGACCATGTGCAGTTAGAGTGGAATAAAGAGAAACATTTGGCTCAGCTATTCCCAGCTGATTAGCAGAACTTGTAGCTTAGCCTACAGATAGCAGAGGAGGGCAAAGCTCAAAGCCAGTCAAAGACTTCAGAGGAATCCACAACGGATTCTAATAAGCTCAGATCTCTAGGAATCTGACTTGTGGATTCCACAGTGGACCAGCTTTTTCTGAATCACATGGATTCTGTGGACTGGCTTTTCGTATTTGGGGGATTTACATGAATGTGTATTAGTGCACATGCACATTAATTAATGCAAGAGCGTATTAGCACTAATGCAAATAAACATGAGTAGAACAAAAAAAAATTCTGATTCAGTCAATGAGCTAACAATGAAACAGAAGATGTCCAACAATCTGCAAAATGCAGATGGAGTAGATTTAACAAAATCTGTACAGCCCTACACAGAACTGCCCAAGCTGATGACAGTAAGTCCAACATGATAGAAAGCAGATACCTACATTCCCAAAAACTGAGGTGCAGCATAAAATGAGAAGGATTCTTCTCTAGTGATGGGTGAGGATTTCATTGCACTGTGTTTTGAGTAAGAATAATACAATAACATGAGAATCCCCATTTTCTGGGCAAAAGGTACCTGTTTAAGGATATATGATAGAGGAATAGAGTAAACATCCAATGAGTTTTCAATATTCTCCGCACCACTGCTGGTTGGTTAGCCTCATGCTAGCACTGAGACAACAGCCGGAGTGCTTTGCCACACTGATGCTGGAACCCCCAGCCTGCATTGTCCACAGCCCTGCCTGGAGATATAAGGGATTTATCAGGAGACCTTCTGCACACAATGTACATGTGGTGAAGGTAGTGGAGATGGCACTTTGCCCTTTGTAGGATGGATTCCAGGTCAGGTAATGGGTAATGGTTATTTAGGGATCCGTTCTTCCAATTGGCCTCTTCAATGTAGAATGGGCTACTTCAGGGAATCTTGGTGCATCTTCTTCCCACCCTCAGGTGGATTTACTTGCTCCTATGTTTTTTTTTTTTCTTCTTCTTGGTATAGTTGCCCAACCCATCATGAGCCCATGGACAACATTCCTCCAGGTTCTTCTGTCCACCATCCTCGGAGTCCACCCAAGCCAACACCCGCTGCCCCAATGACTCCATCTAGCCACCTCATCCTCTGCTGTCCTTTTCTTCTTTTGCCATCAATCCTTCCCAGAATCAGGGTCTTCTGCAGTGAGTCCTTCCTTCTCATTAGATGGCCAAAGTATTTGAGCTTCATCTTCAGGATTGGCCTTCTAAAGAGCAGTCAGGGTTGATCTCCTCTAGGACTGAACGGTTTGATCCCCTTGCAGTCCAAGGGACTCTCAGGAGTCTCCTCCAGCACCACAATTCAAAGGCCTCAATCCTTTTGCGCTCAGCCTTCCTTATGGTCAAACTTTCACAGCCATACATTGCAACTGGGAAAACCACTTGGTCTTATAGCACTGTCGAAACAAGAGCAGGGGCAGATCCTTGCTGCACAGGGCAACTCTGTCCTGAGGTGTTGTTGAGAGGTGGACAGTTCCCTGGAAAGTGATGCCTGCTTCCTGCCTGATTCCATTCCAGATGGTTTCCTACAGCAAAGAAACTATCTTAGAAATGTTGTTTACATGCATACATTTTGTCTTGAATTATATAAACAAAATACACAGCAAACCAATGAACAGAACACTGCATTTAAAAAAGAAAAGATAATTGAGTGACACTTCTATTTTTCACTAAAGGTACAATGAAGAGAGTGAACTTCTAAGATATTAGTGCAGTCTTCTGGTTCCCTCTGAATGTGGTAGACTATAGTTTCCATCATCCCCAGATAGCAAGTGGAGGACTGGGGATGATTTGGATAGTAGTCTAAGTCAATATGCCCTGCATGGAATGAACACTGCAACGCAGAAAGCTGTCTTATCCTGCGTCAGGCCATGGATCCATCTAGCCCAGTATTGCTGGCACTGACTGGCCACAGCTCTCCAAAGCTCTAGCGAGGGTATTTTCCTGCCCAGTCTGCAGATAGCAAAAATCATACCTGGAACCTTATGCAACATGGTTGCTCTACCACCGAAGTATGGCCCTCACATTCATTACTGGTGACTTTAATACTTTGGAAGTTTTGGTGGCCACCTTAGGCAAGGGTGTTCCAAGAGTTCAGCCATTCTACTGTAATCAACAGTGCAAAATATCCTGCAATGCAGCATATGGGCTTTGTGCTACTGCAATCACACCTTTAAAGATAATGCTGCCCCAAGCAACTGGTGGGCAACTCTGATCCAAAATGATGGAGCCAGGGGTCAGACTAGATGGCCCAGGGGACCCTTATGACTCTCTCAGCTTCTATGTTACAACAGAAATTCTGAACTGAAGAACCAAGGCTCAAGAGCTGCAACAAAGACCCAATGAAAACAACCAGCACAGCAGCTACCCAGGTCCTTGTAGCTCTCTGGAGTGATGTCCTCGTATTTCCAGGCCTGTAGCTGTGCTTCCATATTCTTTCATTTGCAACCAAAGTCTCCCCTCACCCACTCTCTGTGTTTATGTGTGCCTTTAATTATCGCTCCAAGCCTCTTGCCAAGCCACCAGAGCCAGTCCCCTGGAATGAAATCGATGTTAATGGCTTCTGAGACTCCAGCATGCTATTTTTAATTGATGTGCCCCCACTCTTTCTAATGCCTCACTCCCCACCTGCCACCCCAGTTTCATTACGTTTGTGGGGGGGATTGATGAGGTAGTCAGGCCCAATCAATTATTTTTCTCCTTTCTGCAATAACTAAATTTAATCATGCATTGCTGGTACAGTTTAATCATTGACATGAAGCACCTAAAACCTTCAAGCAACATCTTGAGTGCAACAACAGGAGGCAGGAGGCCAATTCATGGTGGGCTCCGAATGGCAAGACATGTTAGGCCCACACTAACTACGTGGGGATAACCCTTTAGTTTAAAGGCAGTGCTTCCTTTTGTGTGACTTGTTATGTCTTCACCCAGGATTGCTAAATAGAGTGCTATTAGCAGGAATGGATGGAGCTGTCAAGTAGTTTTGCACAGATTTTATGAGTTCTGCTCCATCTGTGTTTCATGGATTGTCAGGTGTCTTTCATTCCATCATCCGCTCATTGACAGTCTTGGATTTTTTAGGGATGCAAGAAAATTTGTTCCTGTTTGCAAATGCAGATTTCTCCAATACGCCTACTGTCAACCCTGATCTAATTGAGGTGCTTGTTTTCCAGCACCAAAATTGTTCCAGCCCTGGTTTATACATTTTTACAGAAATAAGTGTGGATTTTCACCCATATGTTTCAAAGGCACACATTTTTGTATGCATTTGAAACATTTGTGTCCATTTTAGAAATGGATGCAGTTTTCTTTACACTTCTTTGCAAATATGTACATCTTAACAAACAAACGTTTTCTTTCTTTAGAAGGTACTGCAAGCTCAGGAATGAGTTTCCAATCACAAATCGTATTGTGCTCCATATTCAGGTCCAGGAGATACAAACTGGGTAAATCCATAAGTGAATTGACGTATGGTGGAATGAATTTCTCACCCACCCAGGGAAGATGCCGGATGCCTGTCTTTGGAAGCCCTTCTCTTTCTTTTCCTCTCTGTTTGCCCAGCTGCTCACTGGACACAATGACCACCTTCCTTTCCTCCCAATAAACACAGGGGCTGCCTCCCTTCACTCCCAATTGCCAGGGTCCATCCTCTTGCTGGCTCTGGAATCCCTCTCAAGTAAGCAAAACAGGGGATGGCCTATCTGGGGAACTGCGTCAGCAGGAACCAGCAGCGCTTGTTACAGAACCATTCTGACCCAAATGCCCAGCTCTGAGAGGATCCAAGCAGAGGCTCCCACGTCCATTGGAGCAATCTCAGCTGCCATTACAAAACATAAATATTTCATTGCAATACACTTAGGAGGAGTGGCAGGGGTTGGTTAGAACAAGGAAGGTATCTTCGGATGCTTTCGTGCCTGGGTCACCACCTTGCTGGACCTGATTCTTGTTCCTTGCTTATCTACATACTGCTAAAGGCTAGAAAGAGACAATTGTATTTGTTCTACTCATTCCTCCTGTAATAATTTTCAGCTTTGGGAGTATCTTAGTCCATGTTTGAGCTCTTTGTCTTATTAAGAACAGGAGACAGATTGCATTGTCATATGTGCCCTTTTCAAAATATCTCAGAGGATCTGTCCTTCTCCTATTTTTGGTATCACTCGATGAGCTTCATATTTGAACTGAAGCTGAAGAAGAGATTTGAAGGTGCTAAGAATCTAGTCAAACACAGTAACGTGGGTGAGAAACCACAGTCAGCAGCCTCTTTAACCTATTCTAGGCCAGTCTAGCGCCCAGCTAATAGACAACAGGTCTAAAGGCAAAGACAAAATGAAGCATTTGAAAAAATTGATTGGGGTTGAAAGCTTGAATTGATTTAATTGGTAGAATCATCAGCTAAGGCTTCAGCTGGCTGATCACTTATGGGCTGGGGCTCAGGCCATGAGGCAAGAGAATTTGGACAGGCATCTCTCAGCAATTCTTTCTTGTCTAGCAGTATGTGATACCTGTTTTTAATTGCAAATTATTTCATTCTTCTTCAAAATGTTCCTTAAAACTTACCTATGGCAAAAGTTACCTTGATAACACTCATTTATTTCTGCTCAGTTAATTAATTAGCTATGAACAAATGTTTAATCCACTAAAATGTCTTTAACCAGAAAAAAAAATCTAAAATTAAGAATAGTCTCATTCTAAGGCCCCTTGCTAGGAGAAACTAACAAGAACCACAGAGCCTGGGGACACATCTGGGCTTCGAGTTGCCAAAGGTGGTCCTCTGGGAATCCCTATGTGCCATGTGCCCTTTCCCAGGGCCCATCTACTTCCCCCCACCCTTTAATGTATTTTGTTCATTTTGCACAATTCCTAGCTCTTGAACATTTTTTCTGCATTCCAAAATGTTGAAATCCCCCTATTTCAAGCTGAGTTACAACACTAAACTACAATATGCTGGTCTTTTTGTGTTTTGGCCCCACTTATTTTGCCTTTGGGCCTTCCCCCCTTCCTTCATCAGCACTCACTGCTGGAATGCGCTGCCTGGGTGTTTCTCTGAAGGTGGCCCTGGGACCAGAGTACTTCTGGTCGAGGCCTGATTTAAACATCCCATACCTCACCCATGCAATGCAGCTCACATCTCCTTTAAATGAGGACCCCTGCTGCTGGCACATGAACCATGTGGATGTGCCCATGGGCCCTAACTCGTCCATGGAGTGCCTGGTGCACAGAGCTCTTTAGAAAAGATTACAGATATGTGGAACATCACAAAGGAAAATGTTCACACATGCCCTCATGTCCAAAATGAGTTTGACAACAAGAATAAATATCACTTGAGCTTTAAAATAGAAGGAAGGAAGGAAGGAAGGAAGGAAGCAAGCAAGCAAGCAAGCAAGCAAGCAAGCAAGCAAGCAAGCAAGCAAGCAAGCAAGCAAGCTATAATATCTGAAAGTGTTTGGTAGCCTCCATGTGTACCACCAGCCAGTAGATCCTTTCCTCTTAAGTTGTCATTCCACTGCAGTATGTTGATGCCAGTGGCATTTAGTGTGATGCAATGGGGTTATTTATAATTCTTGTTAGAGTTCAGTTGGTAAAGTATGAGTGATAAAGAGCTGAGTATGTTCTTGGTACATCTAATGTAACCAAGGTACCTTTTGGAAGTAAAGTCAGAGCTGCTGAGATAAGAGTCTTTTTGCTGTGGTCCAAACCCATAGATTTGTTATAACATACCTGGTTCTGCTATCTACTTCATGCATTTGACAAAGGATACTCCACACAGCCTTGTGAGAATGAGAATGAGCTGCAGCTTAGTGGCAAAGAACATACTTTGCATGCAGAGGTCCATGCCCAAACCTTGGCATATCCAGTTAAAGGATATCAGGATTATAAAGAGTCTAGAGGAGGACAACAAAAATGAACCACTGGTTGGAAACATGGCTCTAGAAGGAGATACTGAGAGAGAAGAGAAGATTCAGGGGGAACATGATATCCCTCTACCTCAAAGGCTGTCACAAAGAGGAAGGTCAAGATCTCTTCCCACTGTTATGGAATGTAAGACCAGGAATAATCAGTTCAAGTTGTGACAAGCCAGGTTCAGGCTAAATATCAGGAAAAGTTTCCTCACTGTCAGAGCAATGCAACAGTGGAACCAGTTGCCTAGAGAGGTGGTAGTCTCTCCCACATTAGAGACATTCAAGATGAAACTGGACAACCATTTCAGTGAGATGGTGTAACTTGGTGTCCTGCAACAGCAGGGGGTTGGACCCGATGGCCTTCTTGGCCACTTTTAACTCTATGATTCTATGGAAGGCTAGTCTGTGGAAGTTTTCTGCCTGGGTCCATGGAGAACTTCCACTAGTTGAGGTACATACACTCTTGTTCTGATTCAGCATTAGCCACAGGCATTCATTCTTCCACTGCTAGGAAAGAGTACAGAACATTGGAGCATTTATTTTGTCACCCAGTGGATTCAATCCACAGAAGAAAAAGAAAAGAGAAGAACAGTCGACAGGATGTCTTTTTATTGGACTTGCTGCTTCTTTCAAATTTGTGAACATTTGAAGCTACAGAAAAAATGACAACTTCATATTATTTTGTGTTTGATCAGAACAGCTGTAAAATGACAAAGTAAAAGGACATCCAATAGACATTGTGTCATTCTGAATGTTCATGCCTGAAGTTATTAAAGTTTCCTTAAGTGCTGTACAGGAATGGGATGAGACAGGGATTGCTGGGCAACCTTCTCCCCATCAGGGTATTATGGGTCCACCAATCTGCCCCAGGGTTAAGGAGGGAGGTATGCACACTTCAAACATGTGAGCATGTCATCTGCCCAACTCCAAACATGATCATGAGAATGTCTGCAGTGACAATATGTTCAGGTTGTACATACCTTCCTTGAGCAGACAGAATCAGTCTCATTTTAGTCTATGGAGGCATCTTAGGCAATTTTATGCACTTAGGAATTGAGAGAAAATTGAACAGGGCAAGTGGAACAAATATCACATACAATCACTGCTTGGTTTGTGCAATTTCTGGTTAGCACAAAATGAGCAGCAAATGGGAATCAGGTATGAGACGAATGATGAGCCAGTCTGTGGAGAATCCTGATGATCTCTGACACTTCCCTTCCCCATGTCCCTAGTGCTTAAGCGGTATGACACCTCTTTACAACTTGGTGGCCAACTTTTAGTTGAGGGAGCCCAACTCCAGCTCACCACTCCATTAAAGCCCCCAAACTCAAGATAAGCTTAAAAAAAATGTCCTTTGACCTCTGTTGGGTCCCACCTTCCTCTGGACAGCTATAAGGATTCCTGTCTCACAATAAAGGTGTGTCTGGGTGCTCACTCCTGGTTGACCTCCTGGTTGACTTTTCTTAGCCTCCTTGGTTCATTCGCCAGCCTCTCAGAGTACAGAAGAGGCAAAACCCCAGCATCCCACAGCCAATCAAGTCTGCAAGGGGAAAAATCCTACTCAGCCCCAAATGACTGGTTAAACTCACATTGACTCTTGTTGAATAGGTGGGCTGGTGCAAAAAAGCAGCCAGTGTTATGCCAGGTTACCTTGGAGCAAAATACAACTCAAAAAGGAGTGTTTTCCTTCCCAGGTATCTCAAGAGATTTAGGATGTTTGCTGGGGTCTAACAGATACCATTGAGGAGACCACACCCTAGCCTTTGATTAATACACGTCCACAACTCACTCACTCACTCACACACTCACTCATTTACTTATTTATTTTAGCTTGCATGAAATGAAGAGAGATTTTTTCCAGGAAAATGTATATATAAAAAGCAGGAGCAAACTCTGAACCTGATGTTGACTAGGCAGCAAATATCCATATTGCATTCCAGTCTTACTCTGTCTTTCTAAAGAGCTAAAAAGTCTTCTGCCTGACAGCCTTAAAGAAAGGTAGGTGCTGAAAGGTCAAGAGAGAGAGTCTAAGACCACAGCTAGTCTGTTGGTGGTCCTGCACCATAAACTCTCAACAGCAGTCCCTTGTGAAGGCAGGAGAGGTACAAACATTCCACTTGCAAAATGTTGGTCCAGCCTCACTACAGAGATGGATAAAATGAGTGGATGATCTTGGAATGAGCTGAACAATTACAGGATTCAGCAGTGCCACTCTCCTACACGGGAGGTCATGCTTCCTCTCTCATCTTCGTGTCATAACACTGAACTTGGGCAGGTCATTCCAAAAGCTTTGTGAAAGAACAAAAGAAACCGCAAGAGGGAAGAGGGACACTTTGGCATGCGCAAGTGAACCCTGAAGTTAACAGAACTTATAACAAAATACTTAGATGGGTCACCCACTCCCATAATTTGGAAAAGGGAAAACTGTGCTTGTAGAAGGAATGGGGGACAGAGTATACATCCACTATGGGAGTGGGGTGGGGGCAGTTTTGCAAGCTACCTGCTCGCAGTGCAAGCCGCATTTCGGTGACTCACAGTGCAAGCAGGAGGAGAAACCATGTGGCAGGTGGAGAGGTACCAGAAATCTGCAGGGGATGCAGAGGAGTTTGGATCGTTTTGAATATAACATGCTGATTCTAAGGCTTTTTTGAGTTGTGCGGATTCCATGAACATATAGATAGTTTCTTACTTCAGTGTGTGTGTGTGTGGGGGGGGGGGATTTGTGTACACATGCACTCTTGCAAATGCAAATTCATGTAAATGTGCATTAGTGCATATCTGAGGACAGGGGTGTTTTCTGAACTCAGAGGTGGAAATCCAGGAACTCCTATAGCCTTTTAGACAATCTCTACGAATCAATGGATTGCCCTGCTAGGCTGCAGTTCCATGTACGCTTACCTGGAGGGACATCCCACTGGATGCAATGGGCATGACTTCCAAGTGGACAGCTCTGGGTTTGCATTGCAGGAGAATGGACTATGGATCAGAACATGTAGGGTCCTTTGTGGAAAGGAGGGACATAACAATAAGATCTAATCTACATGGATGAAGAAATGCCATTGCCAAGAAAACAAATCTTCCATAGTCATGGTAGCTCCTATATCTCTTTTCTACTAACTATTCAGTGAAACAGAACATTCTAATGATCTGTATAGTGCTAGTTTTTGACCAGGGCTAAATGTAAATTCCAGGATGGAGTGGGGTGAGGATGGGGAACAGGGAAATGATACCGACTTGTCATCCTTTGTTAGTGGAGAAAAGAGCATGCGACAAAACATGAATTCATTAAGCTGAAGTTCTCAATTGGATTATAATTCAAAGTTAAAAATTTAACAGTAAATTAGGATGCTGTGACAAAGTAGATTAAATGTTCCATTCGTTCCTTCCCTCCTCTGATAATATATAAATGGAACTGCAAAATGGCACTTCTGCTTCTCAGGGCCCTAATGAGATGTAACAATCGGTGCACAGGTTTTCGCCAAGAGCAACTTCTCCAGAAAGGAGAGGCACTCGCGCTCGCTCGGTGCCCTGGAGGCATTCAGCGCTGCTGTGAAACCTGCTGCAGCTCGTCTGACAAGAAGGGAAGAGCAACATGGGTTGACTCTGCACATCCGCTGACCCCGGCTTGTTGCCTTGTCTTGTGAGCTTTTTGTCCTGCTGCTTAATAGGGATAATGTGCCATGCAGTTTTGCTCTGTTTCCAACCACCCCCACCCTTGCATCGGGTTATCTTACTATAGGAGATAAAGTCCGGTAAGGAGAGAGCCCATGCATGTGTCAGAAGAGAGTAAAAAATAAATACATCTGAACTGAAGCAGAGTTCTGGGATATCCTAGTCCTTGCCTTGCTCCTTAACTTTCATTTCATCCTTGCAAAGACCTGAATGTCTTGCTGTATATGTTTAATTTACTTTATTTTTTAATTTTATTTATTTATTTATTTTAAGGTTTTTTATGCTGTCCCATTACTTAAAAAGTCTCTGGGCAGCTTACAGAGAGCGAACCAAAAATCCAATACCCATAACAACAACACACATCTTTTTTCAAAAAAAAAAGATTATTTTTTATTTATTTAGATTGTTGGTAGAAGCAGCCCTGAACACCATTTAGAAAGGGAAGATATAAATGTAACAAATAAATTTCCACTTCCCTGCTTCCCTAAATTCCTTAAAGTCTGAAGATTTTTCCCATGGGACTCCTTTCTTTGTCAGTGGATTCCTGTTTCAGATCATTCATCTTGTCTAGATTACAAGATCTTCTAAAATTAATTCTAGAGTTGGGCGGCACTGGAACATCCAGTGGGCCACATATTTCTTTTCATATTGTCTCCTTTCTTTTTTGCATTTCTTCCCACTCCTTTATATGATTTAAGTCCAACAGGAAAGGTAACTGGCACCTCTGGGGGAAGCTTACTTGACAATGCTTATCTCTAGCAAACCAGGGATGCCGTCTATAATGGCTCACACAGGGACCCTCCTGAGTCAGCCATCCTTTAAGGAGGTGAGAGGGCTGGCTGCTAGGTGGAGGGTCTTTTCTGCAGCTGCTCCCCACATCAGGAATGCTCTCCCAAAGAGATTAGCCTGGTGCATTCCTTACTTTCTTTTCAGCACCAGGCAAAGACCTTCCTTTTTAAAAAAATATTTTAATAACTAATGCCATAAGACCTTTGTTTTTGTATTTTCTGCTTGTATTTTATTGTTATTTTATTTTTAATGTGCTATTGATTTTTATCGTGCATTTGTTTTGTAATTGTGAGCTACCCAGAAGTGCTGTGGCACAATTGGGTAGCATACAAATATTTTAGATAAATAAATAATTCTAGAAAGGGGATTTGGGGGCTAGAGAGCTGTGTTGTATCTATGCTATCTATGTTCTGCACATTTCTGGGCATCTTACATGCTCTTGTTCACTCATTCATGGAATCTGTTTTTAAACTAGAATTTCATTCTTCCTATGTTAATTCTCATTAGTGCAAAGGTAAACTTGTGGAAAGGTGTATTCATTACTGTGCAGTTGTGCTAATGCAAATAGGTACAAGTACCCTCCCCCAAAAGTTAAAAAAAAAAACCCTCTCCACAAATACTCATGACTCAGAAAAAGCAGGTCCATGGTAGAGCCTGCAGGTTGGATTCATCCTTATTTGAATCCATTGCAGATTCCTGACATCTTTAGCAGCCATTCAAACCACGTAAGGTGGGCCCTTCCTCTGCCTTTTCTCTAGCCCCATCGTAAGTGAATTGGCAGAGGAAAATGTCATAGCTAAGTAGATGGAAAGTGCTATCTGCTGGGGAAAGGCTTCCAGAAAGATGGACCCAAAAACTGCTTGAGATAACTATGTTGTGCCTTCCTGCTAATGAGAAGATTAGAGCATTAGTCTAGTTTCCATAAAAATGATGAGTGTGCAGCCAATCTAACATTGTTATTTTAATGGCCTGGAGCCTGAGCAGACAGCATTAATGTATTGATACTTTGGAACAACAAGGAAACATTTCTCTGTTTTGTTTGCTTAATGGCTTACAAATTAATTGAGTTTGAGGCAAGCTTGGAGATTGCTCAGGTAATCTGAAATGGATTAATTCACAGAAATGTATTTATGTGCAAACGTTTCCAATGAGGAAATATTTATTTAAATGAGTGTGTGTGTGAGAGAGAGATAGAAAAATCAAACATCACCCCTCTGAAATAGGAAGAAAAGAATATATGTCTAGCACTCAGGCACACCCACAAGGGATACATGAGGAATGAAATCAGAGAGAATTCCAGCACATATTGACCTGGCTGTTCTAGAGGTGCAATCCCATGGAGCTGGATACCATTAGATGGAAGTCTATGAGCTCAGAAGCTTCCAAGAGTCACATGACCTGCTGAGTTGTTGTCAGCAGGATAGGAGAAGAACAGAGGTGGCTTGCCTCCCATTCCACCGCCGCAAAACCAAAGCAAAACCTAACAAAATTACATGCACAAACAAAAACAGATAGACACCCAGCAGCAGTAGATGAATAGTAGAGTTTAGACACAGAGACTCCAGGTTATTCTGGATCCAGGCCTCTTTCCCCCACCTACAGTTCTGCCCGCCTTTCAACTTCCTCAAAGCAGTCCCGGGTCATTCTATTGCAACTGCAGGCGCCATGTTCTTTTCATGATAGTTGCAAAGTGATGAGGGAAGGGATTAAGCTGGTTTATCACTGTCTGCATGGAGTGTTGGAGGGGATGGACCTTTGGTCTAATTCTCCATGGCTTTTCTTATGGTCCTGTCCCAGGGGTTCCCTTCCCAAGGTTATTGGAATGTCTGTCCATAGGAATGTTGGAGAAATCAACAACAAATTCAAATAAGATCAGATTTCTACCAATCTGATCCATGGATTACACGGTGGATCAGCTTTTCATGAGTTACACAGATCCTGCAGAACTGTGAAGTTTACTATTTTTTTGATATTTTACACAAGTCTAGCTATAAAATAGGAATAAATTAAAATGCACACTGAACAGACATGCACACCTCTCTCCCATAGAATAAACATGAAAATGAGTAATTTGTGGGCATCTGCACAGTTTCTTTGGATTTATACATTTTCAGAAGTGCAAATTTGCACCGGTGCGCTCAAACATGAAAAACTAAAAAAAATCCAATACCATTAATGAGCAGATGATGGAATGAAAAATGCCTGATAATCCATGAAAGACAGTCAGAATGGTTTAACAAAAGCCAGAGATCCCTCTATGGCCAATGAAGGGGGGATTCCAAAATATCTCATGTGCCCAGGGAAGTTTCTCCAATGACCAGGGTGTTGCTTTCTGAAGAGAAGCTCAAAACTTAATTCTTTAGCAGCTTTTATACTTCTGGAATGTTCCATTTCAGGTCTCAGCTTTAAAAAAGAATCAAGATGCAGTGTATATTTTACTAAATTTTTACTAAACTACTTTACTAAATTGACTTGGTTTTCTTCTATTGATTTTAATGGATGTTTCTTGGAATTCAGTATGATGAAATGACAATGGCTGGGAAAGGATTGGGGTTACTGGTTGACAGGGAGTGGGTTATTATTAATCAAAAAAGCAAGAGTCAAGTAGTGATATACCATTAACAAGTTTCCAGGATATTAACCAATTTCTGCAGAGATTCATGCATGCATGCATGCATACGTACATAATAGTATTAATTTGTTTAAAAATAATTTACTTAAAAATCATAAAGAAAATGATGCACAATGTTTTCAACACACACACGATATTAAGAAAATTACTAATAAAGCTGCATAAATAGGAAACCAGTTACATGAAACCATCAGAGATATCAACAATCAAAACCACAGGAGAACAAAAAAGTCCCAGTGGAGGAGGAGTTATGAAATGTTGCTTGGTAAGTTTTCTGGAGGGACTAGTATTATTTAATTAAGATACTGTTACTAAGAACCTGCAGGACTTTGAACTGAGGATATCTCAGCTAAGAGTTATGGCAGACGCGAAGCTGCCAATAAAAAGAGTGTCCCTGTCTTTCCTTCTCCTCTGGTCTAGGAACACTGGATATCTGATGCGCTAGTAATATAATTTATCTAGCTCTGAAAGCAGCAGCCAAGTAAATGGTAGGGAAATTCACAGCATGATAAAATCAGGCAATATATCGAGTATTCCTAGATGGTACAGGGAGAAAGCAAAAGGACTCTGCTTCTTCCATCTATCAAATATTGAAGCAATGCAGAAGTTGATTTAATGTGCATCCAAACTGAAACTCAACCCATCTTCCTGGTTCAACTTCCTTTAGAAGGACTTTCAGCAATCTTGTCTGCAGTGATCTGACACTGCTATGACACGAGCAAATCCACTGAAAAGGTCAACTACTGTTGACACTGATAGATGTTATTTGGCATTGGAGGACAATTTAGAGGTTGAACAGATGGATGATAAGACAGTGTCATAAGAATTGGCCTAAGATAAAATATTGGCCAAACATATCTCAAAATTGGAGTCAGAAAATTAAACTGCAATGAAGCCAGAAATAAGAAAGGAGCATGATTTTTGTTTGCTTGTTTTTGAAGGTTGCAATAAAAATCCAAATCTACCTGAATTGGAATGCATTTTCATTTTGAAACACAAAAGTTTAATTGTTTTCTCTGATAACATTATTTGTGGCACCAGTTGCTGTTAGAAAGAATTAGACTGAAAACCTGAATCCTAGCACAAAGAACCCCAACCCATTTACTAGAATGTAAGTGTCACTGAAGACAATTTACTTCTGAGTAAAGATGTATAGGATTGCATTGTTAGGCATGCTGTCTTTCTAGATCCCCTTTACATCTTTATGTAAGGGAATTGTTATAAGAATATAAGGAAAGCCATGCTGGATCAAACCAATGGTCCATCCAGTCCAGCATTCCCTTCACATGGTGGCAAACCAGCTGCCCATTAGTTCTCTTAAGCAGGAGGGATACAAGAGGTTCCCCTGCCCAGGCTCATCAGCATCTGATATACAAAGGCATACCGCCTCTCAGAACAAACACAGCACATAGTCGCCAAGAGCCAACTGATGCATGGAGGCTGATGGGAACAGAATCTGTGATCCCACTTCCTTCTCCATCTGTTCAGTATCTGTGCTCAAAGCAGAGCATTTCTGGGCACATAAGAGGGGGAGGATTATGGGAGTTGTAGCTTTATCAGCAAAATATTCCCTTTAAGGTAGTGAGGTTGCCCCTCTCCTTTGATATACAGAGCAGGAATGGCTGTCCATTCCCATAGGAATAGGAATGCATATCCATGTTCCCCAGCAACATCACTGGCATGGCTTATGACATGTAGGTGCCCTGTAGGTATTTCAGGCTACAAATTGCACTGTCCCTGATCACTAGAATGGTAGCTGGGGCTGATGGGATTTGAAGTCTGTCCATCTGGAGGTCACTGCTTGGGGAAACAATTGTGTACCCCATCCCTGGCTCTTTATAGTCAAGGCATCAGGTCATATTTCTAGTCAATTGTCTTTATTATGCAAACTGCACACAAGCAATTATTGCCTCGGGCTACAGGCAGTATTCTTCTGCAGCTGAACAGGACAGAGCTTCCAAACAGGCTTTGCACAGCATGGAAATCATAAGCTGCAGCTGTTCCCAGGTTGGAGCATCACAAAAGAGTTGCCACAAAACTGGCACATCTCCTAGGACTCACCGTTCTCAAGCAGAGAGAGTTACCAGGTCCCTCCCTCAAGGTGCATCTTTCCACAAAGTCTCCTGGCTGGTTGCAAAGGTCTTTGATTCCCCTGTGGCCCAGTGTACACCGGATGCTTCACTTCTGAGACTTGCATTTCCGCCTCCTCCCACTTTTCCGTTAGGACCCTGCATCTCCACAGGCTCAGAAGGCCCAGCTTGGAGGTCCTCAGAATGCCCTCCTCTCTCTACCTCCTGCTCCCGCACTCCGCTGCTTCCACAATGCCTGACTCAGAATCACTTCTCATGTCCTCTGTTTCTTCAGAGATGCTGGAGGAAGCTGCCATATGTTTTCTCCGAGAATAAGCCCTTGGACCTATTTCTATAGAAGAAACAACCCTCCATCATTCATGCCATTTAGCCTGAAGGTATTGATTTATCTCTTTGCCAGTTGATCTTTTTGCCAAGGGAGCACTTCAAAGAAAAACAGACCTTGTAAGACTTTAAGAATGGATTGAAAAAGAATGAACCTTAAACATGTTTCAATTTCAACCTCTCCCCCCGGTCCCTGTTCTTAATTTCTCTTCTGTCACAGCAAAACAAAAATGTTTGCTGTAGATGACCTGACACTTTAGAGGATTTCTTGACAGGCACGGCAAGGAAGAGCGCAAGCTTTTAGTTAGCTGCAAAGAAAGTTCTGACTTGCTTTATATCAAACTCATAGACAAAAGCCTCCATCTTTCCAGCAAAACAGGAAAAAAGTGCAATAGCATGTCTTAGCCTTTATGGATTGTTTTCTCCCAATAAAGTTTTGAAATAAGAAGACTTAGGGAATAATCTCATCGCCAGCTCAGTCCTTGGGGGGGGGGGGGGAATGGGTTTTCATACATTTCTGACTGAGGAGAAAACTTGTCCAAGCTTAAGCAATACCAAATGGAAAGTATATAAAAACTGGTTTCTAGCAGCTACGTTTTTAATGGAAAAGAGACTATGGATTTTAACTCTTCCATTCACTTTTTTGACCAGAGTGGAAACTCCTGAGAGCCAAGGTGGGGTAGTGGTTAAGAGTGCAGGACTGAGAGTTCTAGTCCCCACTCAACCATGAAGCCAACGGGATGACTTTAGGCCAGTTACATATTCTCAGTTCAACCTACTTCACAGTGTTGTTGTGCGGATAAGATTGAGAACAGCAGGAAGAGTAAACTGCTTTGATTTTTTTTAAATAAAATGTGGGATAATCTAATAAATAGATCTGATCTAATCTAATAATAGATAAATACCTCAGTATTTTAAAGTTACTTTCTTCTGATTTCTTTTTTGCTTTTGTTTGCTTGCTGTAGACCAAGCAACAAAACATCATTCACTGAGGGCTGTTGACTATTCAAACTATCATTGACTATTCCTACACCAAACAGATGTAACTTTCAAGACATTCCATGAGTATTTAATTTCATTCTCCAAATATTAGCAGGATTTCATTACAACATATATATTCCAGATGGTCAAGCTGTATTGGAATAATCTGATATCTCTCAGGATATAGATAGATGGATATTTAAAGCTGTGATTGTGGGGGAAAATAAATACTTCAGAGAGGAATATACATAGGATTCCTCTATCTGGACCTGACAAATATTTTCAAAAACTTAAATGTGCTGTTTTGTACATTTGCAGAGAGTTTCTCTTTGCCATAAAAATCCCTGAAAAAGATGCAGCTTCCATTTAAATAAGAGGGGTTGTGCTTTCCAGATCTTGTTTTATATCATAGGGCCTACTTGTTGATCTGTATTGGTCTTTGGTCTTGTCCACTTAGAACAGATTCTCTACCTTGGTTAATTTTGGAATCATACTTTCTGGACCTCTTTCCAATTGGATGGCATTAGATTTCTTGGCACATTAAAATGGCTGGGTTCCTCCTGCAAGTAAAAGTTTCATGTAGAATATATTGGCACATTAGTTACAGCTTGGGTCCACTTTCTCATGCTAAATTGATTCTATGGAGAAACCAAGATTTAAACTTTGGTAGTAAAATAGTTCTGCATTGGACTTTGATGGATTCATGTATTTTTAACCTTGGATCTGTCTAGGGGTGCTGACTCTGAGTTTTTTCCCATCTTGACTTTGTGTGGCAAATGGGATTTTCCTACTAAAGCTGAATGGCAGTGCTTTCATCAGCAGCATCTTTATAATCTAGACTAGGCTCTGCTGGTTTTGCAATGTCAGAACCTCCTTTGCTATTGGAAGCTTTTGAAGCTGGTCAGTCATATCAACCCATGGGCCATGCTTGTAAATACTTATTATCCCTGAATATGATACAAACATTTTAAGAAGAAAGTGAATAGGGACTGAGATTGTCCCATTTTGCTTAACCAATGTGGCACAACTTTAATATCTGTATTTGAAATGCATGGATCTTAGGTTATGTCTTATTCAATAAAATTCTTGTTCCATGTCTAGGAGACACCAGATATTCTCTTTAACAAAAGTTTAAATTACATTGCCTGACTGCTGGTATAACACACTTCTTTTAATGCTTCATTTAACTGCATATTTTGGCAATGTCCAATAGTCTCTTTGCCGAGAAGTTATTCTACGGACAAACTGGTATTGGAAAGCTCTTAAAGATTTTCTACAGTACACGTGATTTATCTACCTGCTTCCAGGAAATAACACATAGTCAGTGGACATGGATTCCTTCTAACAATTAAAAAACTTATATTACAATGTTAAATTATGAGTGTTTGCTTCCTATGATACAATAGATAAATGGCTAACAATTATTTTAATGTTTGAATCGGTAGTATACAATTTGAAAATGGCATTAATGTACACTTCTTAGAAAGCTCTATTTTAATGTGCACAGAAACACACACATTTCATATGTATTTCTTGAAATCTATGTAACAACAGTGACTTCTGCTTTGTGGAGGTGGGAAAACTCTAAATAAGTTGTAATGGCACACATTTATGTAACAGAAGATGAGAGGTAAGGATGGGGAATAACATTTTCTTGATTAATTCCATACTTTTGAACTACGATGCAAACTGAAACTCCGTTGTCCTTTGACATTTGTGCTCTTCTGGTTTTTGCAGTTTAGTTTTCCAATCAAAAATGCTTACACAAATGCATATGCTACATAAAAGCATATCAGAGATGCATTATATTGGAAAAAGACTGCAAAAAGTGTAGGCAGAGTGGATATTGAACAAATGTGCTTATTAGAAGAAACATTCAGAGAAATACTCATTAATTTCCACCAAAGTACAGGGTGTCCCAAATTTTTTTGACATCATTGGCTATGTTATTAGACTACGAATGATGTCAATTTTTTTGGGAGACCCCATATAACAAATATGCTCAACATCCAGAAATAACTGAATGTAAGACTGAAGAAATTATCAGGCTTTGGACATACACAAAAAGGTAAGGTTAGGGAAAAAATAGAGTAACAGCAATTGACAGATCAGTGCATCCCTAGGGAGAGGAGGAAGAGATGTATATTTGTAGTTTGGAGTGGCAGCCATACATTTCATAGAATGTCAATTTCTTTTTAAGGTAAAGTTGAAAAGAACCTATACTGTGTACCCAAGTCTTGCTACTTGTCACCCCAAAGAATCAGCCAATATTGCTGTCCTGCCAAAGAGCAGATGCCCCTATTATTTGGGATGTGGGTGACTCCATCAGTTTTGCTACCTCCTGCATTTATTAAACACAACACAACATATGTTTCTTTCCTGAACAGGAAGAACATTGCAGATTCTTCAAATTCTCATTGAAGTAAACTGGAGCCAAGTCCTCACCCCTCTGCACCAGCTAAATCCATTATCATCATAGCATAGTAGAGTTAGAAGGGCCGTGAAGGCCATTGGGTTCAGCCCCCTGCTGTTGCAGGACACCAGTTCACCCACTCAGAGGGCTGTCCAGTTTCCCTTTGAATATCTCTAGTGTGGGAGAACCTATGACCTCTCCAGGCAACTGGTTCCTCTGTCATACCACTCTGTGAGGAAACTTTTCTGATATCAAGCCTGAATCTGGGCTGTCCCAGCTTGAACTGATTATTCCATGTCCTACACTTTCTCCATCAGAGAGAGGATCATGTGGTACTTGCCAGCCATACAGCTATTAAAGATGAGTAACCCCTCAAAAACAAGAGGTGCCCACCTTTACTAAGCAACAGCATGAGCTAGCACATTCGAAACAGCAGCCCGTTCCTTTACAAAAGCTCATTATTCTTGAAAGTAGTTCCTGTAAGCACAATCATCACAATAATAAATCTCAGGGTATGCAAAGAGTGGTTTGTTTAGCCCAGTCTAGCAACTACTTCAGAAAACCCTCTATTTGAGTACCCCTGGTACCCTTCCCTCTGGAGGCAGGCAAGCCTCCTCTCTGTATGCCACTCCTTAGTTAGCAGCCCTTCTCTCCTGATGCTGCATCCTGGGGTGAAGAGTCATACCAGGCTCTGCTGGCTCCTGGGGCTCCCGCCCCATCCCAGGAGTTGTAGATCCTGACCTGAACTTCAGGAGAGGGCAACCCTGAGATAAACCCCTCCCCTCTCCCCTCCCAATGCCTCAGGGTGCCAGTTCCCAGGGCCCCTCCTGCTCATCTGACGAGTCCATATCTGCCTGACCTTGGAACATACCTCAAGAATGGCTGCTCCTTTATTTCCCAGCAATGGTGGAATGTTCAGGAATTCAAATCCAGACTTTCCAACATCACTCTCAGTGCCCCATATCTTGATGGACAGAGCTGTCAGTTTCAGTTCCTTCATGATCATGATCATGATCACCATCGTGGTGATCGCTGCCTCCTCTTCCTCCTCCTCCAAATTCTTTTTATTCCAAATATGCAACTTTGGGTAAATAGCTTTCAAAACTGAATAAAAGCAAAATTCTTATCTCTCCTTGCTACATCCTTCCACAAGGGATCTGAATGTTTCACACTCAATGGTTCAATCATTTCCCTTTAAAAACAATATGTTAAGTGGATTCTCCTTCATCCACCACTGGCACCTTGTGTACATTATATGTGATATTCACTGGCATTACATCTACTGAGAGGATCAACCATGGTGAAGCATGTGCTTCGCATCAGCAGCACTAATACTCAGTGCAGTTCCAAAAGTGTGCAGGGAAGGTTGAACTCAGGTTTTGGGATGCTGGGAAAATCCACAATGGGTTCGGATGAATGTAGGTGGCTTGTTTGTTTGTTTTTGACTGCAACCTGCAGATTCCACAGTGGATTCGCTTTTTATGAGTTGCATGGCTGTGAGGACCTGGGAACAGCTTTTATATTAATTTTGGTGGGAGACAGCTTTGTGCAAATTCACTCTTGTGCAGTTTCTGAAAAAAATACATTCTGAAAAATAAATCTGTTTCCATCAATGAGCAGACAATGGGACAAAAGAAGTCTGAGAATTCACGAAGGTCCCTAATTTGTCTCCCCCTTGATACCATCTCTGGGACCCAGTGCTGTGCTGTGCAGTGCAAACAGAGTGTCTCATGATATAATGTGACAGTCTGGAAAATGGAGCTATCTGCTCCTGAAGCAAAGGGGGAAAGTCACACACTGGCGAACAGTTGATTTAACACTGTGCCTGAGCAAAGACAAGAACAACTTCGTAAGGATTTAGCAAAGCATCTTTTATTTTCTGCTGGGTCATTTTCCTTTAGGACTCAGCAATGAGCAGAATTGTCTATCGATTCGTGAATATTCACGACAGGCTGTTCAGCAAATTCTCACTTGCTGAGTCTTAATGTAAAATGGGGAAAAAAGAGAACAGGGAAAAAGCAGTAGGCAACAACTCAGCCAATGCACTGCACATTTCCTTAAAAGTAAGAAAAAAGTGTTTTCTAAGGGTTTGGTCCTATTCGAGTTTAGACAGAAAAAGACCAGCAGCACCCAGCATGCCCCCACCAGCATAGCCAGCAGTGGGGAGCGGGGCTGTTCTGTGTAAATATGCACAAAATTGCACTTTAAATAATACTGCTGTATCAGAAACAGTCAAGAATCTGGCATGAATGTATCTGCAAATGTTGACATTGCCTTAGACCTGTTTATGCTTAGTCCTATTTATTACTCACCTAGAAGACATTTCTGAATTTAAGTGGATATGAGGCTGTGCTTCCCTTCAGCATAAGGCAAAAATTGCTCCCCATCTTGTCCTGGTAGTGCAATCCTTCAAAACAAGGGTGGAAAACACTGGGAGAGCCACAGTTCCCTCAAACCATCTCCGTCAGCTATGCCAATCAATAGGTTCCTCTTCTTCCACAGACACATGGCCAGCATGGACATTATGGTCTTCACCATACTGGGAATAAGCATACTTCTTGAATTTGGTTGGTGAAGAAGGGCACGCATTCCATTTCATTTTGATTTTAATGGCAAATTACTAAACAGCTTCACAGTTCTTCATTTACTGGATGAATATATTTGAATGTGGGAGAAAAAGCAAGTGACAGATTCATCTCTCTTTTGAGTGTGGTGCCCTTTGGTTCTGAAGATGATAGGAATGACCATATCTTTCCAGTTTCTGGAATGAATGCTGCGAACCCAGGGGCAGTCACAGTAGACATTCCTTCCATATTGACCAGAACTTCCAAAGATGTTCTCATGAAGCTGCATGAGCTTCCATGATGCAGTGGTTCTCATGCATAAAAGTAACATGAATGGAGACCTCCATTTTTAGGCATCTACACACTCCCCTAAGCACACACTCCTTTCTTTTTAAAGAATCTATCCTTCTTTATTGGTTGATGCATTTGTTTAATTGCAGGGTCATTTAATTGATGGCATTAATTTAATGTGGAATGTCATCATGATTTGCTTGGAGGGGGGCTGCTTTGTGGACTCTTGGTTTGAATCCCTACACTTCAGATTCTGGCAAGACCATGCCTCTTTCTCTATGCATATTCCCAATGTTATAAAAAGTTACAATTACTGGGTTTTATACAGCATTAGTCCTACTTAGAGTAGAGCCACTGTAATGAATGAGACTTATTAGACTAACACTGAATAAAGCCCTTCGTGAAAATGAACAGTAGAAAGTTTGTAAAACAAAATATACCCAGAGCTACAAATGAGATTAAGTATGTTGAACAAAAGCAAAACTGTGGTTATTGTACAAATAAATCAAATGACTTGCTCTGGATCTCCTGGTGCCAAGGGGATATTCAGAGGTCCACATCTTAGCAAAATTGCCCTACTTTTGCCATCCCTCCCTCATTCTCTCCTGCAAAGTACATTTTAACTATCTTCTTTGAAATCATAATTATCCTCATGCCGTTTCAGAAAATGAACCCGGGCTTTGCTGTTCCATGAAAGTAAGCAAGAGTAAACATTGTCATGTATTTGGGGTTCAGCAAGGAGCTTATGAAGTAAGGCTGAGCAAATAATCCACAGCAAATAACATATTGTGTGAATTTCTCTCCCTTTTTGGTTAACACCATCTCTGCCAGGACCTTCCCCTGATTTAATTTGCTTTTCATTACTATTGGTGGCACTCTTTCAGTGGGTAAATCACAATTTACAGATTAGTTGTTTTCTCTTATTCCAATCATTCAGCTCACATGAGGAAGGTTTTGACTTGGAAAAGCTTTGGGATCTTTTTTCCCAACTGTTTTATGATTTTTTATGTAAATACTAGGATTTAAAAATGTATATATATTTTCAGTGATATATATAAACATACTAAATATATATATATAAATTTAGTAGTATTGTTACCAGAAACACCAGCTATGCTTCCACTTGATAAACCATCAACTGCAGAACACCTTGTTTGTTTATTATTCATTATTTCAATTTATATTCCACCACATTAGCCCACACTTGGGTTCTTTGAGCAGCATACAAGAAATTAAAACAACAACATTTAGAAAATTTGTAATAAGAGAAAGGTTTCCCCTTGACGTTAAGTCCAGTCATTTCTGACTCTAGGGGGCGGTGCTCATCTCTGTTTCCTAGCTGAGGGAGCCAGCATTTGTCCTCAGACAGTCTCCGTGGTCATGTGGCCGGCATGACTAAACACCGAAGTGCACAGAGCGCTGTTACCTGCCCACCGAAGTGGAACCTTTTTATATACTTGCATTTGCATGCTTTCAAACTGCAGGGTTGGCAGGAGCTAGGGCAGAGCAATGGGCACTCACCCTGTTGTGCAGATTCAAACCAGCGAGCTTTCGATCAACCAGCCCAGCAGCACAGTGGTTATACTAGAACATTAATAATATATCCAACAATAGCATAGAATCATGGAATAGTAGAGTTGAAAGGGGCCATGAAGGCCATTGGGTCCAACTTCCTGGACACCAAGTTACACCATTCCACTCAGATGACTGTTCTGTTTCTTTCTGAATGTCTCACGACCTCTCTAAGCAACTGGCTCCACTGTCGTATTGCTCTGAGGGTGCTTTTCCTGAAATCCAGCCTGAATCTGGGTTGTTGCAATTTGACTTGATTATTCCATGTCCTACATTCTGGTATCAGCAAGAAGAGATCTTGACCCTCCTCTTTGTGACAGCCTTTGAGGTACATATACAAGGATATCATGTCCCCCATCACTCTTCTCTTCACAAGGCTGAACATGCCCAGTTCTCTCAGTCTCTCCTCAGAAGGCAGTGTTTCCAAACCCTAGATCATTTTTATTGCCCTCCTCTGGACCTTTTCTCATTTTTCTGCACCTTTCTTAAATTTTGGTGCCCAAAACTGAACACAGTATACCAGATCTCGTCTGATTAATGAAGACTACAGAGGGACTACCACTTTTAATGATTTGGAAGTAATACTTCTGTTTATGCATCCCAAAATAGCAGCTGCCCTTTTTGCAGCTGTATCAAATTGTTGGTTCATATTTAGCCTGTTGTCCACAAAAACTCCAACGTCTTTTTTCTTTTTCAGTTCTGCTGAGCCAGGTATTCCCCATATTATATCTTATATCTTCCCCATTTGGTTTCTTCTTCCTAGGTGGAGGACTTGGCATTTGTCCTTACTGAATCTCGTTCTGTTGCTTTCAGCCCAGTGTTCAAGTTTATCAGGATCGCCCTGGATCTTCATTCTGTCTTCTAGGGTGTTTGCTATTTCACCCAGTTTTGCATCATCTGTAAATGTGATCATCTTTCCTTGTACTTCCTCATCTAAATCATTAATAAAGATGTTGATGATTTAGATATAAAGAAACACAATCCACAATTTAAAATCATTACCTAAACACTTTTAAATAAACAATTTAAAATTAACATTAAACTATAAGCCAAGAATAGGGTCAGGTTAAAATCAAAATTACCACTAAAATCAACTATTAAAATAGTTAAGAGAAAAGATAATTTCTTTGCCTGGTTCTGAAATGATAACAAGGATGGTGCCAGGCACAACTCTCTTGGGTGCCTATTCCAGAGATGGGCCACAACCACCAAGAAGGCCCTCCTTGTAGTGGCCGTCATACTCACCTCCTTGGGAGTTGGCACCTTAAGGACCTCCTGGCTTGATTTTAGTGGGAGGGTATGGACATATTGGAGAAGGTGATTGTTCTGGTACCCAGAGCCTGGGCCATTTATGTAAGTATGAGCGCTTTAATTGGGCCAGACCTTCCACTGTTCGCCACTGCATGTGATACAAAACTGGTGTGATATGGGCACATGAACCATTTCTTGTTAAAAATCACATTTTCAACCAGTTGGAGTGTCTGGACTGAGTTCAAGGCCATGTGGAGCACATTGCAATAGCCTAACTGGGATGTTTTCAGGGTGTGCATGACTGTGACTAAACTTGGTCTGTCAAGATATGGCTGTAGTTGATAAACTAGCCTCAGTTGATTAGTTGATACATTAGCTGCAGTTGATATGGCCATAGTTGATAAATTAGCCACTGAGTCCACTTGGGACTCATGTGAAACATTTGGAATCAGCAGCACCCCCCAACTGTAAACCCTGTCCTTTTGGGGAAGCACAACCCTGTCCAGGACATGGTATGAGCCATTCAACTCATCTGGTTGACAGTTTACCAATAGTACTTCTTGTCTCAACTGTGTTTCATTTTATTGGCCTAATCCAGTCCATTACTGAGGTCAGACACCAGTTCAGGACAGACAATGTCTCACCCTGATTTGTTGTAAAGGAAAGGTAGATATGAGTATCATCAGCATGTTGCTGAGATCTCAGCCCAAACTTCTGGATGATCTTACCAGTGGTTTCATGTAGATAATGAAAAGCACGGGGGATTCTATAGAGCTCTATGGAACCCCACAGCATAACAACCATGGGGCAGAGCAACCATCCTCCAGCATCACCTTCTAGTCAGTCAGGTAGGAGTGGAACCACTGCAAAGCAGTGATCCCAACCCCTAACCTGGCCACCATGGTCAGTGGGGCTGAAACCTGCTGAAAGGTCCAGGAGGATCAACAGGGCTGTGCACCCCTGTATCTCTCCTGGCAAAGGTCATCCTGTAGGATGACCAAGGCTGTTTTCATCCCAAACCCTGGCCTGAAACTTGGTTGAAATGGATGCAGATAATCCAGGTAATGATAAACTTACTCATATAGCTGCAGGGGCTTCAGGAACTCAGGAGACTGTCATAAAGGCAGTTCAAAGGTGAATAAGGAGAATCTTCTCCCTCTGCAGGGAGACTCAGAATCCAGCCAGAGAAGAGATCAGCCAGTCCTTGAGAACTCTGCTGCTGGAGCAGGAGAGCGCAGGGCTATCTTCTCAGGCAGAGGAACAGATTGCATGCCAGGCCTGTGTAGTGAGCTGCAGGTGAGAGTGCAGGCAGAGCCCATCTGCACCTGCATAAGAGGCTTACCAGAATGCCGACAAAGTGGTGGAAGCAACTTCTAACCAGTCTTTGGACCTCAGAGCTTGCTCATGAACCCTTTCTTGAACTGACTCCATTTACACTCATGACTCCGGACTAAGCAACACTTGACATCTGCTGATGGATGGACTGGCTTTCAGGTTTAACTCAAACATTGGATGGGAGTCTGATTCACATTTTGCCTTCAGAAAATGCCACCCTGGGAACTGCACCTGGCCTTGACTGACTGTTCTTTTATCAGACTTACTTATGCCATGAACAGCTTCCAATGGTATTGCTGTCTGGTGCTTTGAAGTTACCCCATCAGAGGTGTTGACAGTTTATATATCATTTCTTCAGCTCCGTAACATACCGAGAACAGCAATAACAAACCTGGTGGTGTTGCAGTAGAACGGATGGATATGGAATTTGTTGTTGTTTTTTTAAATAAAGCAGAGAATGGTACCTGTACAGAAAATGGTGCATGAACAATCTGCCACAGCCAGGCAAATATCAAACTACATCCTCGGAGGAAACATCGGAGGGATATTTAGGAAAACCATAAGAGTTTATCACTGACAGTGTTCCCTGCAGTGTTTCCACATCATCCTGGAAAGGTGCAGTGTTATTTTCTATAAAGTACATAAGAACTAAAATCATACAAAGGGCACCAGATTAACACATATGCAACGTCCTGCTCCAACATGACATGGGAGACCTCGAGTACAATCCAGCCATGTTCAGGAGCTTGTGGAAATGGAATTGCTTTGGCACCAGCAACACTATTGATATTCTCCTAGTGTTAGTTTACACCAACACACCTGTCCTTTTCACAAACATCAGGCACCATTGGACCTGCCTCTACTGAATGACCATCATGACCTGGATGGCTATTTTTCCTCCTTCAGAATTGTGATGTTTTCATGATGCTCCTTTCTCGTTCTCTGGCAAACCTCCAACTCCTCAAAATACTCTTACAAGAGAAGATA
Source organism: Varanus komodoensis (assembly GCF_004798865.1). NCBI lineage: Eukaryota > Metazoa > Chordata > Lepidosauria > Squamata > Varanidae > Varanus > Varanus komodoensis. Next base: position 14,493,058 of record NW_025335701.1, on the reverse strand, counting down.
CACAACAGTCATCATTCCTGGCATCCTAAGAAATGTGACCCTTTCCACCAGGTGTGTAATCCTTTTAGTGGGGAAAGCTAGTCAACATCCTGTACTCTGCATTTTAGGAACTCATTATTCAAGTCAGATCATTAGTTCTTATTAGAAATTGTGCTAAAGGTTGCTCATCTGCTCTACTCTTGACCCTCGCATAGAAATATTTGCTTCTGTTCAACTTTCCGCAGTTCTATACTAAGCAGAAAGATAATGAAATCCAACGTGCAGAAAATAGCACTCACTTCTCTGGTTGTCTTTAAATGAAATTCTGGACTGTCCTACATTTAAGTTGATGAGAAGATCAGGCTCACCAGCCTCTGGGAGTGAATTTTCCTTCCACTGGGACCGTGCCCCACTTCCTGCTGCCACCAAGATCTCCCCCATCATGCTGCTGAGTTGCTGCCTGTATTTGTCAGCATGGCAGCAAAGGTGAAAAGTAGTGATTTCTCTTAAAACTGGTGGAGAACTCTGTTCTCAGAAACCTTCCATGAACATGAATTTCCTTTAAAACAAGGAGTAGTTTCCCCACATACCTCATCTTAAGGAGAAGTCACTTTTCTGCCACCATAAAGTCAAATGTCAACAGGTGAATCAAAGATGACCACTGTACAAAGGTGAATATTTCCATGAATGAACAAATGAATGAATGAACGAATGAATGAATGCATGCATGCATGCAAAAGACCAACATTTCATATGTGGAGGGAAGAGTCTTTCCTTCAGGAGACCTGTTTGGTGTCTTCTCTGCCTGCCTTCAGGCAGGACGTTGGAACAGTGTCATTTAGGGAGGCACCTGATTGGAGTACACTTTAACACATGATGAAATAGACCAATGTATCTCCTTCTCTTCTCTTAATCCTTTGCTACCTGTCTTAAGACTCCTGCTGAATATGTTCTGTTTTGTAAAATAGGCTATTATTATTTTTCCACAGTCATACACTCTCTTGAGAGTCCCATCATGGGAAAGAAATGTAGGACTGACATAAAGAAATATATAAATAAATGCATGTATATACAAGCCACTGGTCCATATCCAGAGAGATAACCCTGTTTAAATTCAATCAATGTGAATCTCTTAGCAGAAGTATTCATAACTAACTTAAATCCCATTCATTTCTATGGGTCGTTACAGTGGCCCAACCCAACTTTCTTTAGATTTCCGGCTCCCATGGCAAGTGCTTAGACAGCTGTAGGCCAGGATTGGGAGGCATCCGTCATTTATTGGCTGATTTAAATGTGTAGTCTGCATCTTCCGACCGAGGCCAGGAGGGACGGCCCACATCTTTTGTCCTCCTAAGAAAGAAATGCTGCTTTTCAGTCACGCATTTTGGCAACGTTAAGGATAGATTGGTTCAATAGTCTAATGGTGGCTAAAGTCTGCTCTTTATTTTAATGGAATCAATAATCACAGCCTGGGCTTTCTCCTATAACCTATGAAGCTGACTTACTTGCAAACCTTTTCTGAAATGACTGTGTGTTTTAATAAAGTGAAAGTGTCAGTAGGCTAGTGTTTAACTGGCATTAATCCAATTCCTGAATGGAAAAGTTGAGAAAGGCCTGGCCAACAAACAAACTGGATTAACAGCCTGTCCGATATTGTTATCATTGTGTCCCAGATTAGATTGGATCTTGTGTGTTGTATAGATTCTTGCATAAATCAAGAGTCAAGTGCCGTGTCAAGCTAATGCATTATGCCACTGTCATTTGAGCCCTGTTTGTGCCACACAGTCCTGATGCAGTGATTCTTTTCTCTCCCAAATCCAGAAAAATGTTAGGGCATTAACTGGGAGGAAGAAATGACTGAGACGCTTTCACCTGTTGCACAGGCAAGCCTTCCCTGTGTCAGGTAAGTGGAGTCTTCAGCTGAAGCCCTGGGTCAATTGGCACAACCCTTATTCACTGCACCTTGCATGAGGAAAGACTGGCCACCTGCTTTCTGCCAGGCAGAGGATTGCTCCAGGGCTGCCAGCTCAGCAGCCAGAACTAGCCACAGTGGGCTGATTGGCTTGACTCTGCAGAAGTGGTCATGCTAGTGCAGACCCTCCAGTCGGAGCAATTTGTCACTTAAGCATAGACTCAGCTGTGCTTGGACTGGCCTTCACCAGATCTTTAGCCACATCACCTTGATGGGATGGTTCTTGAGATAAGTATCTTCTAAGAACTGATGAACTCAGTCACACCACTGGGAACAGCAGCTAAGCTGATTTTGCAAAGTCATTTCTGGATATGGGGTGATGGAAAAATCCATTTCCTGTTATTGATTGCTAGGACCTGGTGATCAAGGATGTCTTTTAGCACCAAATTCAATTTTGAAGACTCTCTCAAAGACCTCATTCTAGTGTCGGATAGGGCCAAAGGCAAAGGGGGTGGGACAAAGAGCACCAACAACTTTGAGCTTAAGGCTGTTACTATAGGTAACTAATCTTATTAGAGACATTCTCCTTACATACACCAGTTGCTGGGGAACATGGGCAAGAGAATACTATTCCTTATGGGCTTCCTGTGGGCAGTTCTGGATGAAATGCTGAACTAAATGGACCTTGGTCTGATCCAGTGTACCTCTTCTTATGTTCTTTCTTTAACCTTTTTTAATGAAAAAAAGTCAATAATAATCACCAAACAACTGGTGGTCTGGGGAAAGGACAAGCTCCTCTGGGAAACCCTGGAACGCCAAACTGGGGTCCCAGGAAGGCTGGATTTGGTCATCAATGGTTACGACCTGGACCAAACACAGGTAGTCACAAAAGGCACAGATGAGCTTGTTTTCTGTCTAAACTATCACTACAGTTGTACTTGTTCATGCAAATTAGCCTATGGAAATGTTATGGAAAACAGTGTCGTTTTAATTTTGTAGCCACATTCATGCACACTGCCCTATGAGGAGAGACTGAGGCAACTGGGCATGTTCAGCCTTGAGAAGAGAAGACCAAGGAGGGAAATGATATCCCTCTATAAGGACCTCAAAGGCTGTCACAAAGAGGAAGGTCAAGATCTCTTCTTGCTGATGCTAGAGCGGAGGGCATGGAACACTCAAGTCAAGTTGTGACAACCCAGGTTCAGGCTGGACACCAGGAAAAGCTTCCTTGTGGTCAGAGCAATACGATAGTGGACATCAGGAAGCAGCTGCCTAGAGGGGTGGTGGGCTCTCCCACATGGAGACATTCAGAAAGAAGCTGGACAGCCATCTGAGTGGGATGGTGTAAATCTGTGTCCTGAAACATCAGGGGGTTGGACTTGATGGCCTTCATGACCCCTTCCAACTCTTCTTTTCTATGATTCTATGATATCCATGTTTTTACCTCCAAGGAGCCCACCTTGGACTCTATACCTCCCCTATTTTATGCATACCAAAATTATGTGAAGTAATTGTGGCATCCCCAAGTAAAATCCATTGCTCAATGGGGAATGTATATCTCCTGAGTCCCACTCTGACAACTGCACCAGTCTGACCCCCTTTATTGGTAATACATAAGTGCCCACCTTTACGGCATGTAGCTACTGAACAGGTGGCCACAGCATGCCCTTCAAGTTAGAGACTGATCAGATAAAGAATGACTGGTCACAATCTGTGGTTTAATCACGACTCGACTGAGATATTTGAGTTCCAGGAGCAAAGCTCTGAACTCTGCTGCTTTCTGCCTGTGGGTTCTCTCTTTGCAATAACAAGCAAGTGCTTGGTCCAGAAGATGCCACACTTCCATCAAGACAGGCAAAATATTTCTGCATAATGGTAGACAACAGATAAGCCTAAGGACAGACATTGCAGTATAGATTTTTGGACACACTCATCACTTCTGTTAGGCTGGTTGATAATTTAGCAGAGTGCGGAAAGGAAAGGAGTGACAGCAACACTTGTGCATCACTGCCCATTTCCTTAGGGACTAGTGAGCATTAATGAAACAATGTCTGGCTTAAAGTGCTTAGACCTCACATCTCTAAAAGGAAGCCAAGTGTTGCCTGCATAAAAAGTTGAGGATGGCTCTTCCCTTTCTCATAGCCACTTCTGGAGTGGCAGTGTGTGTATCATCAAAACAAATGGCTTTTCGGCTGTGGTGCTCACACGGAGGAACCTATGAGGTGCTCCATCACAGCAGCTGGATTCTGAAGGCTTGGGGGGGGGGGCGTGTAAAGATTGTTTGTCAGTGCAATTTCATGAACACGTTTCCAGGCAGCTGAAGAGATACCCAACTGTGTATCACCCATCTTTTTGTTCTTCATTTTCTTCCAAGCCACCCCCACTGTGCTACAGTGGGTAAGGACAACAAACAACCATATCCTTGATTGTCCAACTATCCTTCAGCCCAGGGGTGTTGAACTTCTTTTGGCCTGAGGGCCAATTTCAATTTTGGAGAAACTTTCACAGGGCTATGTTCTTGTCTGGACATGGATGAAAGCAAAAGGTGTTAGGGCCAAAATATGAATAATACCAGCCAACTTTAGCATAGACATCTTACTGAGAATAACTCAGCCTCAGATAGACATTTAACCTTTAGAATTTAATCCTTTAGAGGGAAGGGGACAATTCAATTGCTGAGAAGCCACCAAACAATTTATGATTGGAGAAGAGAAGGCAGGACAAGGGGATGGGGCATGACCATCTGCGACAGCCTGAAGGGATGGATTAGAATGCCAGGTGGGCCAGATTTACCTCCAAGCTAGCTCTGCTGCTGCAGACAGGTGGCCAGCATTTTCTGCCTATTCCCTTTGTTCAGACATGTGGTACTTAAAAGTTGGAGCCTCTCAGGAAGGAGGAATTAACACACTTTTGCAAAGATGCAGCAAAAGGAAATTATTTTTTCATTTACAGAATTTTACTTGTATCTATAGCACTATTGGTACGGACAACACTCTAGAGTGCACAAAAGGACAGATTCCCAATTCAAGGCATACACATTCTAAAATGTAATAAAGGGGGACATGACAGAGGAATGGGAGAAAAGTAAAAGACATATAAAATTATGCAGGAGGCATCCTCATTGCTTCTGCAACTGCTTAATGAAAGGACATTGCATGCAAAATCCAGAGAAGTGAGATGCAGAGGCAATGACCTTTGCAAACAAATTGATTTTCCTTAGGATTAATTAAAATCTTCTAACGGTGCAATCCTACACATGTTTAGGGAGAAAAAAGTCCCACAACTCTAAGCATTCTCCAACCAGCACGGTAGTCTAGGGGAGCAGAGCGTCTTTGCACAATCCTACACTTGCATAGGATTTGTCTTCTGGGGAAGTTGTGAGTTTGGGGCACACTATGGAGAGCCGACCTAAGGTCCATAGACCATATCTGGGCCCAGAGTTATTTTATATCATTTTATTTAGGGTCTTTATATATAATCCTTCATAGCCTCCATCCTAAGGAGGTTTTATAAGCCCTCTGATAGCTTCAGCAAAACAGCGGAAATGTTCGTGGTATTTCATACAGCATCACTGAGGATGAAGCAGGGTTATAGATGATCCCATCCTGCTCATTGCCAGTGGCCCAGATCTGAAACCTCCTCAGCTGAGGGCTTTGCAACCTCTGCTTGAAGACTTTCCATGAAGGCTCGCCCACCACCCTTTCCAGGTAATTGGTCTATTTATATCAATTCACACTCTTATCATAGGCCAACTTTCAAGATACGAGGCAACTCACAGGTAAATAAAGGTATCTTTATTAAACTGCTCTTATCATCACGACGTTTTCCTGCTGTTCAACTGAAATCTACCTTTCAGTCATGGAGGCTCCCTGAGGTTAGTTCTGCCATCCAGGACTGAGAACAAATCATTGCCCTGCAAATTGTGTAGAGCTCTGCTAAATTTCCTTTGCAGACATTTGCTGTAGAGAAGGGGGAAAACAAAAGCCACCTGTAAACTATGGAAAGGCATGAGAATTTCAGGGAAAAATCTCAATCTGAGGGGCTTCATTATGTCCTTTACTGGGGGGCAGGGGGAGTTTATCCCACCCTTTCCTTGCAGCTTTTCCAGCTGTTCCAGCTCTCTGAAACTCCCCCCTGACTTCTCCAGTGTTGCTGCCTCCTTTGCAGGGGGACAGGAGATTGCAAAGGGGCTGGTTTTGGGACAGCACCTGCAAGACAAAGCTTCTCCTGAAGGCCTGAAGAAGTTAGAAAATGGCTGCTCTTGCCTCTGAGAGTGAAGGAAGATGCTTTCAGAATGTGGAGCAAAGACTTCCTCAGGTTATCTTTTCTATAAACAGAGGATTAAATGTTAGGGTTACCTCCTGTGTCTACCTGTGAACAGTTCCAGCCTGGAAAAGGAGTTTTGGAATATCTGAAATCCCCTCCCTCTCCTCTTTACAGTCCTTTTGGGGCCCTCTCTTACTTCTTTTGCTGCCACTTTGGTGCCATTCCAGCTTCCACCCCTACCCCCATTGCTATACTTCCCCGAGTGCTCTTAGCCAACAGAGTGTCCATCAGGTGGCAGCTACCTGTGGTCTTCAGCCTGATTTCAGAAGCTCTTAACATGAAAATCATTCTGATGTCTGGCAAGAGTGACCTACCCCTTCCCTTCCGGCCGCTGAGTGAAGGAGGGGAAAAAGGGAAGCAGGATGCGGAGAGACAGTGTGCGCGGATGAGAAAAGGAGCTATGATCACTCTTGCTTCACCAGTCCCTGACGCAACTGACACACATTCCTCCATGACTTTTCATGAGGTATACAGCTCTTGAGTGCAAAACATTGCACACCCTTGTTAAAATGTGATCCTGTGACACCTCATGGCCAACCACATTTTCCTTTGTGACACTCTAACAAAGCCCATTCAGAATAAGGGTTCGTTCTGAATGGTCTTTGTTATGCTGTCCCCTGTGCTTTGGTGCCATTCCACCCCCCTCCCCACACACACCTGCCAATCTTTCTACAAACTATCGATGACCTGGAACATCTTACAACTAAAGACAATCACAAAAAGCAAATCCAACCCATGCATCTTAGCATACCAGATATAGATACATTGCCACTGTAGGAAAGACACTGAAATGGCATAATCTTAAGATTCTGATTCTCCACGCAAGTATTCTGCAGAGTTCTTACCCTAATGTGGCCTTGCAAACTAGGGATAATCTCAGATATGTCCTACAAGGAAGGGGATATGTTGTATATGTGGGAATTAAAGCTGTTTCTTGTGGAACAAGTAAAAGTTTACTATCACTTTTAGGCTGCAGTCCAAAATTGTCTTACCCAGCTTTATCCCACTGAACTTACTTCTGAGTAGACATGCAAGTTATTAGAGGCCTCCTTCTTTCTTACTCTGTGTCCATTACTCAGCTATGTTATACAGAAATCTGTTGATGATCCTTGTTCTCTTTCAGAAAAAAGTTCCTTTTCATGTATAAAATGCAAATCTCTCTGGCTAGAATAACTCTTGCCGAAGAAGCCCCCTTCTCCAACAGTGATATAGAGCTCTTGGCATGGCTTAGCAGTCACATTCTGAGCCCTAACCTAAATGAGCAAGAATGCTGCTGAGTGAAGCCAGACTTTGGACAAACATTAGACGCCACCATGTAATCCTGCCGCTGATCTTCATGCCAGCAATGTTTATAACACTGGAACAGAGCAATATATTTTCCTGAGCAACTCCAGGCAAATTTCTGCGCAAGGAAGTTGGCCTCTCATGTTAAGATTTACACAGCAACCTGTGACATATAGACTCAGAGGGAGAGCGGCAGAAAAAACAATAGCTCAAAATTTGTGATACTGAACCATTGATTCAAGGTTAAGTAAGCCCTACTGAGTGCAGCAGTACACTTTCCCCAATCTGGAGTACTTTCTCCATCTCTGACCATGCTGGCTGTGGATGATGGGAGGACATGAACTTGGGAAGCCTGGTGCATTGGATCAAAGGGTTCATACTTTGGAAATGTCAGTGTGTGGCTTGGCTGGGCCTCTTTGGGACTGAAACTATTGGTCTCCCAAAAATGGAAATCAAAGAGACCCCAAGAGGCAGCTCATCTTGTACAAGATGTGATAGTCAAGGTAGCCTCTGAGAGATAGAGGGATGCCAAGGGACAAATTTGTAGAAGCAGTTTCCTAGAATAGTACTCCTGAGAGTAGCAGCAGTTACTCTAAGTTTATAATCCCTCCACTTTCTTTTCAATTTTTGTTTAATAAGAAATTGAACTGTGTAAAGGAAGGCAGCAAGAAGAATCCACATGGTATGACAAGAACACTAAAAAGTGAGAAGTATCCAGTAAGGGTGCAACCCTATGCATGCTTAAACAGAAAATAATATCCTACAATTCCCATAATTCCTCTGCTAACATGAGTAACAGGGGTATGCTGGGAATTCCAGGACTTTTTTCTGTCTAACTTTCATAGGACTGGGTTCCCAGTCTATTACTGATATGGCTGTGGAACATTAAAGGCCTTAGGAGCCGAGTCACTGAAAAGAAAAAAGCAATTCATATAGCATATAGAGGGATTATGTACAGTACATTATTGTTTTGGGCATATGTGAATGTTAGTCAAACATAGAAACATAGAAAACAGAGCGAGTCAGAAGGGGCTCCCCAGGCCATCTAGTCTGACCTCCGGCACCAGCCAGCTCGGCTCCCGACATGCCCACCATGTGAACATCCAGCCTGTCCTTGAACACTCGCACCGATGGGGCCTCAATGATCTCTAGTGGAAGCCCATTCCACACCCTTGATGTCCTGACTGTCAGGAAGTGCTTCCTGGCATCCAAACGGAACCTTTGCTCCCTGAGCTTTGCTCCGTTGGAGCGCATCCTGCCTTCCTCTGCAGGGGAGAACAGGTCTCTACCCATCTCCATGTGACATCCCCTCACATACCTGTATGTCGCCAACAGATCCCCTCTTCTCCAGGCTGAAGAGACCCAGTTCCCTCAGTCTCGCCTCATACCCCATCCCCTGCAAACTGGCCACCAACCTTGTGGCCCTACGCTGCACTGACTCCAACCTGGCTATATCCTTTCTGTAATGAGGGGCCCAAAACTGAACACAATACTCAGTTGCAGGTGCACTAGAGTCGTGTAGAGTGGTAGTAATACCTCTCTTGATCTAGAAGCCACACTTCTGGCTGTGCAACCAAGGGTGGCGTTCACCCTCTTGACCACCACATCACACTGCTGACTCATGTTTAGCCTGCAGTCAACCAGTACCCCGAGGTCCCTTTCACAAGTGCTGCTCTCCAGCCACTTGTCACCTAACCTGTACTTATGACAGCTATTCCTATGCCCAAGTGCAAGACCTTGCACTTATCCACATTGAACGCCATCCTTTTGGATCTGGAGTACCTGCTCCTCAGTTGTGGCCACTGCTCCAGTTTTAGTGTCGTTTGCGAATTTGATCAGCATACTGTTCACCCCTTCTTCCACGTCGTTAATGAAAAGATTAAACAGGATCGGTCCCAGGACAGAGCCCTGGGGGACCCCACTTGTCAGTGGCCACCATCCCGATGATTCCCCGCTAATGGTTACCTTCTGCTTCCAGTCAGTCAACCATGCCCTAATCCACCAGACAGTGCTTTGGTGTATCCCAAAACTCCTCATTTTCTCCACTGGGATATCATGGGGCACTTTGTCAAAGGCCTTGCTGAAATCCAGGTATACCACATC